>NC_092861.1:148178904-148186763 GCF_032062135.1 Pyxicephalus adspersus | reverse complement strand
GACATTCTTCCCAATGGCCATAAATGTAAGAGGAATTCTTCCCACTGATCACCACACTAATATACTGTGATCTGTGGCTATGATATTTATAGAAGGGGGTCCCAGAAGACCTGAAAGTTATTCCAAGGGTTCTCCCCATGTTAAGAAGGTTAAGAAACACTGATATAGAAAGCTTCTGTAGCAGTATATAGGTAGTTTAATGGTGAGGATATGGAGCAGTTCTGCAAATGAAAAGCCTATGGAATGGCTCTGCACACATTTAACTCACTAGGTCAATAGTATGTGGACTAATCAGTATTTATAGTATATATATATTGTTTATGGAGTATTTGCTGTATGCTTCCTGCCTGTGCCATGCTGTTCCTTCCAACTTACTGCCAGTTTACCAGACAGGGTCTGTATAATTTAAAACAACAGACCATGTGCAATCTCTAATAAATTACATATCCACCCTCCTATTGTGTGTTACTTCCCCTACCTCTTTGGGGCAGGGTCCTCTCTTCCTCCTGTGTCACTGCACCTATTCATCTGTCATTTGCAACCCCTAATTATTGTACAGCACTCCATAATATGTTGGCGCTATATATATATCATGTTTAAAAATAATATTAAATTCCCACAATGTTTTTACGGCTTAGTGTTTCTGCCGATGCAGCCACCTTCTGCCTATATTGTCCCAGAACAATAAAAAATGGCACATGGGGTCCAAGGACAATGACAGAGTAACGACATATTGGTAATGTGGATCACAAACCATGGTTTACTGATACTTGGGGGTCTCAAATCAGTGACATGCTGATGCTTGAGGTGCCAGAACAATAACATACTGACAACTGGGAGGTCTCAGAATAATGACACATTGGTGTTGGCACTTGAGTATCCCTTAGCCCACATGGTGACTTAGACAGCTGGCTAGGACCCAGTAAACATCTGCTGATATAAAGTTATTAGTGATTGGGTGGCTTTACAGCTGCAAGAATAACTTCTCCAACCAGAAAAAAAAGCATCTGATGACATGTCTCTAATCTGTACTGACTGAAGAAAGAGAAGACATTTGAGGTCTCAAAAGAATACCATATTGGTATTTTGGATCACAAACCATGGCTTACTGATACTTGGGACTCTCAAATCATTGACATCCCAATACTTGAGGCCCCTGAGCAATGACATACTAACAACTGGGGGGGTCTCAGAGAAATGAAACATTGGCGATGGCACATAAGGGTACCAAAATTAGAGTTGGATAACCCTGGTGGGGACCTAGACAGCTGCCCAATAAACATTTGCTCCCATATAGGTAATAGAGATTGGGTGGCTTTACAGCTGCAAGAATAACTTCCCAAACCAGGAAAAAAGGTAAAGCATTTGATGACATGTCCCTAATCTGTACTGACTAGAGAAGGCATTGGGGGCTCAGTGTAAATACATATTGGTATTTTGGATCACAAAACCATAATATACTGATACTCAGGGTGTCAAATCAATGATAACCTGACATATAAAGTTGGAGAACATTGGCATACTAATATCTGGGGGGTCTCAGATTAATGCACTGGTGCTACAGGGTCCCAAATCCAAAGTCCCCGATAACCAACATAGTTATTGAGACAGCTGCCTAGGGCCCAGTAAATGTCTGCTGTCATAGGTAATAGTGATTGGGTGGCTTTACAGCTGCAAGAATTACTTCCTCAAACAGGATAAAAGAAAATCTGATGGCAGGACCTTAATCTGTACTTACAGGTGAAAGAGAAGGCATTGGGAGTGTATTGGCCTATAAAGTCTATAGAGTGAGAACCCGTCTCTGTTTGTATTCAACAGTGTAATGGCAAAAGTTCATAATAAAAATAACAATGTATGTATAAATTACAAAATTGTATGCACCTTACCCTGCACATACATGCACAAAACATACCTTATGCCTTTTACACATGGCAAAGAAGCTCGACTGACCCCAAAACTAGATGAAAAAAATTAGGAAAATCATGTTGGTTTAATTATCAACTATTAAACAGCAAAGGTTTTTAATGCATCACCTATTTACAATTTTTGGTACTCCACTGTTTTAGAAACCTGCATGAATTTGAAGCTGGATATTATTTGGTGTTTTTAACCTTGACACCTTTTTATCTTTTATTTTTTTTTTTAAATATTTTATTTTTTTTAATAACTTTTATTGAAAAGTTTTTGAAGTATAATACAAAATACACAACTAGACATAATGACCAATAGGAAAACAAACAAAATCCTCAATTCAAGGAGAAGAAAACAATAAAAAAAACTTACATACAAACTAGAGGAAAAGTAAAAAACTAAAACAGAACAAACACAAATTGGTGTCTTCATATCGGATATTGATTTTATACAAACCTTGTTATCTTTTAGATTTAATGAAACATTTGAAGATTGTGTTGTGTTTGTGTGCACTAAAAAACATTTGTGTGTATTTTTTTTATTGAAAATAGAGTTTATTTTCGAGTGAATTATATGCAGTGTGCAAAGTAAGGATTCTTATTGTTCTGTAAGTTGTCTTCTTTCACAGTATGTATAGTTAATTACTATTATCCAGTATTTATACGACATTATGCAGCACTATACAAAGTCCATAGTCATGTCACTAGCTGTCCCTCAAAGATGCTCACAATCTAATGTCCCTACCATAGTCATATGTTATTATCACAGTCTAAGGTTAATTTAGGGGGAAGCCAATAAACCTAACTGCATGTTTTTGGAATGTGGGAGGAAACCAGCGCAGGCACAGGGAGAACCTGCAAACTCCATGCAGAGATGCACTCCATGCACTCCATGGAGATCATGGGTGGTTGTTGAGCCGTACATAACCCAGGAGTCTCTAAGATTCTGACCTAGAAATCCCTGGGGCTTCCCCCAAATTGACCTTAGACTGTGTAATGACATATGACTATGGTAGGGACATTAGATTGTGATTTCTAAATAAAACCTTTAAAATACATTAATATTCTGTCCTCCAATGTAGCCATCTTGTGACACAGTGCTAAGGAGAAGGGCTTACATTCTGTTGGAAAATGTGTAAGGCTTAATGTTATGAAAAAATGACTGTCAATTAGGGCATGGGATGCAAACTATGGCCCACTGGACTTTAAAATCCGGCCCATCAAATACTGCTATAAATTGTCCACTGGCAAAAAGGGGTGACCAACAACAATGTTTCTATTAAAACTGAATGTAATTGGAATGTAAGTTTTCTTTTACTTGTGGGTTATGGCTTTTATAAGTAATTTATATCAGTTCATTCAAACACCCTCCATCTATCTGATTCAGTCCCGACCCATCTGTCAAATTTTGAAACTCATTGTGGCCTCTGAGCTAAAAAGTTTGCTCACCTCAGTTTGGGTTTATGGATTATACAAAAATCTTCAAATGTAAAGCTGAATAAGGTATACTGAAAATGACAAGTTAATACTCAGGAATCTCACGTGATGGATCTTCAATGTCCAATAACAATGGTACACTGACCATTAGAGTCTAAAAACAACATACTGACATTTATAGGTCCTAGAACCATAACACAGTAACATGCAAAATCTTAAAACAATGACACATTGACACTGGAGGTCTCAGAACATTGATATGCAAACCCTTAGGATCCCAAACCAATGATATAATGACACTTAGGACCATAAAGAACTGATTTAATAATATTACCAATTGTATAATTAAGCTCTTATGTAACCTTTGGAAATGTGCAGTTGGATAGATCACTCTGCTGACATATTGGCTTGGCATTAAAATAAGTCATCCCTGTGATGCCAGTGAAAATATAAAACTAAACCCAACCCTTTGTAGAAAAATAATGAGCCATACCTTCAGTAGGTAGCTTTGATTTACTGACTGATATACGCTTTCCAGGAAAAGCTTGTATAGGACATTTAAGGATAATGTAACAAAATAAAACACAAACAAGACTTGGCAGGAATGTTTTCTTATATTATGTGCTTTTAGGATACCCTATGAAAAGTGGAGGAGGAAAATTGTGTTGTCTGTTGCAATCTATGAGCGAGTCAGATTTATATAAACTGGAGCCTGTATAATGCAAAAATCTGCTCGAATCTAGGGTCCATAAAAAATAGGGGAAGCATGAAGAAGTATTGGAATTGATGGACCCTGCTCTGCATCACCATGCATGGATCATTTTTGCTAGTGTGTAACCTTCACACCTGACCTCAATAATCACATAGAATGGGGAATCAGAGAACCTGGATGATAAGGTAAACCTGAAATTGATCTGTTCCAGGATTAAAAACATTTGCTAACAAATTATTTAGGAAATCCATTACAGGTTTGCTGGATAACCCATATTCACTGATGAAAGTGTATCCTCTCCTGTAGTCTTTCATAAATCAGGCCCAAAACCTCCACCATGAGTTGGACCGCCAGGTCCTTCACAGGGATTAAATTGCTTTGTGCATTTTAACCTTAAGCTTTGTTTTGTCTGTTGCCTGCCGTGACCAGTTTCCTATGGGAACTTGCTTCTGTCTTTCACTTCAATGCCATAATTAGTTCACGTTAGTCAATCATTTTGGATGAAAGGGTTACAACTGCTCTCAGGTTTTCAGTGCTGAGTGAGACTATAGAATCATTATTAAAAAGGAAAGTACTTGTATTTAAAGGGGGACTTTAAAGGGTCAAATATAGCTTAATATCGTTATTAATATTATTATTATTATTAATATTATTATTAATATTATTAAAGAACAGGATATATATAGCGTTAACAAATTACGCAGCGTACATTAAATAGGGGTTACAGGAGTGATACAGGAGGAGGGGAGGACACTGCCCTTAAGAGTTTACAATCTAGGAGGTGGGGGAATTTACACACAATAGGATAGGAGATATGTAGTGGTGGGAAGTAGTGACGATTTCAAACGACAGAAGAAGATGAATAGGCAAGTTGGAAAAAATGGGTTTTGAGGGCTCTTTTAAATGAGCATAATGTAGAAGCAAGCCGAACAGGACGAGTATGACCATTTCAAAGAGTTGGGGTAGCCCTAGAAAGTCTTGGAGCCGTGCGTGTGATGAGGCTATTAGTAGGTCATTGGAGGAACGGAGAGAGCGGCTAGGGGTGTATTTTTCTTACAAGTCAGAAAGGTAAGTGGGGGATTTGAAGGCAAAGCACAGGAGCTTATATTTAATTCTAAGGTGAAAATGGAAGCCAATGAAGATGCAGCAGAAGAGGAGCGGATGTGTATCAGGTAGGTGGGTGGAAAGGCTGTGTATGGGGTAGGTAGGTGGGAAGGCTGTGTATGGGGTGGGTAGGTGGGAAGGCTGTGTATGGGGTAGGTAGGTGGGAAGGCTGTGTATGGGGTGGGTAGGTGGGAAGGCTGTGTATGGGGTAGGTAGGTGGGAATGATGTGTATGGGGTAGGTGGGTGGAAAGGCCTTGTATGGATAGGCCAGTGTCAGGACCTGGAAATGTTCTGAATATGGGGGGAAAATGAGAGGGCAGAGTCAAAGGTGGCACCAAGACAACAAGAGAAGAGGGACAAATAACTGTGTTGTTAACAGTTAGGAATATGTCGGGGGGAGATTTGGGGGGCTGACATGTGTTAGGGCTGTATCCCCTGGCAGATGGCACAGGGTTACCCAAGGCAAGGAGCCTAAGGGCTCTGACATTCCCTCAGACATTCACTCATAGGAATCTTCCAGGTCCATGTGTTTAAATGTCAGTAATTGATTCCCAACAGAGAATGTCTGATTCCCTCTTTTTTAAATAGAGCCCTTAATGTCTCCTGGTCTTCACCTGGTATGGTGGCCACGGACTGCTTTGCTGTTTGGAGATCACCAGGTCGCGGCCCCGAGGTTCTCCATACAATGGAGCAGGGAATATATGGTTTTGGTGCAGGAACAGCCAGGTCCTCCAAAGTTGGGACAGACAGCAAACAGGTCATGTTCAGACCAACATAGAATGAGATCACGGTCACTATTCAAGAAGTCAAACAGGCAGAATATCACTGGCCAAGTAGGAGGTAACAAACCGAAGGTCCAACAACCTGTACCTTGAACATGAGAGGCTTTAATAGGACTAGCAGCCAATAGTAGAACAGGATCATCCACAGGAACTAATTGATTCCAATTTCCATATGCCATCCTTTTATTAGTTCGAATCAAGTATTAAAAAATGTATGGCTTGATATATATTCCTTAGAAACAGAATGCAGCAAATACAAATTGTTGGCTGTTTTGTGGGTAGAGCTGGACTCCTGGCCATTAGGTTAATGTACACTAAAGGTCAAAACAAAATGTAACTCAGTTTTAGCGGATTCATAGATTATTCTCTGAAAGAATGAGTGAGAGTTTACTGCAAAATGAGAACAGTTATTCAGTAACTAGAACTGCAAAACAAGATTACAGAGAAAAACAGCAAATGTGTATATATAAAAGACTGAGAACACACAAAAACAAAGTTTTGAAATGGTGAATGTAGCTGCTTCACATTACCACTATTACCATGGGTGAAAAACACATGTTTAGTATATGATAAGGAAGGGCAGATTGAAAAAACATAACAAAACATGTAGTTAAATGAATAAGGAGCCTGGCATTGATATCTACCTATTAAAAATGCTACTTGCCTGGTTTTACCAAGAGAATGGAGGTTAGAAAGTTTACAGTTGTTGCTGTTATTTCTTCAGAAAGAAACAACATTAGAACTGCGTGACAGCCAGGAAATTAGCATGCATAGTAGGGGAGGTCAGGTCCACATTAGCCCCATCTGTATATATGATTTAATTGCTTCCTTAATTGCATAGGGCCCAAGATACTTGGTATATAATTGAAAGAATTCCCCGTATCCTTTATTGACCATAGGCCCTATATTCTAAAATGACTACTATAGGTACTATAAATGACTACTATAGGTACTATATTAACCGTAGGTCCCATATTGTACAATAACCATAGGTCCCATATTCTTCATTGACCATAGATTCCTTGTTCTATGTTGACCATGGGCCCAATAGCCCACACTTACCATAGGTCCCCCATTGTACATTGACCATAGGCCCTATATTCCACATTAGCCCTATCCCATAGCCTAAACCTTTGGTTTCTAATAAGAATTTAGGCATGTCCCATATAACACAATAGACCTGGACCCCTCATGATACAGTGGATTTCGGTCCCATCTGTGGCATCTCAGATTCCACACATTACATAAAGCTTAGGTTGCATATGTTACATTGGTTCCACAGGTTACATTAGACATGGACCCCCCTAATGCAATGGATTTATGTGCCTCACTTATAAAACTCAAGTCCGTGACACATACTACTTGTGTTCTAGGTCCTTAGGCCATATATTTTACAATATACTTAGGTCAATGAGTTTACATTTCTTAAACATCTTCATAACAAAAAGATAAAAATAAGAATATCACCAATGTGATTATATAAGGTAGTTTCCCAGAAGGTATCTGGGGTGTTTTATAATTGCAGTTATGGCTTTTTCCTGATAATACCACATTTTACACATTTTCACACCGTACATTTTCCAAGCAATAATGAATACATCCGTTGTTTTTTTTGGCATGTACAGTTTTACCACCAGCTAATTGTGTGAATCGGATACCATTAGATACCATTAAAGTCAGCAGGTCACTCCACGTCATGTGAGGGGACCGCATGACCTCCCCTGGTTAACATACACTGTGATTATAAAATGCACGGGAAGAATAATTCATCATTCATAATTAACTATAGATATATTTTACCTTGAACTGATTTGCTTGAAGGTTAGATTTATTTGGATTGTTAATAATCAATTCAAGAAGGTGTGATTTCTTCCATGAGTTTCCAGTCAGAGCAGAAAAGAAATGGAAAGCAA
>NC_092861.1:148155249-148178569 GCF_032062135.1 Pyxicephalus adspersus | reverse complement strand
TACTGGCCCTGACACTGGGGGATATCAATACTGGCCCTGACACTGGGGGTTATACCTGGGAGTTATCAATACTGGCTCTGGCACTGGGGGTTATACCTGGGAGTTATCAATACTGGCTCTGACAATGGGGGTTATACCTGTGAGTTATCAATACTGGCTCTGACAATGGGGGTTATACCTGGGGGTTATCAATACTGGCCCTGACACTGGGGGTTATCCATACTGGCTCTGACACTGGGGGTTATCAATACTAGTCCTGACACTGGGGATTATACCTGGGAGTTATCAATACTGGCCCTGACACTGAGGATTACACCTGGGAGTTATCAATACTGACCCTGACACTGGTGGTTATCAATACTGGCTCTGACATTGGGGGTTATCAATACTGGCTCCGACATTGGGGATTATACCTTGGGGTTATTAATACTGGCACTGACACTGGGGGTTTTCTGGGGGTTATCAATACTGGCCCTGACACTGAGGGTTATACCTGGGAGTTATCAGTACTGGCCCGGACACTGGGGATTATCAATACTGGCTCTGACATTGGGGGTTTTACCTTGGGGTTAATAATACTGGCCCTGACACTGGGGGTTATCTGGGGGTTATCAATACTAGCCCTGACACTGAGGGTTATACCTGGGGGGTTATCATCCCTGGCCCTGACACTGGGGGTTATAACTGGGGATCATAAATACTGGCTCTAACATTGGGGGTATACCTTGGGGTTATTAATACTGGCTCTGACACTGGGGGTCATCTAGGGGTTATTAATACTGGCCCTGACACTGGGGGTTATACCTGGGGGTCATCAATACTGGCTCTTACACTGGGGGTTATACTTGGGGGTTATCATTACTGGTCACAACACTTGCTGGGGGTAATTTATACAGGAGATGACACTTGCTGTGGGATTTAATTGCTGGACGTGACTTTTGCTGGGGGTTATTTATCTATGCTTGCCCTGACACATGCTGGGGTTATGGATGCTGGCTATGACATTTGCTTGGGGTTATTGCTGTGGGTTGTTACTGATGTCCCTGACACTTGCTTGGAGTTGCTATTGCTGTCCCTGATACTTGTTGGGGGTTATTTATCCATGCTGGTCTTGACACTTGTTGGGAGTTATAACTAGGGAGGGGGTGAAGCTGACTATAATATTTGCTTGGGGTTTATTATCGGTACCCCAGGCACTGCCTGAGGGTTATTTATCCATGCTATCTCATAGCTTTGGGCTATGACCATGGATTGTTATTGCGGGCTATGAACTTGCTGAGGTTAGTAGTGGTGGCCTTGATGCTTGCTTGGGGTTATTTATTCATGCTGGCCCGGACACTGGCTGGGGGTTATAGCTGTGTTTGGGTAATACTTACTATAACACTTGCTGGAGGTTAATATTATTGACCCTGATAATGTTTAGGGTTATTTCTGGGGGTTGTTAATACTGGCCTTGACACTTGCTGGAGGTTATTAATTCATGCTGCCTTTGATACTTGCTGGGGCTATTACTGCAGGCCCTGAAACTTACTGGGGGTATTGCAGGGTGGGGGGTGTTATCCTTGCTGACCATAGCAGGTACTTGGGGTTACCTTTGCTGTCTCTGACACCTACCAGGGGTAATCCATGCAAGTCATGACACCGGGGTTATCATTGTTGGCCCTGACACCTGCTGGGGGTTATTAATGCTGGCTAGGGCACTTGCTGGGGGTCATTAATTCATAGCCCTGACACTTGCTGGGGCTCATAATTTTCCGTGATAGTTTTTGCAGGAAGAAATTCATGCCTATGTGATAAACAAATACGGTTGACACAATATAATCTATTACAATTTTTTTTTTAATATTAACCGACATTGACAAGTTTATTTATTGATGCTTTTCTGTTTGCAATATCTAAAAATAATGAATTATTTACATTTCCTGTCTGGCTCAGGGATTTTGTCCTTAGAGAGGCAATAATTAATATTAGGAATGAGCTATTAGTCAGGAAGCTACATGTGGAATTTTCCTACAATACATGTATTTAAATTTTACTTGTGAATTTCAGGATTTTAAAGGCTTCTGAACTTTGCATTCTGGTCAATGACCTGCTCTGTAGATTTCTTTGCTACTTTTTAACTTATTTTGACCTTTCGGGGCATCATGCTTTAGCAGCAGGGACAAGACACAAGCATTTCTGATAGTATTTATAGCTGAGTGAGTGAGATTTGGAATTAAAACTGCAACTGCAACAGCACAAAAACCCTGTGTAAATATATGAATATAAATCCATGTTTTCCGCACCTATTGCCTTTGCATTGAAATTACCTTCTAAAAGGAGTAGTAACAAGATCACAGTGTTGTACATAGTTTGCGCAGAGAAGAGAATGTGGGAGGGCCATATTGGCTCTACCCACTACCAGCTGCCTGCAGAAAACAAAAGGGAAGGGGCGGATACAAGACCAGACTCCAAGCCGATGAAGAGAGAGTAGCAGTTTCCAGTCTTTAATACAGGAAGCTTCTTTTCTGCTGTATCACACTGGATTACTGCACAGATCTGGAAGAAATACACAAAGAACATCAAGATTAAAAAAAAACACAAATGGCTGTTGTATTTAGATTATATTTACCTATCCTGGAGTTCAGTTTTTTATCAAAAGCTGCAGGGCACATCTAAAAAAATACTGAATATTTACCTTTTCTGATGCACCTGCTACCAAAGTGCTACTCTGTTCTGTTCTGAATAATTTTAATGTGAAAGCTTCTGGAAAACTAGCACTTTACGGACTTTCTACACAATGGAGTGTTTAAATATTAATTTAACGTACAGTGCTGCATAATGTGTTGGGGCTAAATAAATCCTGTTTAAAATTATTATTATTATTAGATTATTATTAATATTATTATTATTATTATTATTATTAATAATAATAATAATAATATATAATAATAATACAAGTAGTTTGCTCATGTTGCCATGGAAACCAGGGAAGCCAGCTGTCAAAAAGATACAGCAAATGTAAAAATGTGAATAAAGAAAAAGTCAGTATAATTTAGGAAACATACAAATAACAAGTTGTATAGCTCTTTATTAGCACTTACAATATTACCCACAATAAATAATATTTAACATTTCCAGGGATAAACATGGCCACAATGCACTTCCGCCCTTACAGCAACAAAGGGGGCGGAGTTTTCTTTGCATAGCGGATAATTCCATGAAGTCCCGCCCTCTCTTGCCTGTGAGGGCGTCACCTAAGTCAAAACCGAGCAATAAATTTACAGACAGCCATAAAGACAGCCAATGAGGAGAAGCACTGTGGTTATCACGTGTCCGGAAGTTTGTTCGTATGTTTTCCGGGAAGTGCTTACACTGTGGCTGGAAATGGTTGGAAGTAGTCAGCTGGAAAATGCCAATCCGCTCATCTACCAGCGGAGCGGGGATCGTCAGGTGACCGCTCAGGACGAAGATGAGGAGCTGCACGACAGGATTGACGATCGAGAGATATTCGATATCCGACTTGAGATGAATGATGTCTGTGTGAGCTCTGGTGGTGCATAGCTTATTACTACAATAACATGGAATTCTCCTACACATGGCTGTATAGGTCAGCAGGAGGTATAGGACGTCAGGTGACACTGCATACAGCAAAACTGCCATCCCTTCATTACTCATGTTGTATGTACAGCAGAATGTCTGTTAAAGATGTCACGTGACAAGAAAATCTGGCATCCCTGCATTGCCCCATGTGAGATCTGCACAGTCAGCATGGGGTGTGGAGTGTCATGTGACCCCCACTTAGAGGGAATCTTGGCATCCAGACATGACTCTCCTCCATCCAATGAGAGCTCAGGGGATGCATTATTTAATATTAAATTAGAATCTGACTGCATAAAGGTCATATAGGGGGGCCCCGGGATATCCAGAATTCAGGCTTTTTTTGTATAAAAAAACAGCATCCCTGCAACCCAATGTGAGATCTGCACAGCATGGGGTGTGAAATGTCAAGTGACACTACATAGAGGAAATTATGGAGCCCTTGCATGTCCCCTTCTCCAACTTTTGTGAGCTTGGGTTACACATATTATAATAAATTGGAATCTGGCTGCATTGGGCTCATATAAGGGGAACCGGGGATGCCAGATTTTCAGCATGCAGTGTTTTCTTGTATATGGAAACCAGCATCCCCAATCTGAGATCTGCACAGCATGGGGTGTAGAATTTCATTTGACACTAGATAGAGGGAATTCTGAGGTCCCTGCATGTCTCCTCCTCCATCCTATGTAAGCACATAAGCATATATATAATATATATTTATACATATAATATAATATATTGGAATCTGGCTGCATAGGTCTGATATAAGGGGGATCTGGGGATGCCAGATTTCCAGCATGCAGTGTTTTATATGGGAACAGGCATCCCCCATATGAGATCTGCACAGTCAGCATGTCATGTGACCCTTACTTAAAAGGAATTTTGGCTTCCCCTTTTGCCCCTTTCCGTCTTGTGAGCTTAGGGGTTACATGATATAATAATAAATTGGAATCTGGTAGTTTAGGGCTTATATAGGGGATCCGGGGATGCCAGATTTCCAGCAGACTTCCCTGCTTTGTAGAAGAAGATGCACAACATCACATGGCACAGCTTAGACCGGAACCTTTTAACTCAAGTGATCAAGTGGGTTTGTTTTATGATTTCAAACCAAAATTATTACGAATATATGTGGATCCTTATCTTCCTTCCTAGCTTAAAAAACTGGCGCCCGGGGAAGTGAGCTCTGTACAGTCAGCTGAGGGTGTAGCATGTCATGTGACACCAAGCGTGAGGTCCCTGCAGGCTGAATGTCCTTTAGCAAACTGAAATCCATGTGTCTGTCACAAGAGTCCTGTACAGCCTGGGGATTCCGAATCTCATCTACTATGGCATCCCTAGGGTAGAGAGGGCTCATTTCTCTGGGGGATGGGGGGGGGGGGTTATTGCAATGATGCCCGGATTCCCTCTTTCCCACACACAGAAGATGTGGAATGTTACTTAGCAAACAGGTATCCCCATAATCATCTTACTCTGGGCAGCTTGATTGTGGCAGAACTGGCATTTCCAAGCATTCTATTTGAGCTCTGTACAGCCTAGAAATGCAGGGGGTGCACAATTTTATATTACAGGAATCCCAGGCTTCCAATGGGAGGAAATGAAGGAATCACCATAACCCAAAATGTGATATACATGATATTGGACTTTCCACTGACTACAGTGTGCACAAATACAGCAGAATCAAAGTTACTGCTTGCTTTCAAAGTCAGAAAAAAGTAATAAAATATCCACAGCTGTGTCAATAACTCAGTGTTCTCCCAGACCCTTTTAGCTGGGCGCAACACCCGGCACTCTTCAGTAACCTCTCAGGAGTTTTTGGGTGGTTACTGATGAGTTGCGCCACAATACAGGGCCACCACCCACCTACAATTGCTTCCCACCCAGCTTAAAAAAATTCTGGGTTGAGCACTAGCTACTTATACATATGTAAAATATGATAGGAGGCTTAAAAAGCTGAAAGAAAGTGGGGGCAATCAAATATATAAATACATCCCTATTCTCCCCAGAATTTTTTTTTTACCTGGGTGGGGGGAAACTGTAGCAGGGTGGTCAAAAAAGTGGCAGGGTAACACATGACAAATTTATTCTTCCCAATTGTTGCTATATGATTCCACTAATCCATATAGTTCTGCTTTCTACTACCCCTCCCCCCCTTTACTTTGTTCCAGTTTTCTAATGCCCACCCACTTAGTATGACCCATTTATCCATAGTCTTTGTATTATGCACTAAATGCCGGGTGGTTACTGAAAAGTGCCTGGTGGTGCGCCCAGCTAAAAGCGTCTAGAGAGAATACTGCTTAGAGGTTTTGTTTGCTATACTTAATTTCTGAAAAAGCCTGACTGCTGGGGATAATACAAAATCATATATTGTCCTTATTATCCTTATCATGATACATCTCATCCGTTCCATAAATGACCCGGAACATCCGCTGAGCCTGGAGGAGCTGAATGTTGTGGAAGAGATCCGTGTTAAGGTACGGTACATATCTATATTGGCCACGGATATTACTATTATAAAACAGGATTTATATAGCGCCAACATATTACGCAGCGCTGTACATTAAATAGGGGTTGCAAATGACAGATGAATACAGACAGTGACACAGGAATCCTACACTTTGCACTTAGAGTCCCAATACAGCCAATTCTGGGTTGTAATAATCTCACAAATTTATTGTATTCAGAATAGTGCAAACAGAAATATGAAAAGTTCTCACTCTCATGTCAGAACATTTACAGCTGTTCCAACTGTGCCACAGGCTTGTCCAAAGAATCAATGATCCAAGATACCTTTATTCAGGAAACAACAGACTTGGGTGATTCACTAAATCCGTCAGTACACTGTAGTCCAGATGAATCTAATGTATTAAAAACCTTGAAATAAATCTAATCAAAGACCAACAGTGTCATATTTATTTCAAAAAACAAAACAGTATTAGATCTCCAATAGAAGCCCAGCACAATCGTCATGTTTTTTTCTGAAGGTAATTTGAATAATTTCTTCTTTTGGACCTTTTGGTTACCATCCTTCTCACCTCCATGGATCAGGTTCTGATCATTACAGAATCATTCCACTGTTATCTATATGTGAATACATTGATGTCCATTGCCCTTGAGGAATTCACTAACCCGACTCTCTCCTCAACAATCTAATATGAATGCTGCAGCCGGACTCATCCATCCTTCCCACCTACCTACCTACCTAATACACAGCCTTTCTACCACCCCTCTTCTGCTTGTAGTTCTCTTCATTGGCTTCCATTTCACCTTAGAATCAAATCCAAGCTCCTGTGCTTTGCCCTCAAATCCCTCCAGAGCTCCTGTCCCACTTACAATTCTGACTTTATAGAGAAATACCCCTTGATAGAGAAATACTCGCCTACTCGTTTTGTTCTGTCTCCTAAACCCTCACTACTTCCCACCATTCCATATCTCTCCTCCTTTTGTGTGATACCTCCCCCACCTCCTAGATTGTAAGCTCTTCGGGGCAGGGTCATCTACTCCTTCTGTGTTACAGTCTGTATTTGTCTTTTGTAACCCCTGTACAGCGCTATGTAATATGCTGGCGCTATATAAATCCTGTTTATTAACATAAATAAAATCTTGGGGAGAGGTGGTGGCAAAGTTTTCGCTGTGGATATAGTAATTATAGAAGGGGTTCCTGAAGACCTGAAAGTTATTTCAAGGGTTCCTCCATGTTTTAAAGGTTGAGAAACACTATTAAAAGATTATATATATCCATGTGCAGCGGAGAGGGCGGCAGCTTCCCATCTTTTTTTTTTTTCTCCTTTCTAGCTTAGAGATGATTATACTTTTTATTTAAAGTCCAATTCTGCAAATCTGTATCAATATTTTTAGGCAGCCCTGGTGCCTATTGCTACACATGGATTTCATACATTTCTTCCTGTATTTATGTACATGGTATTGTGTTTTACAGGCAAACGACGAGGAGAGCTTTGTATCTGTGGAATTCACTCCCACAATCCCGCACTGCAGCATGGCCACCCTAATTGGACTTTCCATTAAAGTCAAACTTCTGCGCTCTCTGCCAGAGAGGTTTAAGGTAATTGAATTGTACATTAAAGGTAAATTAAATTAAATGACATGAATGGTCCATAAAGTGATCTTGGTGCAAACTTCACCAGTTATCCTTAGGGTTATTGCAAAGGACAAGGGTTTAACCTCCACATACCAAACTGATTCTTTCCAGTAATAGCTGTGAAAATGTGGAATAGAAGAAGTTGTAGCTAGCTTAGTAAATATTTTGTGTATTACACAATTTCTTATTATCATTAAACAGTATTTATAGAATGCCAACATATTACGCAGCCCTGTACGTTAAATAGGGTTTGCAAATGACAGACGGATACAGAGAGTGACACAGGAGAAGGAGAGGACCCTGCCCAGAAGAGCTTACTATCTAAGAGGTAGGGAAGCCGCAAGCAAGAGGGATATAGAATGGTAGGTAAGTGAGGGTTTTAAGAGACTGAAGAAGGCAAATATGAAAATTTAATTGGCTTGAAACATTAATAAGTTCAGATGAGACTGTTAATCTGTGGAATATCTGAATGACTTAGGGCATTAGGTAGGTGTCAGATCATGTTTTTATGAGTATTTATAACTACTTCTTGGTCAGCTTTGGGTAATAAGGGTTCTGTTGATGAAGATTTTAAATGTTTGTTTTTTTTTGTTTGTTGAACTCAATAAACTTTTTTTTCAACTTGCCTAACTTGGCAACTACATATTTTGTAGAAATATAAAACTTCACCTCTGTAGCCAAAGGCGTGGAGAAATTCATCTTGAAAAAGCAACATTAAACTAAAGCATTGATATCACAGCTCTTGTTCTCTTGATATCTGTAGATGAAGAAAGTCGGCTTCCTTCCAGCCTTTTAATGTAAACAGGAGGGGTACATTATAAAATAGCATCAGCACAGCCAAAATTGTTTTTTAAAAGTTCAAAGCTGCCAGTGTGCAACAAAAATGAATGAGACTGGATGGTCAGGGCTTGGTGATAACCAGATTTCCTCCAATCTGCATTTAGCAGAGAGAACTTTGTGAATTACAGCATGCTCCACATCACAGCTAACTCTTTATAACTAGGCTATAGAATACCGGTTATTGTTCAGTACTGGGAGGTGGATAGTGAATAGCATTATAAATCAGCACTTTAGTGTTTCTCAGCTAATATACAAAAATGACCAACACTCAACTTCTTAATCTCCAGTATTTGAGGATGAATTACTTCACAGCCCATGTGGCTAGAGAGATCAATAATAGCTTGATTTTTGTTTGCTCAATCCCGCCCCATCCCTAGTACAATTACCCTCTCTTAAGATATTTTTTTCTTTTGTGTTACCTTTTCCAGGTGGATGTCCATATTACCCCCGGCACGCACGCTTCTGAACATGCAGGTGAGTGTTGCAGGGATTTTCTCTAGAGTAGAGGTCTAGGCAAATAATAAAGATCCCCTTCTTTGTCTGAATATCATGAATTCAGTTGCCTTTTCTCCTTTCTTTTATTCAGATATATTTGTATGGAGAAGAAAGCATACAGCTTCCCAATTTTATTTTGTGTAAGACAAAAACTAAGGCTGTGTACACTCTTGCAATAATTGTCGTTGGAAAGGATCTTTTACGATCGGTTCTAATCTTCAAACATTTTCAAATGTTTCACTGTAAAAAAAAAAAAAAAAAAAGTATCAGAAAAACAATAAATCCTTTGTATGAACAAAAGAAATTTAAATGAACAGTACATTTTTTTCATTGTATATAAAATTTCTATGTTTTTGACAAAAATGGGGTTTACCTGTATCGTTAAACCTGGATGTGATAGCAAAAAACTGGGGTCATTTCTGGATTCACCACCCAAAAATTAGTAAAAAAGCAAGTGTAAGATCTAACTCAACAAAAAATGTGTTCCCCAGTGTAATAATATTAATAAATGTTTCCTTTTTTAATTATAATACCATGTTATTGCATTTGCATTGATTGTGATATTTTTCTCTCAGTCAACAAACAGCTGGCAGACAAAGAACGAGTAGCGGCTGCTCTAGAAAACTCGCACTTGTTAGAAGTTGTTAACCAATGCCTGTCTGCGAGATCCTGATTGAACCCCAACACCGTCAGCTTCCGGGTATCAAGCATCCACAGCCTGCTGCTAATCTGCCTGTAACATCGCTCCTAGTGCTGCTATTGTCCCTTTGTGTTTTTTAGGTTTATGTTTATAATAAAAGTACTTTTATGTCATTGTATGCATTGTGTTGTATCAAACTTCCAAACATGAACCCATGTTGAACCGTGTTCAACCCAGAATTTTTTGCTGGGTGGGTAGAAATTGTAGGTGGGTGGCAGCCCCTGGATTGTAACTGAGCTCTTAAGTAATAGCCAGGTGGTTACTGAAATGTGCTGGGTAGTGCGCCCAGCTGAAAGGGGCCAGGGAGAACATTGCCTGAGTCCTAAGGGTCAGAATTTCATGTAGAACAATTTTGGGGTTTTTTTTTTTTTTTCAATGCAAGGACGATCCTTTAAGGGTTGGACCCCATTAGGAAGATGGCCTCTTACTTCATGTTATTGTGATAGACTTGCATAGACTGGGAAATCAAGGTAAATCTTATTTAATAAGGAAAGAATATAACAATTATTTTATTTATTATTTTTGTCAGGTAACTTAGGGAAAGGTTGGACCCTCCCTTGTTTTAATAGGTGCCGTATGTCTTCCTCTCCAAACTCAACCATGGCACACACATACTCACCTACCAGTTCCAGTTTATGGACCCAACCTTAAATCAGCTACATCCATCATATTGTCAGTGGCAATATCGCCTGTTTTAGTCCCCAAGGTTCCTAATCTGCCCCATAGCCCAACAGCATGTAAATGGACCCACCACTGTGTTAGTAGCTGCCATACGAGGAAGCATGGTTGCTCAGAGGTTAGCACTCTGGCCTTTGCCTCGGTCCCAGGTTGGAATCTGGGCCAGGACTCGATCTGCATGGAGTTTGCAGGTTGTCCCGTGTCTGTGTGGGTTTCCTCCAGGTACTCAGGTTTGCTCCCTTATTCCAAAAACACAGGTTAATTGGCTTCCCCTAAAGTTGACTTTAGACTGCATATGACTATGGTAGGGACATTAGATTGTGACGGACAGCTAATAACTATGAACTTTGTGTAGCGCCGCTTAATATGTCAGTGCTTTATAAATACTGTGCAATAATATTATTAGTTACCTGCCCTTGTGATATGCATTTCTCAAAGTTCATGCCCTAGGGTTCTATTCCTATACCAGGAAATCTGACATTACCCAAAACATTCCCTAGTAGGAATCTTCTAGGTCCATGTGTTTCAATGGCAGTAATTGATTCCCACCAGGGAATGTTTGAGGAAATTGACTCAGATTCCCTGTTTTATTAAATAGAGCTCCTAATGTCAGATAGTGTTGCCTTAAATTGGTTCAATTCTAAAAAAAATCATGCTAAGATTTTATTTCCTCTATCCAGAATTTTATTTTAAAATGAAAGGAAAAAAAAGATAGCACCATGGAATTTGTGGTGGATTCTTCCATGTGCTTATTTGCAGAATGACGATTAGAATATAGCTGCCGTTACAGCCAAGTAAAGGTTTCTGAATGACATTTACAGTAGTGTGCAGTAAATGCTGCAAATTGTAGCACTGGTTTGTGTGGTAAAGGAATGAGAGCCTTAGATCCTGGCCCTGTTTATAGCCTGCAGTCATGGATCTTTGCTCTCACATTTCCCAGGTCCCATTTGAACCCTCCAATGTGTTAGAGCTGCAGTACAACATTACAGCAAATGTGAGCATTGGGATTAAGGTGCAGTAACTTGACATGTCTTCAGAGGACCACTGTTCTTACATGGTCTGCATAAAACAAAGCAGTAGTCAGATCTGCAGTCCTAACTTGATCAGAAGCTTCCATTGGGATATAAAGTGGAACTGTGATTTGCCCTGCATGAGCAATGGAAAGCCCCCTTAAAACCCAAACCTGGAATGGATTTCTAAAAAGTCATTTGCTATTTGTTAGCAAATATTTTCAATCCTGGACTAGATCTATTCCAGGTTTGCTGGATCACCCACTGATGAAAGTGTATCCTCTCCTGTCTTGGAAAGTTTTAATAAATCAGGCCCACGGTGTGGGGTAGAGAGTGACACCAGGTTGGGGTTTTTGGTCAGTGGGGGCTACATGATGGGGAAGAAGTAAACAGAGGGTGGGATTTCTGGATTTTGCATGGTGCTCCCAAGGGCTGCAGTGCCCTAGACCAACACATGGCCTTTCTGACTGCTGAAAACATTTTTGCATGTGTCAGTTCTGGAGAATCAATAGGGCCAATCTTATTCATTCTATAAATAATTGATTATTACTTCTAATCGAGTGAAGCATTGATTTGTATTTTCAGTAAATAGCAGATTGTGGAACAATACTGTGTCATTTGCGCTTTAAAATGTTATGATAATTAATGGTTAGTTTGTGATTTGCTCTTACCTCTCCTCCTGTATCACTGTCTGTATTTGTCTGTCATTTGCAACCCCTATTTAATGTACAGCGCTGCGTAATGTGTTGGCACTACATAAATCCTGTTTTTTATTATTATTATCATTATTATTAATAATAATAATAATAATAATAATAATAATAAACAGAATACAACTTGCTTTCTATGGCCACTTTAATGGCTTACCTATGTAGACTCTCTTGTAGTTGTGTATTTAATGTCTGGCCACTAGGTGGAGCTGCTCGGCAAATTACTGGCACTGGAACCTGCAAAACTATGCATTACCTGCAAACTTGTCCTTCCAGTACATAGGAAGAACATACAAACTCCATGCATATGAAATTATAACTTGGATACAAGGCCATAATGCTAAGCATTGTATTTTGCTTGCAAAGGGAACTTATCTTTGTCAAAGAGAACTTTTATTGCAGATGTATTTTTAAGGTGTCAGCTTTATGGCTCATATGTTCATCCCAGCTTCACCATCCAATAAACAATGCACATGGAAGTATTCAGCACTTCCACTGTACTCTATCTTTGGAGCAGTTGTGTTATCAACTTGGGGCAATGCTACAGAACACCTTGCCCTCTCCTCACCTCCATAAAATGGAGGGGGGGGGGGGGGGGTCTGCAGATCAGAGCTGTGTGCAATGTAACTGATAACAGCACAGGCACATATCTGCAAATTTTGCACTGCTCAAACAATTATACCAAAACAGTTTCAATTGTTTATTTAACAGACCAATAGAAAGTAAATAGTTGAACCTTATTGTCAGAGTTTCCATTAGCTTTAGGATCAAATGAAGGGAAGCTGCAGGTGAGGAGTGTCTGCAGAACAAAACAGGTGTCAGTGTGATGAATAGCAGAGCAGCAACATGTCACCCCAGGGCACCAGATTCCTGTTCAGCCTTTTCCACCCCCATTCCATCACCCAGACAGGTGTGTGTGCATTTGGGTGGTCCAGGATCTGTTTTATCACTTACACTTGTCTGTTAGTGAGATGTCATCGTGTTATCTGACATGCACAGGAGGAGCAGCGCATTCACTGTAACTGTCGGTGGCAAATATTAAGGAGAACTGGTCACATCTCGATAAAAGACATATGTCGATTTTTTTTTTATCATCCCTGTGCTGTGCTCCATCTGTGGTGTGAGTGGGAAAAAAAATGCACCATCAATGGGGTAGGAAGGAGTAATAGTGCCTCATCAATGGTATTATTGGGAGAGAAAGTGACCCATTGTGTCATTAGGATGAATGGTGCTCCATTATTGGTGTCAGAGAAAGGAACAATTCCCCATCATTGGTGTCTTTGCGACAAATTGCACCCCATTGTTGGTATCATTGGTATCAATGGCATCAGTGGAAGAAATAGTGCCCCATAAATCAGATAGGCTCGAGGAATATTGCCTCATCAGTGGTGTCTTTGGAAGAAAATTGTCCCAATATAGGTGTTAGTTGGAGGAAAAGTGCTCCATCTTTGGTGTAATTGGGAGGAACTGTGCACTCGGAATAATAACTATTCATTGTATAAATATATGGTATCTGATTGTTGATGTCGGGGGGGGGGGGGGGAAGTAGTCCTCTAACATTAGTGGTATTTGGAGGAATAGTGACTTATCATTGATGTCATTGGGAGGAAAGGAACCCCATCATTGATGTCATTGGGAGGAATAGAGCCCCATCATTGGTGATATTGGGAGGAATAGTGCCCCATCAATTGTGTCATTGGAATGAATAGTGCATCATCATTGGAGTAATTGGGAGGAATAGTGCCCCATCATTGGAGTAATTGGGAGGAATAGTGCCCCATCATTGGAGTAATTGGGAGGAATAGTGCCCCATCATTGGAGTAATGGGGAGGAATAGTGCCCCATCATTGGTGTCATTGTTAGGAGTAGTGCCCCATCTTTGGTGTCATTGGAATGAATAGTGCCCCATCATTGGTGTCATTGGGAGGAATAGTGCCCCATCATTGGTGTCATTGGGAGAAATAGAGCTCCGTCATTGGAGTAATTGGGAGGAATTGTGCCCCTTCACTGATGTCATTGGGAGGAATAGTGCCCCATCATTGGTGCCATTGGGAGGAATAGTGCCCCATTATTGATGTCATTGGGAGGGATAGTGCACCATAATTGGTGTCATTGGGATGACAAGAGCCCCATCATTGGTGTCATTGGGAGGAACAGTGGCCCATCATTGATGTCATTGGGAGGAATAGTGCCCTATCATTGATGTCATTAGGAGGAATAGTGCCACATCATTGGTATCATTAGAAGGAATAGTGCCCCATCATTAGTGTCATTGGGAGGAATAGAGCTCCATTATTGGAGTAATTGGGAGGAATTGTGCCCCATAATTGGTATCATTGGGAGGAATAGTGCCTCATCATTGGAGTAATTGGGAGGAATAGTGCCCCATCATTGGTGTCACTGGGAGGAATAGTGCCCCATCATTGGTGTCACTGGGAGGAATAGTGCCCCATCATTGGTGTCACTGGGAGGAATAGTGCCCCATCATTGGTGCCATTGGAAGGAAAAGTGCACCATCATTGGTGCCATTGGGAGAAATAGTGCCCCTTCTTTGATGTCGTTGAGAGGAATAGTGCCCCATCATTGGTGCCATTGGGAGGAGTAGTGCCCCATCATTGGTGTCATTGGGATGAATGGTGCCTTATTGTCGTTGGTGGCAGCGGGAGGAATAGTGACCTGTTGCTTATGTCAATGAAAAGAATTGTTCTTCATTGTTGCTATCAGTGGATAAAATGATGCCCAGTCAATGGTGTCAATGGGAGGAATAGTGCCCCATCATCGGTGCCATTTAGAGGAATAGTGCCCCATCATTGGTGTCATTGGGAGGAATAGTGCCCCATCATTGATTTAATTGGGAGGAATAGTGCCCCATCATTGGTGCCATTGGGAGGAATAGTGCTCCATCTTTGGTGTGATTGGGAGGAATAGAGCCCCATCATTAGTGTCATTGGGAGAAATAGTGCCCCATCATTGGTGTCATTGGGAGGAATAGTGCCCTTTCATTGATGTGATTGGGAGGAATAGTGCCACATCATTGGTGCCTATTGGAGGAGTAGTGCCCTATCATTGGTGTCATTGGGAGGAATGGTGCCCCATCATTGATTTAATTGGAAGGAATAGTGCCCAATCTTTGTGCCATTGGGAGGAATAGTGCCCCATCATCGGTGTCATTGGGAGGAATAGAGCCCCATCATTGGTGCCTATGGGAGGAATAGTGCCCCATCATTGGTGTCATCGGGAGGAATGGTGCCCCATCATTGGTGTCATTGGGAGGAATCGTGCCCCATCATTGGTGTCATTGGGAGGAATGGTGCCCCATCATTGATTTCATTGGGAGGAATAGTGCCCAATCTTGGGTGCCATTGGGAGGAATAGTGCCCCATCATCGGTGTCTTTGGGAAGAATAGAGCCCCATCATTGGTGTCATTGGGAAGAATAGTGCCCCATCATTGGTGTCATTGGGAGGAATAGTGCCCCATCATTGGTGTCATTGGGAGGAATAGTGCCCCATCATTTGTGCCATTGGGAGGAATAGAGCCCCATCATTGGTGCCATTGGGAGGAATAGTGCCCCTTCAATGATGTCATTGGGAGGAATAATGCCCCATCATTGGTGCCATTGGAAGGAATAGTGCCCCTTCATTGATGTCATTGGGAGGAATAGTGCCCCATCATTGGTGCCATTGGGAGTAGTAGTGCCCCATCATTGGTGTCATTGGGCGGAATAGTGCCCCATCATTGGTGTCATTGGGAGGAAAGGTGCCCCATCATTGGTGTCATTGGGAGGAAAGGTGCCCCATCATTGGTGTCATTGGGAGGAATTGTGCCCCATCATTGGTGTCATTGGGAGGAATGGTGCCCCATGATTGATTTCATTGGGAGGAATAGTGCCCAATCATTGTGGCCATTGGAAAGTATAGTGCCCCATCATCAGTGTCATTGTGAGGAATTGTGCTCCATCATCGGTGTTATTGGGAGTAATAGTGCTCCATGTTTGATGTGATTGGGAGGAATAGAGCCCCATCATTGGTGTCATTGGGAGGAATCGTGCCCCATCATTTGTGCCTTTGGGAGGAATAGTGCCCCATCATTGGTGTCATTGGGATGAATGGTGCCTTATTGTTGCTCTCCGTGGGTGAAATGATGCCCAGTCATTGGTGGCAGCAGGAGGAATAGTGACCTGTTGTTGGTGTCAATGAAAAGAATTGTTCTTCATTGTTGCTATCAGTGGATAAATTGATGCCCAGTCAAAGGTGTCAATGGGAGGAATAGTGCCCCATCATTGGTGCCATTTGGAGGAATAGTTCCCCATCATTGGTGTCATTGGGAGGAATGGTGCCCCATCATTGATTTAGTTGGGAGTAATATTGCCCAATCATTGGTGCTATTGGGAAGAATAGTGCCCCATCATCAGTGTCATTGGGAGGAATAGTGCCCCATCATTGGTGTCATTGGGAGGAATAGTGCCCTTTCATTGATGTCATTGGGAGGAATAGTGCCCCATCATTAGTGCCTATGGGAGGAATAGTGCCCCATCATTGGTGTCATCGGGAGGAATGGTGCCCCATCATTGGTGTCATTGAGAGGAATTGTGCCCCATCATTGGTGCCATTGGGAGGAGTAGTGCCCCATCATTGGTGTCATTGGGAGGAATAGTGCCCCATCATTGGTGTTATTGAGAGGAATAGTGACCCATCATTGATGTCATTTGGAGGAATAGTGCCCCATCATTGGTGTCATTGGGATGAATGGTGCCTTATTGTTGCTCTCGGTGGGTGAAAAGGTGCCCAGACGTTCGTGGCAGCGGGAGGAATCGTGACCTGTTGTTGGTGTCAATGAAAAGAATTGTTCTTCATTGTGGCTATCAGTGGATAAATTGATGCCCAGTCAATAGTGTCAATGGGAGGAATAATGCCCCATCATCGGTGTCATTGAGGAATAGTGCTCCATCTTTGGTGTGATTGGGAGGAATAGAGCCCCATCATTGGTGTCATTGGGAGGAATAGTGCCCCATCATTGGTGCCATTGGAAAAAATAGTGCCCCATCATCAGTGTCATTGGGAGGAATAGTGCTCCATCTTTGATGTGATTGGGAGGAATAAAGCCCCATTATTGGTGTCATTGGGAGGAATCGTGCCCCATCATTGGTGTCATTGGGAGGAATAGTGCCCCATCATTTGTGCCATTGGGAGGAATAGAGCCCCATCATCGCTGCCATTGGGAGGAATAGTGCCCCTTCATTGATGTCATTGGGAGCAATAGTGCCCCATCATTAGTGCCATTGGAAGGAATAGTGCCCCTTCATTGATGTCATTGGGAGGAATAGTGCCCCATCATTGGTGCCATTGGGAGGAGTAGTGCCCCATCATTGGTGTCATTTGGCTGAATAGTGCCCCATCATTGGTGTCATTGGGAGGAAAGGTGTCCCATCATTGGTGTCATTGGGAGGAATGGTGCCCCATGATTGATTTCATTGGGAGGAATAGTGCCCAATCATTGGGGCCATTGGAAAGAATAGTGCCCCATCATCGGTTTCATTGGGAGGAATAGTGCTCCATCATCTGTGTCATTGGGAGGAATAGTGCTCCATGTTTGATGTGATTGGGAGGAATAGAGCCCCATCATTGGTGTCATTGGGAGGAATTGTGCCCCATCATTGGTGTCATTGGGAGGAATAGTGCCCCATCATTTGTGCCATTGGGAGGAATAGTGCCCCATCATTGATGCCTTTGGGAGGAATAGTGCCCCTTCATTGATGTCATTCGGAGGAATAGTGCCCCATCATTGGTGCCATTGGGAGGAGAAGTGCCCCATCATTGGTGTCATTGGGCGGAATAGTGGCCCATCATTGGTGCCATTGGGAGGAGTAGTGCCCTATCATTGATGTCATTCGAAGGAATAGTGCACCATCATTGGTATCATTGGGAGGAAAAGTGCCCTTTCATTGATGTCATTGGGAGGAATAGTGCCACATCATTGGTGCCTATGGGAGGAGTAGTGCCCCATCATTGGTGTCATTAGGAGGAATGGTGCCCCATCATTGGTGTCATTAGGAGGAATCGTGCCCCATCAAATTGTTCTTCATTGTTGCTAAAATGATGCCCAGTCAATAGTGTCAATGGGATCATTGGTTTCCCATTAATTGTATTAGAAGGAGGAGTATTGCCCCATCATTGGTGGTATTGGGCGAATGATGTCTCTTCATTGGTGTCAGTGGGTTGCACACTTTCCCAACATTTCTATCGATGATGTCACCATTCTAGCAATGACATCACACCTACCTTGCATACCTTGGTTTTCCCCAGTGAGATTGTTGCTATTGACAAATCACCCACTGTAAAAAAAGGACAGCTTTTTAATGATAAAAGGTGGAGCTTCTCTGAAAAACATTACTGTTTCTGTATATTGTGGCAAAAAATTTATTTATGCAGACGCATACAATTATTGAGCGGTAAACTAGCCTATAGAAGCCTAGGCATTGGTCACATGTGTAGAAGAATCAGCCAATAGGTTTTCCTTTCTCCACAGATCACATGATCAAAGCTCTGTAATCAGAGTTTGTTCACCCCTGATGTTTTGTCATACAAAGCCATAAAAATAAATGTTCAATGTCACCTATTCACACAACATTATGACATTCACACTGCTATAAAAACCTTTTTTAAACAGATTCTGCATTTGATGTCATTTATGCTCAGTGGCTGTTTAATCTCTTCCTTCCCACCAAGGGATCTTAAACCTCTTGCAATGAAGAAAAAATACAGGAAAAAATACATCCAAACTGCACAGGAATTATGAATGCTTCACAGCAAGGAACACTATCACCAAATGGCAAAATAAAATGTTATTTAATTGAAATTCTTAATATTGGTTCATTTAGCTTTCTGCTGCCTCTCTGTGGATTGGAAGACAGAAGGAGAATTGAGACTGCAAAGCAGATGTGTCCAGCTGCAAACCTGGGAAATCATCTATTTTCATGGTAACAACTCCAAGCACTTTAAAGAGAACCTTTCACCAAATATAAAACATTTCTGAGAAATGTATAGAAACATTAAAAAGCATTTTCCATAAATATTCGCTTGCAAAGTGTATTTGAATTTGCTAGAAATGCAACTGCAGGAAAAGTCATTTCCTTTGCACAGCATGCATGTTTTAATCCCAATATTTTATGGGAGTGGCTAATTACTATGCTGGCCTAGCTCCTCTGCCCCTCCCCTCACCATGCTACATAACTCTTTACAAGCACCAGTATGGTTGCAAAAAGTACTACAGCTTTTCTCAGCCTTTTTAACATGGTCTTAAAATAACTTTCAGGGAACCCATCCTATAATTATTATATCCACAGCTCACAGTATATTAGTGTGATGGTCAGTGGAAAGAATTCCTCTTACATTGCTGGCCAGTGGGAAGAATGCCTTGCAGATAGCCAAAAAGATCATTGGTGTCACCCTAACTGACAATTGAGAATTTTGCACAGATTGGAGAACGCCATCAATGACACACTGCACGTACATATTGTTCGGCTGCTTGCAGCTTCCATGCACAGCACAAATTGTGCGCATTATTCGCATTACATAAGATGGCGCAGAAGTTACCAAGAAAATGTCAGCTGGAGAGCCGATGATGAGATGGACATTGTTCTTTCCTGAGAACACAAAGCTGGAAGTGTCATGGCTGGGCTCTGATCCATCATACTGACAACCTGCCAGGAGACATAATCTGGGGAGATGTAGCGGGCAGATGATGTGCAAAGAATAAAGTGTGACAACTCCTAAGAACCAATCGGATCAATTTATAGAAGGCGATTTCTGGGTTACTAGGTAGGCTCTGAACACTTTTTTATTTGAAATAGAATTATGATTGGGTGGGAGGGGGGCTAAGTATTAGGAAAAGGTGATCTAAGGGATGAATTAAGGAAATGTTGAGCCCAGTGGTGGATGTAGCCAATGGTAGCCCCTGTGCAGAGCTGCCCTGGTGCCCCCTTGCTGAACTGACTTGGGGCCTCAATGGGGGCCCCTGTTGGCTGAGGAGGGTCTGGGGCCCTTGTGAAGTGGCACACTTTGCACCTCTCTATGTCCACCCCTGGTTGGCCCCTAGACAAGGCAGCTGCTTTAGCCCTACTTTAGCCCCTACTTTAAATTGATTGAGATTGCAATAGGCACAGAGAATCCCCCATCTACATTATCTATACTTACCCTATAGGCACCCAAATGCCTACCATACACCCATGGGGAGTTAAAAAATGATTGCATAGCTCTAACCAACTAAAGGACCATGGAGGTTGTAGATGGGCTACCTAGACATCCAATGGGCCCTAAAACGCTGCTAATGTTAGCATGTAAATCTTCCAGCCCTGGATTATCTGAAAACAGAATTCATCTTCTTTTTTATTAAACTATGTTTTTATTTAACATTTTTTCAAATATACAAATATGAACATACAATCAAAAACAAAGAACAAAACAAAAGAGTAAAACCATACAACGTGTGCAAAGAAGCAATTGCATCACCGGAGAAGAATCCCCATAAGCAGCAACCAAGTGATAGTGGGTGATATAGACATTATTTAGGCATGACACAGTAAGATTGCATCTTATTTGATCTCCACTTTTTTACTTTTATTATCTATAAAAGGGTGATTAGATTTTTATATTGTGTGATCGCTGCAGCATAATTACCTTAAAAGGAGTTCTGCAGGTCCATTTACTTGCACCGATCACCAGAGCTGAATTGCTAGGACAATAAAGTAGCCCAGCCCCATAGACTTGCTTTTTTGGAAGTGGGGATCAGAGCAATAAGAAGATCAGGGTGTCTGAAACAAGAACTATTGTTCCCAATTTTGATCTATGACCTTTGCCACTATCAAAGTAGAGAATGCTGTCTGGTACGCTTTCAAATGGTGATTATGATGACTATTATAAAGTATTTATATAGCACCAACATATTACACAGCGCTGTACAATGTCCATAGTCATGCTGTCCCTCAAAGGAGCTCACAATCTAATGTCCCTGCCATAGTCATATATCATTAACAAAGACTAAGGTTAAATTTTGGGGAAACCAATTAACCTAACTGCATGTTTTTGGAATGTGGGAGGAAACCAGAGTACCCGGAGGAAACCCACGCAAACCTGCAAACTCCATGCAGATAGAGTCCTGGCTGGGATTCCAATCTGGGACTCAGCGCTGCAAATGGCATTTGCCTTTATATGATGGTGATCTTTTAAAAGTGTCGATGCTGCTGAAAAAAATAAAGAGACAATTTTTTAGCACTTTTCTAAATATTGCAATCTGAAAATAATAGTGTTTCTGCAGAATTTTTTTTTTACACAAATAATAGTAAAACATCACATGCCACAAGGCTTTAGTACCTATCACTGTTGTATACAAATATATATTTTTGTCCTTGTCTCCCAGTTGTGCTGCAGCATTGTAACCCTGACTCCATAAGTGGCCTTACTAATACACATTATGCAGGAATGGTCCCCTGCTGTTATTTTCCAGTGTTATTGCAATTGAAGGTCTAGGAAGCAATCATGGATCCTGCTTTATTGGTATACTGACTAATACATACAGAACTGCACCATTCTGTGTTTTTATATGTTTCTGGAGTTGACTAAAAAGTATCAAACACAGATCTTGTCACTTGCTACATTGTTTCTATATAAAAACATGGAAAGCAGTACCAGCTGTGACCAGTAGAGGGGTGACGTGCACAGCCCCCATGGATTATTGTGTCATTGAAGCCTTGTGGATGTTTGAAGGAAGAATTCAGAATATTGGTGGGCATGGATAGGCTGCCATTCCTGGCCTCATTCTGAAAATACTTATAGCCTGGCTGTGTTTAGTATTTTGAGACATGAACTTTTACAAAGGTTGCAGATTTCTAATCTGTGCATGTGTTCCAGATTAAAGGTTTAGGAAACCACTGGATCAGCATGACAGACAATCAATAATTTCAGAAAGAAAGGTCTGTGTTACTGTTTCAGGACCCCAAAGGGTCACTATTCCATTATTTAAGGGCCCCCCATGTGTGAGTGTATCATTTTACTGAGACCCTATTGTCATTATATTAGTGTTATTGAATCTCCAGACTCAGGGTGTCATTGTACCAGGACCCCAAATATCTGTGAGTCATTCTGCATCTCCTCTGTGTCATGATGATCCCCTATATAGCAGACCCCTGGATTCCAGAATCACCCAAAATTGCCAAAAAACAAATCACAGTTGCAGTTGTTGTGGAGGTGTTATTATACCATCTCTGGGGACCAGTGTGATCCTATTTTAGCTGCAGTACTTTGTAACTTCTTACTAATGGTGGAACATGCAGCTGGTGTGCCAGGGTGGGTTGGCATCAGCCAGTACAGTCATGTGACCTGCAGAGTATCGCCCATTGTTGGGGCATCCATCGCCAAATACAACATAAACATTGCGCCGACACTCAGAGGGTGGAAAGGAACAAAGAATCATTATAACAAAGCAAAATGTCAGCATTTTATCTCAGATTTAGAAAGAGATTCATTTTATTGTATTTTATACACTGGAAGTCTCCCTCTTTCTCATCTAACTCCTCTCCTTTTTTCTCTGGTTCCTTATCTCTCTTTGTCTTTTCTTGTTTTCTTTCTTTCCCCCCTGTACCCTCTATCATCCCATCCTCCTTTCTCTACCCCCTCTCCTCCCTTATCCTTGTCCCCCTCTCCTCTCTCACCTTTACATGTCTCTCTCTTGTCTCTAACCTCTATCGTCTCTCTCTCTCTTCTCTATCTCCTCTCCTATTTCTCTCCCCTATCTCTCATACATACATCTCTCATCTCCCCCCTTGCCTCTCCCATCCCTCTCTCACATTCTCTTTCCCATCCCTCCCTAATCCACTTTCTTCTCTTATCTCTTCTCTCTCATCCCTCTCCCTCCTTCTCTCTCTTACATCTTTCTCTCTTGTCTCTACCTCTGTCATCACTTTCCCTTCCCTATCTCATCTCTAATCCCTCTCACATTTCTCCTCTCCAGTATCTCTCATCTCCTTCTCATTCCTCATCTCCCCTCTCTCTCCTCTCTCATCTCTCCCATCTCTCTCTGTCTTCTCTCTCCTTCTCTCTCTCTCTCTCTCATTCTCTCCTCTCTCTCTCTCTCTTTCCCATCTCTCCTCTCCCATATCTCTCGCTCTCTCCTCTCTCCTCTCTCTCTCCTCTCCCCCCTCTCTCTCTCTCTCTCCC
>NC_092861.1:148154259-148154740 GCF_032062135.1 Pyxicephalus adspersus | reverse complement strand
CTCTGCTCCCCTCCCCCTCCTGTCGGTCTCTCCTCCCCTCCGCCGGGTGTGCCGGAGCCCGCAGTGTCCCCATCCTCCTCCTCCTTCTCCTCCTCCTCGTCCTGCTCGTCCTCCTCCTCCGGCTGCTCTCCTGGTTGTGCGGTGATGGCCGGGCGGCGGGTGTAGCGGGTGTAGCGGGTGTAGAAGATGTCGGGGGAGGTGCGGTTGCGGCAGTTGGAGCGGCTGCTGGTGGACGGAGCGGTGCGGGGCGGTTGGATGAGTGTGGAGAGTCTGCTGGACTCCCTGCTGTGTCTGTACGATGAGTGCTGCGCCTCCCCACTGCGCCGAGACAAGCACATCCACGACTACATCGAGTGGGGTGAGTCCGGGGTATCGGGGGTACCTGGGGGGATGGGCCATCATGGGGGAATCTGATCTGGGGGTATTATGTGCTTGATGTCCCTTGGAGCATCACATTGATATTGGGGTGCATGGATCATTC
>NC_092861.1:148087694-148153809 GCF_032062135.1 Pyxicephalus adspersus | reverse complement strand
GAATAACTGTCCTTTGAAGCTTCTCATTGATATTTGGGTGCTTTCAATATTCAGGGGGTCACTGTGAATTTGGAGTAACTGTCCTTTGAATCTTCTCATAGAGATTAAGGTGATTGGCTCATTTTGGGGGTCATCTGATCCGAGGGTAATATTTGCTAGACTGACTTTTGGAATATGTCATTGATTTTGGGGTGCTTGGATCATTCTGGGGTCATTAGGAGTCATCTGATCCGGTGGCACCAATTGCTTGACTGTACTTTGGCCCATTTCCTTGGCATTGGGGTGCTTGGATCATTCTAGGGGTCATTCAGTATTTGCAGTAACTCTCCTTTTCAAGCTTCTTATTGATATTGGGGTGCTTGGCATATTTTGGGGGTCACCTGATTTTGGGGTAATATTTTCTTGACTGACCTTTGTTCCATCTCATTGATATTGGGGTGCTTGCATTATTCTAGGGGTCACTGAATTTGTAATATTTCTCCTTATTAGTATTGGGGTGCTTAGATCATTTTGGGAGTCGTTAATTGGTCATCTGATCTGGTGGCACTGTTTACATGACTGTCGTTTTGGAAGTATTGGGGGTAGTTTAAATATTCTGGGGGTAACATTGTATTTGGTGTTACTGTCCTTTAGGGACTCTTTATTGATGCTGGCCTTTCTTTGGGGTTACCTTAGAATGGGGTCACATTGGGGTGATTGTCATATCAATGGTGTATAAATGTTGGGGTGCTTGGATCATTCTGGGGGGCAATGATGGCTCATCAGATCCGGTGGCACTTCTTGCTCAACTGTCCTTTGGAGCTTCCTCTTGATTTTGGGGTGCTTGAGTTATTCTGGGGGTCACTGTGTGTTTGGAGTAATTGTCCTTTAGAGACTCTTCATTGATATTGGCCCTTTTTTTGGGGGGGTAACCTTAGAAGGGGTCACATTGAGGTGATTGTCATATGTATGGAGTATAAATATTGGGGTGCTATGATTATCGTTGAGGTCACCTCAGCTATTGCCACATTGGGATGATTGCCATTTGTTAGTTGACATTGAGGTACATGGACCTTTTTGGGGGTCACACTGGGGTGATTTTCACATGTACGGGGTATTAATATTGCACCATTACATTGGGATGACTGTCATTTTTTCAAGTGTTGACATTTTGTTGTTTGGACCGTCAATGGCATGTTTGGGATGTTTATTGATATTGGTGTTTTGGGGCTTTTTGGGGCTTTTTCTTGATGAGATGGGGGTCACATTGGGATAACTATGTATTGCTTGGGCCTTCCATGGGATCATGAAGTTGGGGTCACTTTGGGGTCATTGTCACATGCATGGGGTATGAGTATTACTTGAAGCTTGTGGGCACCTCAGCTAGGGTGACATTGCTATGATTGTTATCTGTTTGGGGTGTTTATTGATATTGTGGGGTTTGCACCTTCTTTGAGGTCACCTGAGCTGGCTTGGGATGACTTTGTAGAAATTGGGGTGCTTGGACCTTCCTTGAGGTCACACTGGGATAGCTGTTGTTTTGAGTGTTGATGTTATGTTGTCTGAACTTTTTGGGTCTCCACAATCCATGAACACATTGTAATCATTATGTATTGGGTTGATTGTTAATATTGGGGTGCTTGATACATCTTTGAGGTCATCTAAGGGGTACATTGTGGTGTAAGTCATATATTTGTATTGTTGGTATTCTTGGAGATCTAAGGCTGGACGTTTTTGGGTTGTTGTTTATAGGGGTGTATAGATATCGGGGGGATCACCAGGTCTTACTCCAGGGGTCACAATGTATGAATTATCATGAGTATTTAATAGAATTAGCTCCCTTCCAATATAATTCTGGAGGCCATATGCTACTGGGGTGCTGTTTGTATTCATGCATGGGGTATTTATTGCCTGTGTGGTCGCTGATTCGGATATCCTCTGACCCAGGGGGCAAAGTTATATTGCTCATGACAACTGGCCCAATCTCTGCTTTTATTGTGTTGTTGAAATGCTAAATGCTGATTTACGTTTAGTTGTAGTTTTGACGTTTGCGGCCCCAAAATGGCATCAAATGGGCCCTTCACCTGGTGACGACATGTAACAATAAACTGCCAGCTGATGGGTCACAAGATTTCAAAAAGGTCCTCAGGGTCAGTGTTAGGATGCCCTGGTCTTCCCCCACCTCTAATAGCAATGATTCTGCATGCTGGTGCCGGTGGTTCCTCAGCAGCTGGTGGGCCCCAGGATGCCGGTGCAGCTGGTTTTACCCTCTGCTGTTTGGAAGCAGCGCAGGGGTAATGAGGTGACATATGGTGCTCGAATGTATAATGACATTGTTGGTCAGCCTGTCACAGGACACTGTCACATGGTGGGGCCTCTGAATTAGACATCAAAGGGACACCATGGTGCACATCAGGCCGCTTGTTTATCAATGCGAGCATTGCAGGCCCAGCAGTGTTATCTGCTGCTGAATAAAAACCTCATATGATATATAATATAACAACACAAGATATATTATAATAATACTATCACAGCTTTCCAAAATATTATTCTATATTATCAACAAACAAAATTCTTTTTGCTTTGACCAAAACCGGGATCTGATTGGCTGCCTGGAAAAAGCTCATGCATGTTTTGTTTTATGAACCCCCTATTTAAAGTGATGATGCTGCGCATATAATAAGATGTCTGGCGATCTCGCATTATTTTTTTTTATTGGCTTGGAAAGTTTCTGGTTTGTGGTTGAGATTTTTGTTGGTGACTTGATGATCTCATCTGATATTTATAGCTGAGTGATCCTCGGATTGCCCGTAATGTATAGATGAGAGGCCGATAAATGGTAATCGATTTGCATTATCTCGCCATCTCAGATGAGCTGCTTCATTTATAGTCGGGGTCTGCGGGATGCAATGCGTTTGTGATCGTTTTTTTGGATACTGTAACATTCATTTCAATAGTGCGTTCATAAGGGTGTGTAATGCACCCCCATTTTTTTAGATCTCTATTATTATTATTTTAAATATTAATAAAAATAATAATATTAAACATTATTTATATAGCAGCAACATATTGTGCAGCGCTGTACAATAAATCGGGTAGCAAATGACAGACAGATACAAACAATGACACAGGAGGAGGAGAGAACCCTGCCCTGAAGAGCTTACAATCTAACAGTCGGGGAAGACTCAATTATTAACATTTGCTTATATTAATGTGTTACTAAAAGGATGAAAGATGCAGCATATAAAATGCAAGTATACAGCATGCATTAATGAGCACCAATATTCATACCAGCTTTAAAAAAAATGGGCACTTATTAATATTCATGGTGGTAAACTCTTCCGGGCAGGGTCCTCTCCTCCTCCTGTGTCACTGTCTGTCATTTGCAACCCCTATTTAATGTACAGCGTTGCGTAATATGTTGGCGCCATATAAATCCTGATTATTATTAATAATAATAATAATAATAATATTAATAATAATGATGGTACCCATACACTGTATCATGGTGAATCAGCCAATCAAGCAGCAGTGATGCAGCCTTCTGATGTCATGGAAAGTTGCATACTGATGAGTAATCACTCTGCTGTCTCCTTCCTTCAGTATATCAGCACCGCAGCTCAGTCTGATTGGCTGCTATCACCAGACTTCCTTCTCCAAGTTTGAGTTCTGTTAGATTCAGGACTTCATGCTACAGTTTAATAATTTACATGAAAGTTGTGGCCTACAGCAGCTGGGTTGTCAGGGGTGGCATGCAGCCAAAAAAAAAGCAGCCTTTGAAATCTTTATTCATTCTTTAAATCATTTATTCAGCACCGTGACCTCATGTAAAAACTACAAATAGAAGCTATAATTCAGCTATAGGGCTCATACAGAGCTTGGTGCTGTAAGATGTAAGCTGGTGCATTCAAACGAATGCATTGGCAAAGCACCCAAAAAGTAAATGCATCATGTTTGACAATGCTGGGTATGCTGCAACACATATGCATTGGAGCTGGGTTGCTTTGGTGCATTGGGGTGCCATTTAAAATGAATGGCTAGAGAACACACTGATGCATGGATGTGAGGGTAACACATGCGTTATTGCAATGAATTGGGAAGGTCAATAAATGCATCACCATATGTGATCTTTAATTGCTCCTTGTCTGGTTTATTCTGAGCCGCAAATCTGGACCAAACCTGACCCAATTAAAAGTAAGAATGGCTTATCCATATCCTTATTCTGCATCACAGCCAATCAGCAGGTATTTCTCATAGATTGTAAGCTCTTCTGGGCAGGGCTTTTCACCTCCTGTGTCACTGCCTGTATCTTTCTGTCATTTGCTACCCCTGTTTAATGTACAGCACTGCGTATTATGTTGGCGCCATATAATGCCTGTTTATTATTAATAATAATAATAATAATAATAATTTCTGGAATGCGATGGCAGCTGATATATTTATTTTCTTAATGTTTAGCTGTCATGTTGATCTAGTCACCCATTGGTGTGTCTGCCCTATGTTAAAAGCTGATTCGCCGATTAACCAATCAGCAAGCTGCTTTTATTTGTACTGGGCTTAAGGTGCTGAATGCTGATTTCTGATTGGCTGTTAAACCATCGGAGCTTTTGTTGGCATTCTGTATTTTTTAAATGAAATTGGCGAACTTTTCAGCTGCTGAACCAAAATTACCCATGATTGGCCGCTGGTTCCTGCATTGGTTCTTCCCATCCTCCACTCGCCAAGGTTGCATTGCCAACAGTGGCGTCATTGTCCATGGTGGTGGTAATGAAGGTGGAAAAATTTCGGGAGCTCATAATTGTCAGCAATCATTGACGGGCTGGAAATTCTGCGTGACCATGCGATGTAATAACCGATGATTGTTTATATTCCTCTTGTTTCTGATTGGTGGAGACGCTCACGCAGACCTGCGCCGGGCTGTGCAAACAACTCATTTTACTGCTGTAAATATAATTAGCAGTTGTGGATTTATTTGTTTTCGGCTGTCATGCGGACCAGGGCCGTGTTTTTATAATTGGCGGTTTTGCTATTTTTATGAGCTGTATTTTTGTCATGCTTTAATCTTTTAGTTTTAACTGCGAGCTTGTGTTTGGGTATGGCGAGCGTTATGCTTTGTGTATTGCTTGCGCTCCATCTAACGTGTCTATAAAACCTGCGTACAAGGACGTGATTGGCTTCAAATGGTACATTTTTTGTTTTTTAAGGTTGGTTGATTTGTCAGCGTCTGATCACCAGGCCATTTGATCAAGTAATTACATAGTTGTAGGATGACAACTCTCAGGGTATAGGAGGTAAAATACTGACAGCATTTTAATACAGAAAAATAATAAAAAGATAAAACTATTTTTCTACAATTCTCAGCTTGAATCCCGTTTTTTCCCTTGCAATACTTATTTTTGCCACTAGATGCCCTCGTTTCGTTAGCCAGATCCATTTAATCCAAGCCCTCTGAGCCCAGGTTGTCCCCAACCAGAATTTGTTGGGGTTCCTTGAGCAATGAGCAGTTTGTTCCTCTCAGGTCAGTTTAAGTGACATCAATGATCTTTTGGCTATCTGTAAGGCTGACATTCTTCCCACTGGCCAGCAATGTAAGAATTCTGACCACCATACTGTAATTATATAGGGGTTTCCCTGAAGACTGAAAACGTATTTAAAGGGGTCTCCCATGGTCCTAGACCCACCCCTAGTCTGTGACTGGAGAGTGAAAGAAGAAGCAGCACAATGATATGCCCATCTGTTTCTCTGCCCCTCTCCTATGAGCATTCACCATGCCAGTGCAGGAGGTGGTCAGCCCCCCTACGTCTTTTCGGTAAAGAGTATTTCCAGGGAATAGATTAAATTTCCCAGCTGCAAGCTTGTTTTGAATTAACGACAGTGCTGAAGCCTTTGGAGCAGGATGACGGTCTGTCACCTGACAAAGGACTGCAGTTCCAGCCCTATGCTCCAGCAGTGCCAGCCTAGATCTTCCTGCCAGTGCCGCACAGCACATTGTCTCACCCTTCCTCCTTGTTTCCTGTGTTTACCAGCCTGCTGACTAGATCTCTGCAGCTAAGTGGCATTATCATCCGCGGCAGATGTCCCATTTACGGCGAGTCACAGGAGGACACCGCAGACCAGTAAACTATGGATTCCCTGGCACATTGTGCCAATGAGGGGCTTAGTGTCTGGGTAACAGGGGGTCCTCTGGCCTCCATTTCCGTATGCCACTTGACATTGACAAGCCCTTGGCGGTGCCACCTTCTAGCGACTGGGCGCAGCATATGCCCCTCGCACCCGCCTGCAAACCTTCCACATGGCTGGTGCATTTGTAAACACGATCTGATGAATGGGCTGTTTATTGGCTGCCTGCGCGGCTGCAATGACGCTTATATGATGATTTCATAGCTGGATGACACATTGGTGGTGCCACCGTGAGATCTTCACAGATTGTTTGCCTAATTTGCATTTCTTATATATGAATATTATTATTAATAAACAGGATTTCTATAGCGCCAACATATTACGCAGCGCTGTACATTAAATAGGGGATGCAAATGACAGACAAATACAGACAGTGACACAGGAGGAGAGGACCCTGCCCGAAGAGCTTACAATCTTGTAATCATATATATCACAAAGTTTTTTATAAATCTTGTTTTTGTTGCATACAGCATATAATGACGTCATAGTAGCTCATTTTATATGCAGGCCCTGCGTCCTGCCAATTCCTGCCTATTGGCGATGCATTACTGCTACTGGCTGAATCCAATAAGTTTTAGCATGGACGGATCATTATTGGGTTCCATTGGCACATGGGAGGACCAGTAATATGAGGAATAGATATCAAAACATATATACAAAAGGAAACTACAATATAACAAAAGGAAAAAGACGACGAGTCCAGGATTATTATCAGGCTGGAGAATATTATAAAACATGCAACAATTATAAATACTTAGCACATGAGAAATGCGGCCGTAGTAGCAAAGCTGCCAGGAAATAGAAGTCATCACCAGTTCATTCATAAAAGTGACGATGAGGTCAGCTGATCACCAGTGAACACAAAAGTGCTGTTATTTCTGCACTTTTCTGGGGAATCTCATGATTAATAATCGGGCCCCTAGGAGCCAGTACTTGCAAGATAAAGGCGTACAAAATGTGTATGATGAACCCAATTCCTCGCTCTTGCTGGCTTCTCTTTATTAGCCTGTTTCTAACTGGTGCAAAGATAAATATTTTTTTATTCCAGGAGTTTTGCTTTTTTTATTACTATTATTTTTTATTTTTATTTTTTTTTTTTGGGCGATGTTGCTTGAATTGTTTTACTGATGGTGGTCCAAGTGTTTGTAATTCTTTAGGCAGAAGATAGAGATGTCCCCTTTCTCAAGCTAGATTTAAGGATAGGGAAAATGGGGCCATTGCCCAGTGCCCCTATGGATTGGATTACAAGGAAACAGGAAGCTCTGATGCTGTGCATTTGGGGCCCCTCTTGTCAAATTGAGGGCCTAGGTCCCCAATAAATAGAATAGCAGAGATACAAAAAGCCGTAATGCAGTGCTATTGGTGGTGGTGGTGGGGGGAATCATTTCATATTTGCTCAGGGCCCCAATAAACAGAATAGCAGGGATACAAGAAGCTGGGATGCTGTGCATTTGGGGCCCTTTATCCCAGGGCCCCAATGAACAGAATAAAATGGGTGCAGGAAGCTGAAATGCAGTGGTATTGGTGGGGGGGGGGGGCTCATTTCATATTTGCCCAGGGCCCTTTTTTGCAGGCCTGATGGTGGCGGTGAGAAAGGTGAGTTGCACCTTTCGGATGAGGAAGGATGTTGCCAGGGCTAAGCGGTGTGATGGCGTTAGTGAAGGAAAGCGGAGCCCCAGCTTACCCAGGTCTCCTGATTCTGCACGTCAACATGCCGGCTTGCTGGAAGGGGGAGGGCCGGCTCATTAATGCGGAGAGCTTTGTGTTTAACCTCTCTGCCACTCGGCGAGGTCATCAGAGCACTGTGCCAGGCCTGATACGCCATGTTGGCATTAACCACCGCTAGGGAAATACACGCTGGCAGGGTGCAGGATTCTGTCAACACACATTAACCTGTTCTGTCCTGGGGGGAGGAGAAGATTTCCCACAATGAACACCATTTGTCTTGGTGAGCGTGCAACATTGTGAGGAATAATTGGATTGCGACACGCAGCATGCAAGCCCATGAAAATGCTTGGTGCCACCCATAACCTCAAATACAAAAATACATAAAGCAATCAAAAAAGAGGAAAATAAAAAAAAAAAAAGAAATCAATGACATTACATCTTCAGGGGACATCTCTAGTTCTTCTCGCAGAATTCCCGGAAGGTTTAGCTTGCTGTACAAATTTTTTGCACCGTTCCGTGGTGGAATATTCATTTTTTCCAAGGATGTCACTAATGCTGATAGGAAGTACTGGAAGTTGGATGTCAATATTTTTTATTTTTTTTAAATAATTTTTTACTTTTCTTGCAACGTGTGGATGTATAATGGGCCCCCATTATTTTACATGGCTAGCAGCCCAAGTGCACCCTGCTCTACCAACCCAAAATCACCAAACTTCTGCCAACACTTACAGGTGGCCACAAACTTAGCCATCATATATGGCCACATATATGCCATCAGTCACATTGCCCCTCCAAATTGTCATCGCAGTACGCCCCCCATGTCAGCATGGGGGTTTCTTGCATGGGGCACCAACGCTGCCATGAGCCGCCCTGGTGAAGCACATTTTCTTTTTTGGATGATATTTGATCTGTGTGATGCAGCACCAAACAATACACTCACGTTTCATTCTAAGGATCCGTGACAATCACCCATGTCAAAAGCGTAAAATTGGGGGAAAAAAATCAGACGACTCCAAAACATCTTGTAAAATGCAGGAAAAGAATGCGGTGCAGTTCACACTTTTTTTTTAAATTAAACTGTTTTCTAACTTGCTGTTCATTAAAAAAATGAATTTGTATTAATGCATAGTACAGTAACATGCTGTGTATGCAGTACAGGGAGTCGCCATCCCTTTGCAATGGTGCCACAATGTGCATACAAAAAGCAAACATGGTGCTGAGTGCATTGCGCGGGGTGCAGTAACAATCACTTGCAGTACAATAAAAAGAATTGGATGCAAAACCGCAGATGTATATGAATGGACCCTCAGCACTGCGCAGGTGTTTGGTGCTCATTTCTATCACAAGGTCAGATCAGCGTTTTTTAACAGCTGCAGCGCATGCGCTCATCTATCCCAAAGCGCTATACGATCGTTCGTAGATATCGTGCAGGATCGTTCGTCGTTCGTTTTCCAACGATAATAATTGGAAGTGTGTACGTAGCTTTACAGGTGGCCACAAACTTAGCCTTCATATATGGCCACATATCTGCCATCAGTCGCATTGCCCCTCCAAATTGTCATCGCAGTACGCCCCCCATGTCAGCATGGGAGTTTCTTGCATGGGGCACCAATGAGCCGCCCTGGTGAAGCACATTTCCTTTTTTAGATGATTTTTGATCTGTGTGATGCAGCACCAAACAATAAACTCGCATTTCATTCTAAGGACCCGTGACAATCATCCATGTCACAAGCGTAAAATCGGTGTAAAAAAATCAGACGACTCCAAAACAGATTGTAAAATGCAGAAAAAGAATTTGGTGCAGTTCACACTTTTTTTTAAATTAAACTGTTTTCTAACTTTTGTTCATTTAAAAATTCATTCATTTAAAAAAAATGAATTTGTATTAATGCATGGTACAGTAACATGCTGTGTATGCAGTACAGAGAGTCGCCATCCCGCAATGTGCATGCAAAATGCAAACATGGTGCGGAGTGCATTGCGCGGGGTGCAGTAACAATCACTTGCAGTGCAATAAAAAGAATTGGATGCAAAACCGCAGATGTATATGAATGGACCCTCAGCACTGCGCAGGTGTTTGGTGCTCATTTCTATCACAAGGTCAGACAATAAAAAGAATTGGATGCAAAACCGCAGATGTATATGAATGGACCCTCAGCACTGCGCAGGTGTTTGGTGCTCATTTCTATCACAAGGTCAGATCAGCGTTTTTTTAACAGCTGCAGCGCATGCGCTCATCTATCCCAAAGCTCTGATCATCACCAAAATGATTCGGAACATTTGAATCTCTTTTTGAACGGGCATTTGGTGAAATGCAACATTTGCAACTCTTAATGTAGTTCTTCAGGCCAATCTGCCGCTTAACCACCTTCACAGACTTGCCAGTCGTATTTAAATTCTTTTATCGGCAGTCGCAAGTGGTTAAAATGCGTTTCCCAGCACATTGGTATACAAAAATGTGACTAGTGCAAGTCAACTTCATGCAGCAAATTCATGCGGATCGTCCTGGACGCATGACGGTCGCAGGCACCTTGAAACGGTAACTTGCACCGTCCTTTTAAATTTAGGATGGTGGTCGATGCAGGGATGTTAGGTGTGTCATGGCGGCGGCGCAGTTGCACACGTCTGCATTTATTTATTTTTTTGTAAAAGTGGCCAAAAGGCCAAACATTGAAAAAAGAAAAAGAAAAGTTGCGTCCAGAATGGTTTTTCCCTGCGGTAATTCTCAATGTTAATCCGCAGCATATCCGCCATTGTTTCCCTTTAAGAAGCTGCAGGAAAGGCGAATTCTAGACGCATGCAGGTGATAACAGCCAGGCGTTCCTCACTCCGCACATCTCTGAGTTCACCTGACACGCTGCGACATTGTTTATTTAAGCGCCGCCACTCCTTTTATTTAGGAACCTGAGCAGGTTGTTGGCTGTCAGGGACAAGTCTGCCGTCGTCTTGTGAAACCCTTTTTATGCTGTCGTGGGACTACATGTCTCAGCATGCCTGTCATGTCTTGTCTGGCACACCTCATTGATTCTTTGTTCTGCTTCTCCTTCCTCTTATCTGAGCTCTGCTGTACAGTGACTGTGGGTGGCTGATACAAGTCACTGCAGGGCATGCGGGAAGTTTCAGTCCTGGGGCTGCCATGGGTATCACCTACATGTAAAGCTGAGCCTCAGTGATTGACAGAACTGAAATCCAATGAATGAAAAGAGCGGGGCTTGGGACAGGCAGGCTGAGGAGGGAGGGGCTAGATGATGCTGTGCACCAGCCAGGAAATGAGGTGGAGTCTGTCTGATTGCTGCAGTTTCTAATGCACATTATAGGAAAGCTTAGTGTGCAAAAGGGGAAGGCCGGGAGGGGCAGATTTGATGAAGGGGAAGGCCGGGAGGGGCAGATTTGATGAAGGGGAAGGCCGGGAGTGGCAGATTTGATGAAGGGGAAGGCCGGGAGGGGCAGATTTGATGAAGGGGAAGGCCGGGAGGGGCAGATTTGATGAGGCTGGGAGGGGCAGATTTGATGAAGAGGAGGCCGGGTGGGGCAGATTTGATGAAGGGGAGGCTGGGAGGGGCAGATTTGATGAAGGGAGGGGCAGATTTGATGAAGGGGTGGTTGGTAGGGGCAGATTAGATTAAGGGGAGATTGGTAGGGGCAGATATATTAAAGGGAGGCCGTATGGAAGGTTATGGCCTTATTTCCATCCTTTAGGAACTACAAGTCCCAGCAGGCACAGCAGTGACACTCTTACCCCTTCCTTGTAACAGCTGACTTGCACCTATTGTATGGCCTCTCCGGCTCTCCGATGGGCCGGCACCAAGAATTCATCTCATTATTGCTGGCGGTTTTATTTCTGTCTGATGGTATTAATAATTCAGCGCAGGATTTACATTCTCTATGGCGGTTTGATATTTAAATAGAGATAATGGATCACCTGATCTCCCATATTGAAGCGCACATTAACCCTTTCCTTCAGCATCTCATTCAATCATCAAATACAAGCATGCGTGCCCATGTGTACCCAGCCATAGACCGGGCAATATTTTCAATTGATTAGATGATCAATATTATATTAAAAATGATCGGGCAGGCTGATTGGTTAACAGAAATGTCAATCAATATTTCCTTAAGATCTATTGGTGGAGAGGATTGGTAATACCAATGCCGAGCTGATTTTGGATTTTACCCTCCCTTGCTGAGCTGCACTCCTAGCCAATGACACTGCAATTGGCTGGTTCAGCTTACCACATTTCTGCTGTTGCTTTCCACTGATTGGTCAGTGAAGGTCACATGAGGATTGATCGTCCAATCAGCTTGCAGGTGACCATGAACTAGGAAAAAGTGACGTCATAGTAAATCATTGATATTTTGTAATGTATTTGTTGTGTGTACCTAATATTTTTCCTGTAAAGTTCTGCTTTTCAAGCTCAGGTCTGCGTTGTCTGCAGGGGGAAAACACCGATTGGTGCAACTCCCAGTTTTATAATTGTCCATGCAGCTCTGAGATTTGCACAGCTCTGTCTAGTAGGGCTGCAGACCAGTAACACATACAGGTCTTGTTCCTCCTCCAGCCAGTGACCGGAGAGGAGAAGCAGCAGGCTAATGAGCTCATCACTCTGCTCTCTCCTCCTATCAGCACGTCCCTTGTTAGAACAGCAGCACAGCCGTTTGGCTCTTAGAACTGTTTCTCTTTTTTTTTCATTCTAAGCTCTGCTGTATAAAGGTTGTGTGGCTGCCACAGGTATGTATAGTCTTTAAAAATACATTCAGTGATAAATTTGAAGATAACAAGGGGCGAGATTTGATCTGAGTTTTCTTCTCCTGTTTGTATTTATTTTTATTTTCATCCAGACGGCTCCTCTGCAGTCACAACTCATTAATAATGATGGTGGGGTCACTTGGAGGTAATTCCTGGTGGTCTTGGAGCTCAGGGCTCCCTATTAAAAGAAGGGATTCTACACCAGTAATTATGTCAGGGGCTTTAGAAAAAAATGACCTCCACTATAAAAATGCCCCGTGACCCCCCTCAAATTTAACAGGTAAAAAAGGAGCAAAGGAAAGATGATGTTAGGATTCCCATGTAATTTGAACCCTGCTCTGTGAGTTTTGGGTGCACTGATCCTTTAAATTGGCTAAATCAACATAATTGTTGAGGTATAACTCCTTGGGGGAGGGCTTAGGGAGAAGGTGGTGCTTATTGGTGAAAAGGAATGGAGTATGGATGCAGGGTTCTAGTGATGTGTGCAATACCAGGGCAGACCAGCAGGTAAAGCTACTGAGGGTGCATTGTGCATCTTAGCGGCCCTATTTATGTATTTTCAATCTGCAGATGTAGCCAACAGTGGGAACTGATTCGGGGCCCCTGTTGACTAAAGAGGGTCCAGGGCCCTGGTTCAGCGGCACACTTTCCTCCTCTTAATGTCTGCCCCTGTTTTGATTTCTGTAATAATCTACATTATGTACAGGGCAGTGCCAGGACAAGATCCCAAAGCATCCAAGGCCCTCCCTCGAGCTGCATACTAAATCAACAAAGCCCCGCCCTTCTTAAGCCCCCTAAAGCAATCGCCTCTATTGCCTATGTCTTAGCCCGGCCTCACTTCATGAAGTTTAACATTAAACCCTGTTTAACAGTTCCCCTTTAAACCCCCCCCCAAATTGACTCCTGTGTGCAGTTATCGCCCCGCCGTACCCGCGAGCTCCTCGGACTGCTGCCAGTCGCTTTTAATGACTTTGCAATACTCGACATGTAAACGTCAGCGACAGGAACTGCGCAGCTTTCTTTCTTCCTGGAGCGATAAAGTTTTGGCTGGCCGTACGGCCCATTGTGAGTGGCGCTGAGGTCCCAGTAGCCTGCAGGGCGCTGATAAGTGCTGCGCATTTCACAGGCCCCAGGGCCAACAGAAGAGCGCGGGCATTGTGTACTTGGCAGGCAGCGTGGATGTGCCAGGCCTTCCCCTCCCCCTCCTCATTCCACAGCCTGAGCTCAATCAAAATATTGTTTTGGGGGAGGAAGTAGATTGGGGGGGCTTCTTAGGCCCTGGTCAGATTTATGGTTGGGGGGTCTAAAGCGGACTTGCCGAACCGCCGGCCCGGCTGTGTTGTGCCCGGCAATTTCCCACAGTGACTTGGAATTCTTCAGGCTAATCAGCTTAACCTGCTTATTTGGCTTTCGAAAGATCCCCGAATGGGGGGGGGGGCATTTACTAAAATTCCCTGGATGGGCCGAGCTGGAGTCCGGGCCCCATGATGATCTTATTCAGAATGCGCAGGCTCTAGAAGCACAGGGATAAATCTTAATACAGACTCCTATAGTCTGTCTTTTAATAACTTCAAAACTTTGGCGTTGGCAAAAACATACAATTTTTAAAAATGCTCCCGCTTTGCTATCCATGAATTCCAGGTCAGTGATGCTGCCTAATGCTCAGAGATCATTAGGCTGCTGCAGGAAGGAAGAAGCATTTCCTCAGTCTCCTTCCTCCCCAGCGATCAGATGGTAACATTGTAGCAAGGTGAAAGGCTGCTGCGGGGGCTGATCTGTGTCAGGGAATTGTGAACACACCTGAGAATGCCATAAATACCAGGATTGGGTCGGCTCTACAGCTGATGCCTTGAAATGGAAGCTGATGACAACGGTCTGTCACTGTTTTACAATTGTGCCTACATGTTGTAAAAAAAAAAATGGGGCAATAATCACATATTTTACAGATGTACAAGCTGACAGTTTGCGTAAGCAATCCCTTTCTGGCTGGACTACTCCCTGACAAATTAAATGTCATCCAGGAAAGTTTAAACTCTTGGATAAGCAAATATCAGAATACAGGAACCTTGTATGCTGCCTGACGTCTGAGTGAGTTTTGAATATTTTTCCCAGATCTGTGCAGTAATTCAGGGTGACACTTCCTGTAGTAAAGACCTGTCATTGAAACACTCTCTCCTTGTGCAGGGTGACTGGTCTTTTCTCCGCCCCTCTTGTAGTTCTTTACAGACAGCCTGTAATGGGTGGAGTTTCTAGGCCCCTCCCTCAGCTCTGCTCTGTGCAGATTCTATGTACAGCCCACTGATGATGTCACTGCTACATTTACAAAGCAATATCTGGGCTTGGAAAGGCTTTTGGTACTCACAAGGAGGAAATATTTCCTTTCTGGCTATTGAAGAATAAAATTTAATACCTTTAGCTGGCCACCAAGCTGACTGGCTGGCCACAGTAGCAACATCCAAACCCATCCTCAGGGGGTCGCAGATGCTTTTTATAATGGAAATAATACAAAATTGATACAATGTTGCATCAAATAAATTATACGTGGGGACTAAAATATAGCCTTTTGCTGGTTGTTTGTATTTGTATCTTTTTTTAATAAAGATTATTGTGAAAAAAAGAAAAATAAGATTTTTTATTATACTGCTGTAATATAAAAGCAACTTTTAGCTACTTTTTAGTGCATTTTCCTGGAATTCTCCATGCCTCATGCACACCCAGTCCTGCAGGAAGTTCTGTCCAATGCGATAAACCAAGCAAACCGGAGCGCTTATAATAAAACTCCAAGCAAACGTTATTTTTTTTTTTACCCACCCCCTTCTAGAATTAAATAAAAAAAGAATAAAGAGGGCATTTATAATTTGGTTCTATTGTTGTCATGCATGCTGAGCCTGTGCTATCACCTACGGCCTATGGTTGGTCTGATTGGGGTGGAAATTTCCCCCCCCCCCCCCCCATATGCTGATGGCCATTAGAGGGCACTTACATATCTATATATGAATTTAAAAAATAAAGGGGTCCTAGCAGCAGATATTTTTTGTAAGGGTATTTTTGGTCATTGCAACCCAGATATTTATTACAGAGAGCACAGTACCACCTCCTGGTAATGCATTCATCTGCTTTTGCTCCGGAAGTATGGCACCAACTCTATTCAAGCATCAAAGTCACCGTCTACTTCCTCATGCCCATTAGGAGTGTTCACATGTTTCCAGTATATCCACTATTAGAAAAATGCCAGTGCTGCCATGGCGGGCCAGCTTCTGCAAATGCTATTGGCCTGGCTGTTCTAATGACCTCCTTCAGGATTTGAGCCACCAATCAGGAACAAGTCAGAGAAAAGTCACAAGATTGATTTGCATACTTCCAGGTCATTTAAAGGATTTAGGGCCCCTGGATCATCAAGCGTTTTCAGGAGCCGCATTTTCCGACTTATTGCGCAGGATGCTGATCATGTGACCTTTGCCTAGGGATCGCTTCATTGGCCGCCCATTGTCCCCGTGAAAGTTTTCTTTTTTTATTATGTTTTATAAATAATTCCTTTTCCTTGTTTCCATTGTGGGCCTGCGAGAATTCAATGCTTTTATTTCCTGTTATTAATAACTTTTTTTTTTTTTGCACGGCTCTATCGGAGGAAGTTTGTTCTGGAATCACAAGTCGTCTCCTTACCCACGAGATGAGAATTACAAAAGATTAGCACAGCCAATTGAGCCGTTTCATTGGCCGGCTTCCTGTTCTTCACACGGCCGGCTCCCTGGGAAAGTCTGAGGCTGCGTCACCCTTCTTCACATCAAACAACAAAACCGTTCTGGATCGCCCGTCACTTCTCTTATCAAAGCCGAGAAATCCGGCTGATTGGTTAAAGGGAAACCCTCAGCAGCTCTACAGTTCTGCAGTAAGAAATCTCTCTTGTCGCTGTATACAAAGAAAGAAAAAGTTGCAAGAGCTGCTGCATGCAGGAGGAAGCAAAATCTCAATCTGTCAGTAAAATGATAAAATTGTAACATTGTTGCAAGTCACAAGGTGAGAGGAGGAAGCAGGGCTGATGGCTCTGTTGGGTCCGGTTTACATCTGCCGCCCTCCCAATATATGGCACCTTGCTAGCCAATTGTCACCTTGCACCATACTAAAGACCTCCTAAAGAACCAGCATTGGCGGATTGGACAGGGGCACATGAGCGGTACTAAACCAGTTACCCCCCCCCCCATTCATTCTCAATGGGGCGGCTACAGGAAGACATTGCAGCGTCTCGCCCAAAGCAAAGGCTCACTGGCATGAGGAAGCAGTAACTGCAACACAACCTCATCACCAGTGTTTGTATAGCGTTAGACAAGCCCGCATGGTTAGCTGCCCCTGGTCTCCTTTATTTGAGCCTGGAAGCATTTTGTTGGGTCACCCGCAGCATTTGGCAAACACATTGCTGTGCAGTTGAGTGTGGTTCCAGTGCTGTTGTTCCTCCAAAAAAGGAAAAGCAACTGCAAAGCAACATGTCACTTCTGGGAAGCGTGCTGCAATCCACCGCAATGCATCGGCAGCCACGTGCAGATACATGCACAAAGTGCTTCCCAACTGAATAGGAGTGCTTGGGCATGCAGAATAATGCTGTCACTTACTACTAGTGGGCTAAAGCTAGGTACACACGTGCAATAATTGTTGTTAGAAAACGAATGACTAACAATTATGCACGATTACTTTGAACGATCGTATTGTGCACAATTCTGTACATGCTGTAACGATACGATTGTTCAAATATAATCCACCAACAATGTACACACGCTAGATACAATCGTTTGAACGACATGTAAAGGAGAAAGTGTACTGCAGAACAATCCACGATCACTAAACGATTGTACACACAATAGATAGCGAACAATCTTCGCCGGCACGGTCGTTCATTCGTTTCCAGCCTCAAACCTCCTTGTTGTGCACTTTTCTTGTTAACGATTATCAGACAAACGTTGTGCGATATTATTATTATTACAGTATTTATATAGCACAACATATTACGCAGCGCGTTACAAAGTCCATAGTCATGTCACTAACTGTCCCTCAAAAGAGCTCACAATCTAATGTCCCTACCATAGTCATATGTCGTTACCACGGTCTAAGGTCAATTTTTTGGGGGGAAGCTAAATAACCTTACTGCATGTTTTTGGGATATGGGAGGAAACCGGAGTACTCAGGGGAAACTCGCACAAACAAGGGAAGATCATACAAACTCCATGCAGATAGTGTCCTAGCCGAGATTTAAACCTGGGACCCAGCACTGCAAAGGCCAGAGTGCTAACCACTGAGCCACCCTGCTGCATGGCTGTGTTGTCTCCTAATCAGTTGGTGATGAAGTAGAGCAGCCTTACTCAACCTTTTTCTAACTTGGAAAATACCTTCTAGGCCTTGGGGAAACCCCTGCTATAATTATTATATCCACAGCTCACAGTATATTAGTGTGGTGGTCAGTATTAGGAATTCCTCTTACATTCCTGGCCATTGGGAAGAATGTCACCCTTACAGATAGCCAAAAAGATCATTGGGGTCACTTATACTGAGCTGAGAGGTGCAAACTGATCATTGCTCATGGAACCCCCAGCAACATCTGGAGGAACCCCGGTGCAGAAACCTTGATGGTGATCTTGGATGATTCTTAGTCTGTTTTTTGGGGTTTTGGTCTTACATCTGCAATGAGATTTGCAGACTGGCATCTTGACCAGCTTATAAAAAAAATGCAAGTTTTGTAGCTACAGTGGTGATCATGTAACCATTAGGTTCTATGTCCTTTCTGAAGCGGTGAGAACATCTCCATCATGATATTTAGTGAATTGATTTAGTCTCTTTAAGGTTTTTATTGCTATCTTCACGCTGTTCACTATTTTCTTTCTATATCGTTTTCCTGTCGAGCTAACAAGAACATTTCATTTCCAACCCCAGTTATAGATTCTCCATAGATTGGAGGAGATGGAGTTGGTGGCCATACTGGTTTTTGAGCTGAACTATCCAAGTATAATTTGCCTGATATTGAACCCAAATATTAATTTCATCTGCAGCTTTCATTAAAATAATCCCTGGTGATCCTGCCAGTCTACACTATTACTGTATACAGGTTCTCTTTAATGCTTCAAGTGAATGACAAGTACAAGCAGATGTGAATCCTGGCAGAGGCGTGGGAGCATTGTGCTGTTTATATAAGTCAATAAGCCAATATTCTGTGATGTGGCAGCTATGTTATAGCTGACCCTGGATCATAGCAGCCTCTGTGTACGGACTTCCATGTTGTCAGTACCAATGGAACCAGTTCAGTTCTGGGTTCTCCATGGACTTCAAAGCTGGAAGCCACATGAGTTGCATGCATGGAAGCTGCACAGCTATTTTTAGGTATAAAGAAGTGACAACTGTAAAAACAAAGCATTGCGAGGAGCACAGCTGGGACACAGGTTCACCATAAATCCTCCTGCGGTGCCAAAATTGGAGTGATTGTCCCATTCCTTTATGTATAGAGATCCCCCAGGACAGCCATTGTCAGTCCATTGCCCAGGAGGGTTTTTACTTTGGAATGCAGCTCCTCCAGGCCTCTTGCTTAAAAAAACACCCCAATGATGAAAAGCATGCTTAAAAAATAAAAAGTCAGAACAGAAAAATGTGAAATGTGCTTGGGTAGAGTAGATTGGCATTCTTTGGATACTGCAGAATTCTGCATGTTTACTGGAGCCGTGGATAAGCAACACCACGCTTTTTAGGCCAGGGTGGTCCTTTCCCAAGCAAAAACAAAAAGGTGCATTGAATTAAAGTGGACCTGTCACTGAGAGATAATGAAAGTAGCTGTTGCTGAACTCATTGTAATGCATGAATGGTTTTGATAGTTTCAATCACACACCTTGAACAAGCGTGCAGATAACTCCGACAATTAGATAATCACCAGGGTTGCATATGGATTTTGGGTCAGTAATTCAGAAAGTAATAAAAGCTATCCAGGCAAATTGTATATTATAGAACCGAGTCAGCAAAGGCAGCATACATCATCTTGCAGTGACAGGTCCCCTTTGGGTGCAAACTTAAATAGTGTGTGTGCATAAATATATATATAAATATATATATATATATATGTGTGTTCAACCATTGTCTTGCAGAAGTAAAGTGGCCTCCCCCTCCCTCTCTAGGTAGCATTGACATCCTCACTCAGTGCTTTTGGAGATTTGGGATCTTCAGTCGTCTCTATTGGTCAGAATGATGAAACTCCTGCATATACATATGGGAGTTCCTTTATTCCAACATGGGGTTGGATGAGAATGTATTCTGCACAACTGCAATAGAAAACCTGCTCAAATTTTTCCCCCCATCCATTTCAAGTTTTATTTTATTGGCTGCATAGCATAACTTACCTGTTGGGGTTTGCAACTTGGACAATAATCTAAACCTGTGACATGACTTGTTTTACAATGTATATATCTTGTAGTAAAATCCTGACCGGATACAAATGATTAAAATTTCTTACTCTCCAAGAAAAATTGCAACGTGCACATTTCGGGTGGTTGCATTTATATGAGCCTGTAGTGTGTAAGCAAGCATGTTGGATTTGGCATTTTTCTGTGTTTAGTTCAGTGACCCCCTGGCTTGCAGCTTGCTTGCCTAGACGAGGGTGACATCATTGAGCCTTATCCCAGGATCCTGGGAAAGCTGAGGATCTTCTGCACAATGCTGAAGCCAACTCTCATGAGATTTGGCCTCATTGGCATTCTTAGAATCCCAGATAATAGCTTGGTGATGTCATGCTTGTCTATGGGAAACCAGGATATAACATGGACCATGCTCAGGATTATTTCTTAGCCCAGGGATGTCCAGCATCACCCAGCCCTCTCCTCCCCAGCCTCACTGTCCCTGGCCCACATTTTTTAGTGTAGGTTGTGTATGGGGTGAATATTATTAGTATTGCCAACCCTTAGGTTGGCACAGGCTAAACCTATCTTTGTATAAGAGAGAATACAACAAGAGAGGGTATTTTTGGCTAAATATAGTCAAGGTGCTTATTTTATAAATAAAATTACAATTATGTACATATGCAGTTTTGGAAACCTAGGAAAGGGTTTTTAAATAGGTAATATATTTTTCTTTTTTAAAAATCGCTTCCTAGTTGTGCATTAGGACCGTGCAGTGGGGTGGGTTTTTCTTTCTAAGACTAGACATACGCTCCTATTTACAGAAGAAGTGGATCCTTGGAAACCCGTTAGATATACAGGATCCAATAGGTGGCTTTTATAGGTATTGCCCTTATGTCTCCTAATTCCCGATGAGTTTCGCCATAAAGGCTTCCTCAGGGTTTTTTTTTAGACCAATATTTGTTTCCAGTGAAACTGTTATGAGCAGTAGAGGAACGATTAGGATGCAGTGGATCAGTTGACAAGAAAATTGTATGTAGAGGTGCTTAGTGTGGACAATCAGCTAGAAAGCCGCTCTCTTGTTGTATTCTCTCTTATACAAAAATATGTTTAGACCCTGGTCTACCACTTTAATTGGCTGGATTTCAGTTTTTTCAATCATGGAGTCTTGGCATCACGTGTGGATGGTACCTAAGACAATCTACTACAATCACAGCCTGCCTAGGGAACCCCTTGCTCCTCCAAACTGATATCCACCCATCAATGTATTCTGATATTTGCCATTGCCCAACTCTTTAGGTCTGTCTTTGCTCCCGTTTATGTTTCCCCATCTTTTAGCAGATTGATATTTGCCGGTTTGCCATGACACCTTGCATCGCTCTTCTTATTCTGGTAATAATAGGTCGCTGCGTCAGCTCTTCCGAAGGTGACCCAAACCAGCCGCCTTGCTGCCTGTTCGACTTTCCGGACGATCGTTTGACAGTCCTATGGAAACATGAATGTTTTTCTTTAGCAAAATGAAATAAATTTGTAACGCATTAATCTTCTCCCTGTGTTTGGCTTTTAGCCACCTCAGACCTGGCAGAGGATGCGGCGCTCTTAAATAATATTAATTTGTTAATTGCTTCTTGCTGCTCCCTTTCCCTGAGGTGTCTGCTTTATGGAAGGTGTGCAGCCTTACTATGATAGTGTGTCAAGGCTCTGATGGAAGCAGACATTATTATTACACAGTATTTATATAGCGCCAACATATTACGCAGCGTTTTACAAAGTCCATAGTCATATCACTATATGTCCATCAATGGGGCTTACAATCTAATGTCCCTACCATGGCCATTTGTCATTATCACAGTCTAAGGTCAAATTGAGTGGAAGCCAATTAACCTAACTGCTTGTTTTTGGAATGTGGGAGAAAACCCACGCAAACACGGAAGAACCTGCAAACTCCATGCAGATAATGTCCTGCATGAGATTCAAACTTTGGACCTAGCGCTGCAAAGACCGGAATGCTGACCTCTGAGCCACCGTACTGCCCGAACTCCAATGCTGCATAGAAGCTGTAGATAGCCAGGGCATTGCTTAACGTAACTCTGTGCCACACAAACCAAAATGAATGAAAAAAAGCCTACAAATTTGATTTAAAATTCTTCCCAGCCTCATCAGCTTCCTCTCCATTCCTCATTCTCCTAGCTATATGGGCCAGCAGGATCTTCAGCTTTCAATATATATGGGTGCGTCAGAGACCAGCCTTATGTCGCGTGCATTGTGGCTTCACCCACCCGTGGCTATGGCACTACCAGTGCTGCAGGGACATAGCAGTTACTTAGCAGCCAACGGGCAAAATGACAGCATGAGGAAGTCTGAAATGTTGGATGCTGAGCATGGTACTGAGGAGAGGACCCTGCCCTGAAGAGCTTACAATCTAGGAGTTGGAGGAATTAACACACAATAGGGGGGGAGGTATGGAGCAATGGAAGAGGTGATGCTTTCAAAAGACAGAAGAAGATGGGTAGGCAAGTTTGAAAAAATGGTTTTGAGGGCTCTTTTATATGAGCAGAAAGTAGGAGCAAGCCGAATAGGACGAGGAAGACCATTCCAGAAAATTGGGGCAGCTCTAGAAAAGTCTTGGGGCCGTGCGTGTGATGAGGTTATAAGTGAGGAAGTCAGTAGGTCATTGGAGGAGAGGAGAAAGCGGCGGGGAGATAATAAAGTGTTGGACGGCAAGAGAAAAAAGGCCAATCAGGTGTCCTGCACTCACATGTGCTGAGAGAGTAGATGGATGATCTCTTCATTCTGCTGTTACTCATCACTCTCCAATAACGGGATGGCATGGTGGCCTTGCTGAGTTGCTCACAGTGAAGCCGCTGGGCTGATTTGATTTCAAACAGAATGGATGTACAGAATTATAATCTCCTGACCGGATCCCTCAGCTGTGTATTCAGCTTTCATTTACTGTATGGCTATTCATCATTTATAGCATGAACGCCGCAGTCAGTGTGCATCTCATGGCACAAGGCCGGATCTCTGCGTCTGCACATTAGAGGAGCCGTGTTCTGACCGGTTAACGCAGCCATGGATGATTTCACCGCCTGCCTTCCTCAGGAAAATTCTCATCTGCCAGATGGTCACCGGTTGTATCTTATTTAATATTAGAAGACGGCCTGCGGCTTTATTCTCAGTTATTGTAGACATCAGCGGGATGAATTCCCATCATGCATCTCTGTGATACCCTGACGCTGCCTCATGGCATAACGACAGCAAGCACCAGGATGACTTTGCTCCGGTTCTGATGTCTCAGGCCTGCCAGCCAGCAGAATTTGGATTTGTCAGATGACGGGCCTACCTGATATCCTCTATACTGCAGGACTGATTCCAATTTCCTGATACAGTTGCTGATTTGCCTTCTGTTTTTTTTAAGTTTAATTTTGCATCTAAACAGCTTTGCTTCTACATACTCCATGTGGATGTAAAGTTTGTTTTCCACCTCATTAAAGTCAGTTTGCAATTTTAGTTACATGATGCAAATTTGTAAAAATTTACCACAGTTCCAGCAATAAAAAAAAGCAATGGTGTAGCTGTGATTGGGCCATGTTGCTTTTTTTTTTTTTTTAATTGACCAGAAATATTTGGATGTTCTGTATATGACAGGGATCATTTGGCAAAGGCCAGGCACCTTTATATTAATGGCCATGATTTTCAAATGGGATGTCCAACAAGCTCATATAGAATTCACATGTCCATAAATAAATAGTTATATGGCAGCCTAGGGGCAAATAGGCTAAAAATGGCCTTTCTTGCCACAGTTTCTTTTCTGACCTGATAGAATAATACCCCCCTAGCCGCTCTCTTCTCTCCTCCAATGACCTACTAATGACTTCCTCACTCACAACCTCATCACATGCACTGCTACAAGACTTTTCTAGAGCTGCCCCAACTCTCTGGAATGGTCATACTTGTCCTATTCAGCTTGCCCCTACTTTCTGCTCATTTAAAAAAGCCCTCAAAACCCAACGCTTCAACCTCACCTACCCGTCTTCTTCTGTTTCCTAAACCCTCACCACTCATCCACCATTCCATATCTCCCTCCTTTTGTGTGATACTCCCCCACCTCTTAGATTGTAAGCTCTTCTGGGCAGAGTCCTCTCCTCCTCTTGTGTCACTGTCTGTATATGTCTGTCATTTGCAACCCCTATTTATTGTACAACGCTGTGTAATATGTTGGCGCAATATAAATCCTGTTTATTAATAATAATAATTTTACAATTTACCCCATTCATCAATAAGCTGAAAGAAATCAAATTAAATGCAATGGAGGTTGCAGGACTGGCAATGCCCCAGATTAAAGACTCATCCATGCTGTGTGCTGAAATGACTGCCCGTAGCATCCAATCATTTATGACCAGTTGGGAAATAAAAGAATATTGCTTGCCTAGGGCAGAGCAATGTTTTCCCCTAACATTTATATTTTATGATCACCTTTTATGATCACCTTTACCAGTTTTCAGCATTTAGTAGGCTGTGCCACCTCTGCCCTCCTCTACCAGCTGCCATTGCAACAGAAGCTGACGCACCCCCATCCGGGCACTTTGCTGCGGTGCCTTCATCTCTCCAACGTATGGCGACATGGTAATAACTTAATTATTGGATTTTGGAGAAGCTGGCAGGTGTTTGATTGCCTGTTTTACATTTGTGTGACATTGGCGTAATCCCGGGGTGGCCATGCACTTTAGGTAATCGTTTCCTCTCTGATCGGACACCCAATTACTGCTCACGCCTCTTCCAGTAACAAAGGATTTCAATTACAGCAAGTGGTGTCATACAAAAGATGGGATTACTGATCATACTGCGCCATTTTTTTATATTTACCAGGGGTGAGAGTCTGGCAACAAGGATATAGGAAAATGTTATTAGTAAAGTGGACCTGTAAGGCTTTGCGTTAAAGGTGAACTAAAGTGCCTAAAACAAAAAAATACACTTTCCTTCAATCCCGCAGTCCGATCCACCTGGAGGTGTCTTCAATCTGGTCCTGCAGCATCCCGGCATTTGTCCTCAAGGCGGCGCGCTAGGCGACACCATCTTCGCCTCTTCCGGGTTCTTCTTCCTAAGTCACCCAACCTAGGAGCGAGACCGGGTGACGTAGGTTGAAAATAAAAACTTGTCGATCTCAGTGCGCATGCGTTTCACAAAAAGGGTGCCCGAGCGTTTTGGGCATGCGCAGAAGGAGCACCTAAGAGCCTCCCGGGATGTGTGACGTACCTACGGTGCCGGTGCTGCACCTTTTTTTTTTTTTTTTTTTGCAAAAGGTGTTTTTTTTGCAAAGGGTGTTGCACTTGGGTACCTAACATAAAAGTGTTTCCACTCTTATGTAAAGTGAAATTTCTGAGTTTAGATATGCTTTAAGTCTGATTCATCTTTGTAGGCAGAAAGGTATCATTGATGCTGTAAGCAGGCAGATTCTGCTACCTCAACTGTCTCACTACAGCCCTCTGACTTTCTGACTGTCAGTATTTGCATAAGTCTAGGTAGCGCCCATTTGCAGGCTTTTTTTCATTCATTTTGATTTGTGTGGCACAGAGTTATGTTAAGCAGTGCCCTAGCAATCTACAGCTTCTATGCAGCATTGGAGTTGGGGCAGCAGGGTGGCTCAGTGGCCTTTGCAGCACTAGGTCCCAAGTTTGAATTTCAGCCAGGACTCCCTCTGCATGGAGTTTGCAGGTTCTCCCGTGTCTGGGTGGGTTTTCTCCAGGTACTCTGGTTTCCTCCAGGTACCCCGGTTTCCTCCCACATACCAATAACATGCAATTAGGTTAATTGGCTTCCCCCCGAAATTGACCTTAGACTGTATTAATGACATATGACTATGATAGGGACATTAGATTGAGAGGTCATTTGAGGACAGTGGACTTTGTACAGCGCTGTGTAATATGTTGGCACTATATAAATACTGGACGATAATAATAATGTCATGGCAATGCCCTGGAGAGCATCGGGCACTGGACACTATGTTGTTTGGGGCATACCATAAAGACTTATATTCTATATTCTCAATGCTAATTGGTTGCTTATAAAATAATGTTGGTTTCCTTTTCAGGAAACAAACAATTGAACTTTCCAAAATAAAATTCCTGGCACATCAACAATACAATTTTTCAATAAAGCGCCACCTTTTGTCATTAAAAAGCCATTCATACGCTTCATGATGTCAACAGTCAGCTGCAGGCAGGATAGGTAATTCTTTAGTCTTCTTTCCTCCTAATCAGATTGTGACTTTTGTGTAACTTTTGTATTAAGTCACAAAGTGAGAAGCTGAAATATTGGCTGATTTGTTGCACATTTGTGAAAAGAGCCAAGAGCTGCACTGGCACCGGAATTTACATGACTGTGTCATGTCTTTGTTCAGTCCAGGAAATAGTGACCATGGATGATGCAAGATTAGTAGTTTCTAATAATGGCCATATACATAATGATGTAATATTTGAAGTCAGAAAAAGAAATCTTGAATTATTTAGAAAACAATGATAACAGTGGTTCAGCATGCAAGTTGTATTTGGAGGTCAGCGATGGCAGCTTCTATTGTTGCTCTTTTTATAGGACCATTGGTGATCATTGGGCGTTGTGCCATGCTTGTACCCATCAATAACAATATCTCATCAAGATTGACCCATGAACATTTTTTTATTCAGATCTTACATGATGATGAAGATAAAGCGTTACATACAAGTCCTGTCTTTCTGTTGTGATTTCTGCCATGTGTTCCTGATTTATGAATCCCATGATCAGCTCTGTGTAGTGCCATGCTGCTGAGGTCCCTATGGCTTCTGTGCAGATTGGGTTAACGCTTCTGCCTGGCCAGACCCGAGGGCAGCTGAATGACGGCTCTGTCTCACTCCATGTAATGGTCTGTGAAATTGGATTGAAGCACTAATAAGTGATTATGGAGAAAAGCGACAAGTCGCTGCTTCTACTGCTGTGGCTCCTGACCTGAACTGTACATCATAAGAGCAATTGTCAGTGCTTGCCCAAGGGCAGCCATATGCAAACAGATCCTTCACTGAGAGTTCTGCATGGCCCAGCACCTGGATGTGCCTTGTTGGGCTCACAGAACCTTGTCATATAAGAAGGACAACCTTATCTATGGAGGCCCAGAATCATTGGTTGATAACTATGAGATTTCAGCAAAGGGTAACATGGAGATCCAGCGCTGTTGTCCAAGATTTAAAAGACCTCTCCATTCTACTCCCCTCTAATCTGGAGGTGGTGAGAAGATCTGGGGAGCAATAGTAGTGCATCTTGTGTATTGTTAATGGCCTTCATGTTTCAAGGCGAGGTGTCTAAGAACATGAAAGGATTCTAGGGTCCAATACATAAGCGCATCTTTGAACTGCTCAACATTGGTTGCAGATTAGTTGACTATACAATGGTACGTACCCATGTTACCTGAATATAGTGCCAGCTTACTATTGTCTATAAGATAAATGTCACTGATGCCTTTTTAGCAGTGACTGATGTCTCTTTAGCAGTGTCCGGTGTCTCCCCAGCTGGATCCAATGGTTCCTTAGCAGTGTCTGTTGCCTCCTTAGTTGTGTTCCATGCCTCCCTAGAATCATTTCTAAAAGGCCAACTTAGTGGTGTCTGATGCTTCTTTAACATGTCTGATACCTTCTTTAGCGGTGTCCAATGCCTTCCCAGCAGGGTCTGATGGCTCCTTAGCCATGTTCCATGCCTCCTTAGCCACATTTATAGAAAGGCCACCTTAGTTGTGTCTGATGCCTCTTTAATGGAGTCTGATACCTCCTTAGCGATGTCCAATGCCTCCCCAGCAGGATCTAATGGCTCTTTAGCCATGTCCACTGCCTCCTTAGCCTTGTCCCATGCCTCCCTAGCTACATTTCTAGAAAGACCACCTTGGCGGTGTCCGATGCCTACCTAGCCACATTTCTCAATGGCCACCTTAGCAATGTCCCTTAGATGCCACCTTAGTGTCTGATGCCTCCCCAGCAGGATCTGATGGCTCCTTAGCCATTTCCGCTGCCTTCTTAGCTGTGTCCCATGCCTCCCTGGCCACATTTCTAGAAAGGCCACGTTAGCGGTCTCTGATGCCTCATAGGGGGTGTGAGATGCCTCCCCAGCAGGATCTGATGGGTCCTTAGCCATGTTTGCTGCCCCGTTAGCCTTGTCCCATGCCTCCCTAGCTACATTTATAGAGAGGCCACCTTGGCGGTGACCGATGCCTCCCTAGCCACATTTCTCAATGGCCACCTAAGCAATGTCCCTTAGATGCCACCTTAGTGTCTCTGTGATGCCACTCTTCCAGTGTCTGTTACCCTTTTTCAATATCGGGGTAGAATAACCCACCGGTTAAATTTCAGGCACAGCCCATATACAGCTCCCTGCCTGCTGCACAGGAAATCCATTGTATGGGAAGATGAGCATTCTGTACAGGATGATGTGTTAAGTTTATCGGGTTGTGTCATGGAAAGTTGAAGTTTATTGCCCATGGAGCTGAGCTCACTGAAATAACTTCAGGAAATTCCGTGGTTTGAGGAAATGCATGAGTGGTATTCTTGTATGATGATGATTACACTCATATTTTACCCAGGATGCTGCACAGCCCCCTCTGTCATCCACATTCACTGCTATATTCACTCAACGTTTTCTCTCAATTCTAAACCTGTAATTGAGAAACCATATTAATTTGAAAATAAAAAAAAATTGTTCTTCATAAAAGAACCCCCAATGTCAATGACAGGGTGGGGGGATCAGGACGGCCAATCAAAATGATTTCCATTTTGCTACACTCAGTTCTCCACAATAAACATTTGATTATAGAAGTTTCATTGTTGTAGAAATGCAAAAACTTGGTGAAAACCATTTAGATTGACGGGTCATACAATAATTATTATTAATATTAAACAGGATTTATATAGCGCCACCATATTACCCAGCGCTCTACATAAAATAGGGGTTGCAAATGACAGACAGTGACACAGGAGGAGGAGAGGACCCTGCCCAGAAGAGCTTACAATCTAAGAGGTGTGGGAATTAACACAATAGGAGGGAATACAAAGATAAATGTCTATATTTGCATGTCCATGGAGTGCTTTTGGTGCCCTGAAGGTATTAAGGCCCAATATAATAAAATCAGGAAAAATAAAACAAAAATTCATAGCTTAGATCAGCCAATCAGATTTCAGCATGCAGCCAATGCAGAATTTAGTTTTCCTTGAAACTAAAATGAGCAGTGGTAGTAAGCAATGTCTGCAACTCTGTAAAGAGAACCTGTTTTGTACACCTGCTTTTTCAACAGTTGGTGATTCTTTTTCACATTTTTGTTGTCAGTCCCATTGGGAAATTTTTCCTTATGTCCTGTGCCAAAGAAACAGGAAGTGGGGGTAATATAGGAGGACAGACCCTATTAGTTGTTACTGATATAGGTGTCCCTATTGGAAGTTTTCATCTCTTTTCCTGTCCTGATGGCAACAAAATAAATTTGGATTTCTGTTCCAATGTTGGTGGTCACCAGGACGATAAGAAAGGTGAATCTCCCCAGTGGGGACACAAGTTGTGACTACCGATACTTTTCTCCTTAAAGGGGCATCAACATGTTGAACTGTCAGGGGGTCCCTGAAGCTTTTACTTGCGACAGATCGCAATTTATTCTGAGCGCCTTTTCCGAAGCCCTGCTGGGTGCAGGGAAGGAGCTGCGTCTGGGGACTGCACAGCCTTCAGAAGAGCCAAGTGGGAGCACATTTTTGACTATAAATGGGAGGATGATTTTTCTCCTGGCTTTGTAAGACAACATGCCAGCCAGTCTGAAAACACCCCAGCGGCTCTCAATCAAATCCCCAGCATAGCTCAAAGCAGTGCAGACTCCCAGCCGCAGATTTTTTTCTTGGGGGGGGGCTTCCTATTCCAAAAAAAGATTTCTATGGGCAAAATAAAAAATATTTTTCTATCTGTCGTTGGCATTAACACAGAATTAACCTCTGTGCTTTTTTATTTGTTGATCCTGCCAGTAGATCCATTGGTTTTCCATTTCCTTTAACGAGTCAAGCAAAAGTGTCATTGCAGAAGTTGTGACAAACCATATAACATTGGGGTATGGGGGGCATACAGTTCTGCTAAAGTCCAGCTATGACTTTATGTCTATAGACTTCCATGTCCATGGGGTGACAACACTGCTGTGATTTCATTGCAGTACATACAGCGTTGTCACTCTGTTAAAGGAAGTGACAATTGCTGAATATCCCGGCAGGACCCACAACTATGTTTCTGGGAGACCTGAAAGTGCTGTGAGGCTGGTGGCTCTTTTTTAGGGCAGGTTCAGATCTGCCCCAGGATTGAGTGATTCTGTGCGTTCTTGGTCACCTTCACCGCAGTGGCAGTTCTTAAAGGACCGGCACCTGTGGCATTGTACCCCCATTTGTTCTCTATGGTCCTGCCGTGGGTAAAAGCCACATGTAACGTCTCCCCCAAGGTGGCAGTTCCTGGCATGCATTAGTGCTACCTGCCCTGCAACCTCATAGCCAGTGTGAACATAGCCTGAGATTTGGACAGCCGTCATCTCTCCAGCAGAGTCACACATACAAGCGCAGGGGGGATGTGCAGATCACTGCCAGGGGGGTTTGTGCCATGTTTGGGCCCCTGGTACTCGGCACAGGTGGTGTAAAGGCTGAAGTTTACATTAAGGATTACATCCGCACGGGGAACCTGCCCATAAAAGGAGAGGGCAAGACGCAGCAGACTGTCGGCGCTGTAAATCTGGAATGCAAAGTGAACGCGCTGATAATATCGAACGTTTCCTGGATCAAAATAAATTGCTCAGCTTGGATACAAAGAAAGAGAAACAAACTTAAAAAAATCATTCCAAACCAAATAAGATTTTGTTTTGAAAAGTGATTTTGGTTGCATTTCCGTGTTTCTTCAGCCTCTTATTTTCTTGTCACCAAGACAGGAAGTGGGGGAAATCTGCCTAATGGGGACACAGAAAGCAATCCCACTTTTATTCCCATCATAATAAAAATTAAATCATTCCGATTTTAAAATTTTAAAACAAATGTGATTTATGAATATTTGAAAATGGTTCTAATCTTATAAAAAGGCCATGATTCTATTTTTGACCCTTCCATGCGTTTTTTGAGATCCGCCCTCCAATCCGTGTCCCTGGATAGATTTGTAAAATGTTGGAAGCCAATGGAAATTTTTCTCTTTTCCTGGGTCCCACGTTTATTTATTTATTTATTTTTTTTGATCTCCATTTTAATGGCTCATGAATATTTTAGGATTCTGCTTGGGTTTCGGTCACGGCACAGCTGCTGTCATTGTGTTTTAGTGGTTGTCAGGATGTCCAGCGCGATCTGCTTGTTGGGCTGAGGCCTGGGCGGCACAAATAGGACGCGGGGACGGTGGATGTGATTATTTTAGTCCTTTCTGACGGCAGCTGTTTCCTCTTCCTGCGCCCCGACAATGGCCCACTTGTGGGATATTATCTCTGCGGGGTCACGTGGTGAGCAAATGCCGACCTGCTGTGTTTACACAACATTGCAAACCTTGTACCAAATCAATAAAGTTTTAAATTCAAACTAGATTGGTGATGGTGAGAAATAGTGGAAGCGTGCTTTGGTATTGTTTTATAGATATGTCGTCACTAAGCTGTGCTCATTGACTTTGCCTAGGTCTTTGTGATATCATCAGTCTGCTGCAGGTAGGAGGAAGCATTTCCTCAGTCTGCCCCTTCTCCAATGGTTATAATGCAACATTGTAACTTTTAAAACTCCAAAACAAAACTGCTACAGATTGCAGTTTACCAGTCCTTCCATGAAGACGTTTTCAAGCAAGATTCAAACAAGATAAAACGTTAGAAGAGAATATCTTTATTTTCTTCTTTTTTTCTCTCTCTCTCTCCTTCTCCTTCTCTTTTTTGCTTTCTCTCTCTCTTTCTCTCTCTCCCCTCTCTCTCTGTCTCCCCCCTCTCCCTCCCTCACTTTCTCCCCCCCTCTCTCTCTCTCTCTATCGCTATCAGTCTCTCCCCCCTCCCTCTTTCCCCCTCCCTCTCTCGCTTTCTCTCCCTCCCCTCTCTCTCTCCCTTTCAGTCTCTGCCCTCTCTCTTCTCTCTCGTTCGCTTTTTCTCTCTCTCCTCTCTCTTTCGCTTTCTCTCTCTCTCGCTTTCTCCCCCCTCTCTCTCGCTTTCTCCCCCCTCTCTCTCGCTATCAGTCTCTCCCCTCTCTCTTCTCTCTCTTTCGCTTTCTCTCTCTTCTTTCTTGGTCTCTCCCCTCTCTGTCTCTCTCTCTCACCCCCTCTCTCTCTCGCTTCCCCCCCTCTCTCTCTCGCTCGCTATCAGTCTCTCCCCTCTCTTCTCTCTTGGTCTCTCCCCTCTCTGTCTCTTCCCTCTCGTTTTTTCTCTCTCTCCTCTCTCTTCTCTCTTCTTCGCTTTCTCTCTCTCCTATCTCTTTCTCCTCTCTCTCTCCTATCTCTTTCTCCTCTCTCTCTCTCTCTCGCTCCCCCCCCCCCCCCCCCTCTCGCTATCAGTCTCTCCCCTCTCTTCTATCTTTTTCTCTCTCTCTTCTCTCCTGGTCTCTCCCCTCTGTCTCTTCTCTCTCGCTTTCTCCCCCTCTCTCTCCCCTCTCTCTCTCTCGCTATCAGTCTCTCCCCTCTCTCGCTATCAGTCTCTCTCTTCTCTCTCTCTCTCGCTTTCTCTCCCTTGCGCTCTTTTTCCTTCTCTCCCCTGCGCTCTCTTTTTCCTTCTCTCCCCTTTTCTCTCTCTCTGGCGGATTGATGAACAATGTAAAGGGACATTCACTGTGAGCAACGCTCATGTGACTTTGTACATAATACTATTCACATCTCTCTCTGACCTGTGGAGCTTACAATCTAATTTTTCTATCACACAAACCAACGCTGAAGGGTTAACATTGTACAAAACAATAAATTTACCAGTAAATCGGGACAGATGGGGGGATTCCAATGGCAAAAGAGGAAGTGTACAATGGCTTCCTTAGATGGACGGACGCACTGAAACCTCTGGCCCAGGATTATTTGTATTTTATGTACAGTGCTACATAATATGTTGGAGCTATATAAATACTGTTTATGAATAAAAATAATTAATTACTGAAAAGCAAAAGTGATTGGATGAAGATTTCAATCCTTTACTGTTACTTATGAGCTTCGCTCAGATGAGTCCGCAGGGGCATTGTAGGCAAAAGATTGTAAATGAGCACTTTGCCAATCCAGATGTTACTTTTGTAACGGTAGCAATGACATCATCACTGGGCTGTACATTGATTGTGCAGAGAGCAGAGCTGTGGGAGGGGCTTGACAGCTCCACCCACTACAGGCTGCTTGCAGAATCTGCAGAAGAGGCGGAGACAAGACCTGTCACCCTGCACCAGGGGAGAGAGCAGCAGTGACTGGTCTTCATGACAGGAAGCTGAAATTGTCACGCTTGATTACTGCACTGATCTGAAAGAAATCCACAAAGCTCACCAAGATTCCAGTAAGCACACACACGGCTCCTGTATGCTGTCAATATTTGCTTATCCCAGAGTGCAGCTATAGGGCCCCTAATGCGGAACTACAAATATGTACAAAATGCAATAATAGAAGCATGCGAAGCTAAACATTAAAACAACTCAAAATATTTGCTTATTGCTCTTTTCTTCTCCTTGATAGCAAGGGAAGAGCATTGCATTGTAGGTGATGGCTAGTTGCAGACAGTAGCAGGACCCTGTAGCAGCCTCAACTGACCCTCGGAGCTTTATATCATCTTCCCAACGGTGGATCCAAAAATCCAACACAGAATAATCTCTCTTCGCATTACATATTTATTACTGAATGTTGTATTTGGCCCCTGGTTCGCATTTACAACACAACCTAGGGGAGATACAGGGAAAAAAAACCCCGCGTCTCATCTACATATTCCATCAGAAAGAACAAAATGCTTTCTGAGTTCAGAGCCTGAAATCTGTCTGATGGGAGGATTCATGGGTGAAAGCTGGGCCACAGTGAGAAACATTTTCTTTTCTTCTGGCTGGCATTCTTATCCCCTTCAATACTGACCTGGAACAATTAAGATCAGTTTTCAACCCAGAATGTTTTTTAAGCTGGGTGGTAAGAAATTGTAGATGGGTGGCAGCCCCTGTATTGTGGCCCAACAAACCTCTGGCAACCCCCAAATTAATTTAATTGTGCCATATGTGCCTCCTATTGTGTGTTAATCCCCCCACCTCCTAGATTGTAAGCTCTTCAGGCAGGGTTATATTTCAGGGTATCATTATATTTTTCTTTTCTAATGGTTACAGCCTGGAATAAGTGTCCCCATTGGAAGGTGTCCCCTATCTTTACCCATGCTTTGAAGTTTCCGAGTTGTGGCACATTTTTGCACGATTACAGCCATATACTGTTGGCACGCTCTCTATTCTTTGCAGCATAGTATGTGGGTGAATGCATTCCCAATTTTTTGCCAGGCCATCCAGCCCTCTTCCATCCACGTCTCTCCTCTCTGTGTAGCCATTTGGCCGGAGTTGTAGTCTTGGATGTGTCATGCATCTCCATTGAAGAGGGGCCATTTCAGCTGAACATTTGTTGGATGTCATTGACCTTGTGTTAGAGGGAGGGAGCCACTACCCAGGCATACTTCTCATACTCAGCGCAGCCATTTGCCAAGCCTGTGATATCATCAGCCTGCTCATATTATATCGGGGTCTTCGCCTTTTTACCTTTTTTGTCCCTAAATGGGCCATCGTTTACTCTGCACTCTGTCGCTGCTCATTAGGGGCATCCAGGGGCTTTGACCTGTCAGCTTGGCCTCAAATGCAGCTGTCAAAGTGTCCCCTATAATCAATGACCTGTGCCTGGTGGTGGGGGGCCCAGCAGCTGCATCATTTAACCCCTCGCCGGACGCATGGTACAAAAGACAAAAGCTTGCACAGTCATAAAGAACGATTGTGTTAGACCGTTCAGGAAATTTTGTAATTGAATGGATTTGAGGCATTACCGGTACGCATGGATGCAATACTGACATAACACAATGCAAAAAAAAAAGGCCTTCCATTCTATTCTTTTTATTGTGATGTCATCAGAGGCATTTCCTCTGTCTTTCCTCCCCCAGTGATCACCAAAACAAGACTAGGCATTGTGATTTTCTGACAACGTGAGGTTGCCCCATGGGTCTGAGTGATGTCAGATGAGTACATATATGCAAGACTGTGATTGCATTTTCTATGCACTCTCAGTGATGTTGCATGGCTTGGTTTATTACGTGATAAGGTGTGCAAAATGGACATTGTATTGGATTGGGGGTCTCAGCAACAAATGGCAAAACGCTGTTAAAGTGGAAGTAAGTCAGTGGGAGTTGTTGGCAGCAGTGTATCATGGTGCAGCCTTTGTATTAAAATCCGGCACATCAAATTTATTGAAAACTGCAGTGCCCAATGCTGGTGGGGGGCTTTGTGATTGCCCCACCCCCAGGTTACCCACTCGCTGTCAGGCATTGATGAAGAGGTCGGATGACCCAAGCCATCAGACCAGAGGGCAGATGATGGTGTCCGCATCCTCCACAGATCTTTGTCTTGGTGGCTTACTTCAAAGCCCAACCTGCCTGCTGTTGGCCTTCATACATGATTGGGGGCAGACAATAGGGAGCCAGCACCTATTACAGGATGCGGGGGTGCCTTTCAGTGGGAGATAAGGGTTTAAAAGAAGACCTGCCAATATAATAAGTACCCATCTGCTGAAAGAGACCACATTGTGACCTGCTTGAAGGAAAAAAAATAGTTGGCACTGGCACTGTTGTCCCCATAAACGGATGTTTTCTTTGTTCCTAAAAAATTTTGGATTTTCAGTTGCAGTGATGGTAGGTCATCAGGCCAAAAAGGATTATTTTCCCCAGTGGGGACACAGGCCAAAAAAAAGTTTATGGATACCTTATAATGCATGGATATTGCATTTTCTCAAATATCCAAAATTTATCTGCATTGTAGGGGAAAAACAAAGCCCCTATTACTCAGCTCTATAAATAACAGCACACAGAGATCTTGTCCTTTGGACAATGGGAATTTCTTGGAGTTCAGCTGGGATCCTGGAAAGTTCAGTCGGTGGGATGATGGGAGTGGAGGTGGAGCGTCAGGACTGCAGGGCCGGACTCTGTGAACTGTGCAACATTGCTGTCATTCCATGCCGGGTCCAGGGGAAATCTGGAGAACATATGGAACAGTTTGAGGACGCGCTGCGCTTTGAGTATGGGATTTTTATTTGGTGCTGGGAATCTTACAACGGCACGCAGTAAACGATGAGAAGTCGGTCAAAGTGCAGATGGATATTTAAAATGTATGTTGGGGCACAAATAACCCAAATATAGTGCATCCCTACAATGTATGCGTCTCCATGTTGTTCACTTTAAAATGAAATTAATTAAAAAATTGTTAATGCAAACTGATAAAGTAAACTGATAGAGTAAACTGATAAGACACTTAGGGACCACAGTTTTTCTACTGTGTGCTTGGCATCTCTTGGGCAAACATCAAACTAGTGTGTCAGACTGCACTTTGCATACTGCTGTGGCCATTGAGCAAATATTCAAAACAGCAACCATAGGACCAAAAATGATCTGCTGCATCCGTATGCAACTGCCCCTATTCACTTAAATGTGAGAGGATGGGAATGCAATGATTTTGCAGCAGAATACCAAGGGTTACCACAGCTTTGAAAGGTACTATGGTGTAAACTGCACAGTTGACTGCTTTTGGCTGCACAGCACACTGCTGCTATGTGGCCCAGGAGAGGCAAACCATACTGCAGGCAACACATAGCCACAGTGCAGATCTTTTGGCCACAGCCAAATGCAATATTGCATATTGTGAACCACACTGTGATCTGCCTCAGCCGCGTGCAAAGAACATCTTCCAACAGCTCCCATTTACCTAAATCTGAGAGGTTTGGATTATTGTGGACCACGGTTGGGCCAATGGCAGAATGTGAGTGGGGCCGAAAGGGCCCCTATCTTTCCACTTAATGGGTCAGAGATGTCTTGTATTCTGCCAAAGTCTTTTTACCTTCTTTTTGCTTCTGCACCGCCATCTCTATTCCTGACATCTTCTTCGCTTGCACCCACCATGTACAGCTTCCAACTCATTGCCATTGACCAGGGAGTCGCATGGCAGTTATAGTTCTACCCTCAACAACCACATTAAGCCAATTAAACACTGTTGCATCATTATCAAGCATTGCACCTTGGGTTCATGTTTATGAGCACAGCTGGGAGCTTTTCCCTTGGCTGATGGTTATAACAGATGTAACATCGCTCCAGGTCATTCCACTTCCCAGACACTGCCACTGAAGAGGCAGTGATCATAAGTAGCCCTTTAAGAACAGCGTTGATGCTCTAACATGTTTGAGGCATGGGGTGTTGGTGGTGTTAGGTAGCATAGAGGAAAAAGGCAAAATATAGAGGATCAGAGCAATTTGCAAATCACGAGAAGGCAGAATTGTTTTTGCATTTTTTAAAAACAGGAATCATTGCAAAAAATTACCAGGCATGTGCAAACTTTTTCTTTTAGTTTTATGTACAGATATTAATTTATTACAGGTATTTTACAGCCCGCAGAAGTTGTGGGTTATTGGGGTTTGCTCAGATTTATTCCTTGCCCGATTAATCCTTTCTTACTGCCCACTCCGTTTGTTTTATACATTTTTCGTCTTTGGATGAATGAGAGTATTGATGGCTGGCTTTTTCCGTAGAATGCATTTGTGCCCATTTCCATGGAAGCCGTTCAGCCGGCCATTTCAAAGTTTTACTAAGGCATTGAAGTGTAATGTGTTTGGAAGCACACGGTCAGGGGTAAATCAGGGTAGCTATGGTTGGGGTATGCCAGCAATGCCGGGAATGACTGGTATCGAGTATCTCAAAGGGAAAGCCTGCTGTTGCCACTTCTATAACTACATTCATTTTGATGTGTTGATTAGCCGGTCCATTGAACAAGCTGTTAATGGCGATAGCCCTTGAGAAAATCCTGGAGGGGCTACATGCAGCAGCCGAACAGCTGGTACCATAACCCCTCCGATGCTGCAAGCAAGAAAATGAATGACCTCACTGGGCAGCCATATTGTTTGTGACTGTGTGGCCTAATGGTTCTTCAGAACCCCCTTACGTTACTGGGCATTTACATAGTTGAAACCACTGATATTGTATTAAAACCACTGATAAACCTTTTATTATTATTATTATTATTATTATTAATAAACAGGATTTATATAGCGCCAACATATTACGCAGCGCTTTACGTTTAATAAGGATAGCAGCCATATTATTATAGTGCGGCCCAGCATTTCTCAAGAAGCTGCTAAGGTCACTGTGCATCCATATTGTTCAATATTTCAGTGGAAAACACTGATAAAGCTGGGCAGCCATATTGCTTGTTACTATTCAGCCTGGTCTGCCATCACTTGATATCCATATTATTTTTTATGAGGCTTTGCAGTTCTCTAAAAACAACTGATTTAACAGGGTGCCCATATTGCTTGGCATGGTGCAGCCTTTCTTTAGAAAATACTGATAAAACTGAGCAACCATATTGTTAAATATTGTGAGGTCTAGATTTTGCCTTGAAATCCCTCATTTCCAGTTCCCTGGAAACAATTAATGTAACTGGGGAACCATGTTGTTTGTTATGGTGCGGCATTTATCTGAAAATCACTGATATAACTAGGCATCCTTATTGGTCACCCAGCAGCCATATTGGTTGTCACTGCCAGGTTGGTGGTTCTTCAGAAGTCACTGGGTATTTATATTGTTTATTATTGTGAGGCTTAGCAGTTTTCTAGAAATATCTGATATGACTGGAGAATTGTTATGGTGCTACGGCGTCTTTTCAGAAACCACTGATAACTGAGCAGCCATCATGTTGGTTACAGTGCGGCTTAGCTGTTCTCTAGAAACGACCCTTTAGACATCACTGGGTTTTCATTATTGTGATCCTTAGTGTTTCCATAGAAAGAGCTATGTCAGGACAGCCATATTGGTTGTGACTGTGCAGCCTGGTGGTTCTCCAGAAACCCCTGAAGTCACTGGGTATCCAAAATGTTTATTATTGTGAGGCTTAGAAGTTTTCTAGAAACAACTGGTATGACTGGGCAGTTGTTTGGTATTGTGTGGCCTTTCTTCCAAAACCAGTTGTATAACGGAGCAGCCATAATGATTGTTATACTAGGGCCTAGCAGTTCTCTAGAAACCATCCTCTAGACATCAATGGGTTTTCATTATTATGATTCTTACCTTTTCCATAGAAACAGCTATAACATGGCAACCATATTGGTTCTAATTGTGCGGCCTAGTAGTTGTTCAGAAATCCCTGACAGGACTGGGCAGCCATATTGTTCATTTTTTTGAAGCTTGGCAGTTTTCTAGAAACAGCAGGCAGCCCTATTGTTTGTTGTTATCATTTGTGTCGCCTATCAGTTCTTTAAAATTTATATAACTGGGCAGCCATTTTTATCAGGATAATGCAGCTTGGTGGTTTTTAATAAACCACAGACATCCCTAGGCTTCCATATTATTTATTATTGTTTTGTTTGTTTAAAGACAGCAGGTAGTGTTTTCTCCGGTCTCACTGTGACACTGACAATTACTTTTGTAACAAAAGCCTAAAGGGGTCCAAGTAATGTAACTCATAACAACCATAAAGACCTTCTCTCAAACAAGAACAGAACCATTTGGTTGCTATTGGTAACACAAGGAGTATTCACAACAAGACTCAAGGTGGTAATGAATGGTGTTCTAATAATCCGGGCCTACCATAGTCAGTCTGGCCCTCATCATTCACCTCTTCCCCGACAGTAGTGACAACATGGAAAACGGGAAGGCCTCGTATGTGAAATTGGCGCCCATGTGTTCACTTTGGAGCCAGGTTGGTGTTTCCGTTGGACGCCGGCTCTGGATTGCACACAGACTTCTTATTAAACACTTTAATCTACAGCAGGTGTCGATTTTCATCAATGAAGAAGTTGGAAACATTCATGAACGACCATGCTATCCAAGACTGCTGAGAAAATGATGACATCAAAAATATCCAAATCTGGAAATATCTGGGCCTAACAACTAAATACAATGCTTCTTAGATAGAGGGTATATACTGGTAAATGATCAGGAGAAGAATTTTGCATATGGGAGCGGAATAGTCAAGGGGGGGGCGGGCGATCTGATGGAAAGGTAAATATGCACCAGGGCAGAGTTTGGTTAGATTAGCATAAATGGAGGGAGATTTGTAAAGGAAAAAGTAGCTGCAATGAAAGCTGAAATGCCCAATTATAATCCTTTCTCCAGCACTCCCCCACCAATCCTTCCTCTGTCACATCAGAATATCCCACGTTGGTTGGTGTTAGAATTTACAAAGAGCGATGGTGTTATTTAGGCCCTGGCATGGCATCATGGGAGTAGGTAATATGCCCCCCAAACCTGCACACATTGGGCATTTTGCAGCACCTTCAGTGTAAGAAGTTGCTACAACAGGAGCTTTGGAAAGGTGAGTATACCTAGCTCCCCAGGTAAGGGTCATGGGGTCACTTGTCCTAAATAGCCATGGTGACAGGTTCTCTTTAATCTCAAAAAACATGCTACAGTCGCAATGTACATTTCTTATAATCAATACAATCTTGTGACCGATCATTCGATGTGACTAAAAGGATCGAATCGAACATGAATCACAAACCCTTCTTCATTCAATAGCTCTTATCAAGCTAACCATCGATTTGATCAAATTGATCATCAGTGGTGGAATTTTATTGATCAGTTTTGATTCCATATGATGATCTGCATTGATTGGCAATAATTACAATGATCTGCATTGATTTAAGGTTTAGGGAGCTTTCAGTAAATTGATCATCCGCAGTGGAATATTATTGATCACTTTCAAATGATCTGCATGTAGATCAATTAATTGATTACTTTTAATCATTGTGATTGATCAAAGTTTTATTTTCACCATATATTCTAATTGAGGATGAAACGCTCAATTGTGATTGCTTGTAAATCGATCAGTAATAATTTTGTGGTTAGCTGGCGTTTGATTTACCAAAACACTATAATGCGATGTTGAATCTTAAATCACTTTGTATCCAATCAGCGATTCCCTTTATTGATGTTGATCACACGGTTGCATTGTAATGCGTGGGGATCCGTGTTCCTGCAAGGCATTATCCTCCGTGTGTTTGGAAAACATACAAGTGCTCTTTGTGAAGCGTTCCGCAGGCTGGAAACGAAGGCCGGGGCCTGGTAACATGCCACAGACATCTGTTTATGGAAAGTAAGCGTGTTTAAGTAAACGTCTGTGTGCCGCGCAGGGCCCGCATGAGCATCCTATGAATGGCTCTCTTTACCGACTGCTGCTGGAACCATTTAACACCCATGGATGAAATGTCATTGGGTAATACGACCCTCACCCTGTGCTAAAAATTCATTTATTAAGTAAACAGGCACATGTAATCCTGACACAGGCATTAGAGCAATAGAAGATTTAAGTGTACCTGTCATGTATCATTTCTAAAGGCCCAGTAAATCTATTGATTCAGTATCAGATGGCATCATTATGATGTGAGGCAAGACTCGTGGTCACCCGTACATTTAGAGGGGTCACTTCACATCAGTGGTCAGTTCACCAAAAAACTATATTAGAATTATGGGTATACCCTACAATTCTCAAACCTTTTTTCTGTCCACCTGTGAGTTTGGGTGTTAAGCAAACTTTTGTGTATTCCAGCTTTTTTTTTTACTCTATATTATAAAAAACTATATATTTATTTATGTTTATCTACAAACACACACAATACTATGCATAAACAACATGGCAAGTTGCTTAGGGTGCCATCTAGTGGTGGGGTGCTATTTCAACCCCTGCTTTGCACGCCTGTGTGTGTATGTATTTTGTATGTTTGTGTGTGCATACACACAAATATACAAAATTAGCCACTAGAGGGAGTTTTACCCAAGGCAGCCACATGGAGAGTGCATTGTTTTTAATACACACCTGCTTATGGACTTGCATTGTGTAGCATATTGCATTGTGTAGCATATAGCATATTTTAGAGTCATATTTTCACAGGTATGTAAAAATATGACTGCCCCCCCCCCCCAACTCAGCCCCATATATATAACTGCAATAAATACACAGGTGACCTTATAAGGTTTAATGACCAAAAATACACCTTTTGAGTGAAGAGGGTAAAATTCTTGGGTCTGAACAGTTAGTCTTCTATTCTCCTGCAGGCCTGTGTTGTGATGTTCTTCACTGTGTCTGTGATATCAGTGTGTGTTTTGTCAGCCGAGTAGCTCAGAACGCTGTGAAATTCTGTCTGCACCACTAAGTGGATAAAGTGACTCTGCTGCTACGGTTTGTGAAGTGTCAGACTTCTAATGCCCTCTCCATCTTCTAAATATTACAGTCATGTTTCTGCTGCAGCAGTTACTATCACACCGGCTGCACAGATTCCATGCTGTTATAGGATCCTCACACACCCCTATATTGTGTATGTTTTCTTTCCTTGAAAATAGCTTTAGGCCAAAACGATCATTTTTTAGGAGCATAACGGCATGCATACGCTCCTGACATATCAACATATGCAAGGCATGGACAAATGCACTTGACCTTTCAGGAAGTGTTAAATGCTGCACACTCTGAAGCTGCAACCCTTGAAGGAGGAAAGGTTGAGCCATTAATGGATGAATATAATTTCTCTTCTCCTGCAGGGACCTGAGTTCTTGAATTCTGTCAGAACTCAATGGGGTCTCTGTAAGTTGAAGTAAAGAATGGTCAGACCCTTTGACAAGTGTCTGCATCCTTGCCATGGAAATTCACCCTCTAAAGTTGGCCATTGAAAGACGGACATATTTGTATTTTGCAAACTCAAAAATGTTAGGTTGTAATAAGTAATAAATTATCTTTGTTGCTGTAACAATTCTTTTAAATGACCATTCTGTTTAATTTCCTGTTGTATCTCCAGGACAGAAAGTAAAGGCCAATCTCCCCACTGCAAAGACAGCAAAAATCTTTATTATGATTTGGTTATCAGTGTGGTTAGAGATTGTGGTCCTAGGATGAAATATGCCGGAGTTCTATTTTTTTATTTTATTTTGCCTCTGCAGCATATAGCAGTCACTATCTCTGCACAATGTGTGGAAGGTGTTTGTAGTCTGTGTGTTTTGTTGCACCCTGCGGTCTCCCATTTCCGTCTCCCTTCTCATCATATGTGGTTAGTGGTTGTTGGATATGTGTTGTATTTTTAGCTACAGCTCCGATTGCCTCACCACAAAGCGTCCCTGACACCATTTCTAGATGACCGGCATACAAATGAAATCAAGATCTCCCTCATCCAGTCGTGGATTGTAGAATAGCTACTATGTAGCTGACTGATGCCGGAGACATAAGAGGAGTCAATGTATATGAAATATACCAAAATGTCTTCATCTAAATCCAATCACTCATTTCATTATTTCTAAATCTGCTGCTTTTACCAGAATACCACCTAATGATCTAGCCTTGTTCAGCCATTTCCTGTTATGGGATGACAACCCCATGTCTCCCACATATCCTGTGTTGTCACAATGTCACACATGTACCCTCTGTTAGATTTTGTATCCAACCCTACTTTAGAAATCCACCCTAGTGAATAGGAACATTCTTACTGGCAACCGTAATAAAGTATGACTGTTACTTTAGGCCCATAAATGGGAAGGAAGGATGGTCCATTGATTGACAATTTTCCTGGGACTTACCAGTCTTGGGTTCCTCTGCCCCTCTGTTGCCTGGTGGAGCTTTTAAACTACCAATATGTGTAGGTATGGGGGAGCATGTGACCTTCTCCTGGTCCTCCAAGTGCCATGGCGCAAGTGGGGTGGTGGGGGTGAAGGATGCCAAGGTCATTGGAGCTGCATTGTTGGGGTAATAGGGAAGTTTGGAAATGCAAGTGGGTGTGGGTAGGGAAGGATGAGCTACCATGTTAACTTTTCTATACTTCTTACTTTTCGTGATCATTGGACAAACAGCCAATGCCTTCAGAAATACAGCTAGCACTGGAGGGTCCTTAAAGCAGTGTTTTCCCCAGGAAAAGTAGAATTGTCGTTCCCGTTAAACCTTTGCGTATTGCCAGTGCTGTGTATTCATCATGGAGATCAATGCATGTGATCAAACATCACCAAAAATGATCGCTATGTGCCCTCGTGGTCACCAGTCTCCTTTTTGGACTCTCAGACAGAACAGTCTGTGTTTGATGCTCGAAAAGTAGGACATCCTAAATATGGTCGGTCTCCCTCTAGCGCTCACATAGTTGTCTGCTGTTTCCACGGCAACACGAATGCATTTTCCGCCGCACGTCTCAGTTATGAGAAATCAGCGCGGGGTGAAGTGGCGGAGTGACTCCAGTGACATTTAAAATTGAAGAGGAAAAATGTTTGCGTTGCCTGTGACGACCAACCAGATCCCAGCTGTCATTCCTCCATGCGGCGCTGAAAATGACATTTTCCATTTCCTCTGTTTTGACACAACCGTTCGCAGCTCCTCCTGCGTCAAATGCTTTCTATCGTATGGAAGGCATTTGGCTTGTGTTAAAGGAGAATTCCAAGCTTGTTTAAAAATAAAAAAAATTCTATGGTTCTTAAGAAAAATCTGTTGAGGTTTTTGTTAACTGGCAATTATTATTTTTTTTTTTTTGCATGCCAGTAAGCTAAAATAAGTATATAACAGTCTCCTAGTCTGCAGATGGGGAGGTGGATTATAAAATGCTGTCAGTGTTTGTGCCATTGGTGCTTTTCATTCACCTTTTTCCTGCAGACACAGACTGCGTTTTCTTGGCAGTGTGAGCCGTGCATGTGAATGAATCTCTGCAGATCCATTCATGGTTTTGTATGGCTAGGCTGCACCCAATCAGCTCACTGTCATATCTTTATCTGCAGCGGTCATCTCAACATCCGGTCATAGGAAAGCAAGAAACCTGAATGAGAGATACAGAGAGCTGCCATTGCTGAACTGCCTGACTTCATTGCTGGTCCAAAGGCTTATTTGTGTTCTGTGTTGACCCAAAGAAAGCATGCAGCATCAAAAAGAGCTCCAAATCTGCCTTCATGTTGGAGGATCACTGACTCGGTGTGGAGTCATTGGATCAGTCATTGAAAGCAATAGGACAGCTCACCCTTTATTGTGGTACCCCTTCAATGGCAGAAACTTCCTGGGGGTGAACAGAGAAGTCATTAAGTGATAATTGTAACATGCCATGTGCAGCTGTAGAGCTCTCTCATTATGTAGTCATATGAAAGTTCCCACCGTCGCATTTTAACCCATCTTGATCCTGTCTGCAGTAAAAGTCTAACAGAAGTTCATAACTTTACCCTTTTGTACAAAAATCTTGTGAATATTATGGGGAGAGTTCCATTTTAATAAATGCTAAAATAAACATAAACAAAAGTTTATTGTCCATTGGCTTATTTTGGCTGCATTGTGAGAACATGGTTGCTGTACAGCACTACCATGCAGAAAGCAGAGCCTTGATAAATGATGTGCAATAATTACCAGGGGTGGGACCCAGGGACATGCAAAGTGTGCCACTGCACCAGGGGCTCAAGGGTGCCAAGTCAGTTTAGTGAGGAACCACAAGTCAGTTCTGCACAGGGGCCCACTGATGGCTATGTATGATAATTGCCATCCTGTGTACATAGGTTTTTACTAACCAAACAGAAAAATAAGGTCTTCTAACAAAGTAATATTATGGTTTAAAGTAATATAAGCTTTAAGAATGGCTTGCTTCACAGTACATGCAGCTAGAGAGGTCAGGTGTGGCTTGTTTTTAATGTCGCTTAGCACTTGTTGCATGGTGAATGACCCTATCCTAGACACGGGCAATTAAAAGCAGAACTTCACCACCTGCTGGGTGGGCAAACTCCTTCCATAATGGAATCCCCATCATGGAACACTTACTAGCCTGCTGTCCTGATGCGCTGTCAGGTACAGATTCTGCTTCCACCATCTCCTCCATACCTTTTGGGGTGTTCCACATTTTTATGATTATTATCATTGTTATTAAACAGGATTTATATAGCGCCAACATTTTATGCACTCTACATTGAATAGGAGTTTCAAATGACAGACAGATACAGACAGTGACAGAGGAGGAGGACAGGACCATGCCCCGAAGAGCTTGCAATCATGATGATGTAACTTGTGTCCCTTCCTGCTGTTGTTACATAACGTCTTGCATTTTTGGCAGTTTATTGATGCCAGGTATGCCCCCGAAGGGTACACTTCCCTGTGCATGCCCTGCCGACATTGCACTCAAAAAAGAAATTGCTAGGAGACGGCACAGTTTTTTTGGCAGAAAAAGAATGCAGAAACTCTTCTGCCAAAAATCTCTACCTCCTAGCAATGTTTTATTTACCAGCTTTAGTTCTACTTTAAAGGCAGCATCCTAGAACAACCTATCAGAATTTTTTGTTTAAAAGTCAAACTTTCACATTCTTATTGGTCCTGTCTGTAACAAATAGCACTTCAAAATTTTAAACTTTTTATTGAACAGTGTTGGCGACATCAGAATTCCATTTGCTTTACAATGAGATGTTGGTGCAGATTGATCTGTTGAAAATGCAGTTTTTCGGAACACTTTTTTTTTTTTAGTGAATTTGTGTTTTGGAGAAATGCAGAAAATGCAAACCTTGTTGATTGTTGATGGATGCAGTCAGACAATGTGACCATTGCACAGTCCATATGCTAGTGGTGGCTTAGGCATGCATGACTGGTATAGATGAACATGGCATGATTGTGTCTGCAGAAGTACTTTACTGTACTGACTTATTAATAAAGACAACAATAGCAATTTGATAGGGACATCAACTTGAGATTTTCTAACTGAACATTGGAGAACATTAATGCATGCACGGACCAGCTATGTCTAATCAGGTCTGTTACTGCCCCAAACTGGAGCATTCCTGTTCATAACTGTAGAGGAATGAAGGGTCGTCCTGAGTTCTGGTGAATACTGGGCATGTTTTTCCAGCCTTTGTTCTATGGGCATTCTTGTTTAGAATTGTCATGTACATCTCCATAGACATTGTGTCTTAGTCCGGTACAGCCAGAAAGGCTAATCAATGGTCATCTAATGTCTAGTGGAACCTCCACAACTTGTCCATTATTTATGGGTTTCTTCTTGACCTGTTTCCATAAGGTAGTGTTTCTCAACCAAAGTTCCATGGAACCCCAGGGTTCCTCCAGAGATTGCTAGGGGTTCGATGAGTAATGAGCATTCTTCTCACTGACCACCATGCTAACGTACAGTGAGCTGTGGATATAGTAATTATAGCAGGCGTTTCCTGATGTTAAAAAGGTTGAGAAAAGCTGCCATAGGGTAAACTGATCATCTCATGCTTGTGTATAAACCAACATGAAGCTGTTACATTTTTGTAAAAAAAAGTCTAAATTTCTCTTCTCTTTTCTTTTTTCAGCCAAACCATTTGCCCATAAAGTGAAACAACTACGGCTACATAAAGAAGACTTTGAAATCTTGAAAGTCATTGGAAGAGGAGCTTTTGGTGAGGTGAGTTGTACAATGTCGGATATTTTGAAAACAGACCTATTGTTACAAAGTAACTTTGCCATTTGCATCTGATCAGATATAACATAACTCAGTATCATGCTGAAATATCTCATCCTTCTTTAGAATGATGTCTGCATGCTTTTAATCTTGTCTACTGTACTTTATATTTCTCTATTGTCCATCCGAATAGGCCAACCTTCTAACCAGGGGTGTAGTCTTAAAAAAAAGAAAAGGGGGAACGGTAATAGTGAAGGCTATCAGTGGCGAGCGTGCATAAAGAGCACGGCGAGCGTGGATAAGGAGCACGGCGAGCGTGCATAAGGAGCACGGCGAGCGTGCATAAAGAGCACGGCGTGCGTGCATAAAGAGCACGGCGTGCCTGCCCCGCCACACCCCTGCTTCTAACCCATTAGGGTGGACATTCCCTTAAAACAGCATCTTGAGACTTTTCCACTCTCCAGCTGCTTCCTAAAGAAAACCACAACTTTGCGTGCCATGTTCTTGCTGCACCTGTAATGTATTTAGCTCTTTTAAACTAAAAACTTCAATGAGGCTTTAATAAAGCCAGCACTGATAGGTTGCAAAGTGTACAAAGCTAGGACGTTCAGTTCATAAACAGTAACTAATAACAGAACGGTTTCCTTATTTTCCCTTCTCAGCAGTTGAGTAATGATTTATGATTGGCTGCCCTGTACAGCACCATTCACCCTCTCAGGTCTGTAATTGGCGTGTAATTTCCATGTAAGCAGCGTAGCGTAGTGCGTTGGCTGTTTTGTATTAGCTCTGCACAACAGCAACACAGACAGTGCATGGATCCTGGCTCCTCCTCTCGCCACTGGTGATTTCCCACATTCCTTTGGCACAGGCCGCAGTCTGGGGATGAGCAGAGCACTTTCCAGACGCGATGACGGAGGGAACACCAACATGCAATTATACGAACTATATTTGATACAATCGCCTTTTCCAGATCTGCTTCCCAGTCTCTTATGCTCATTAAGGATTATCTGCTCGCAATTCTGGGAGCGTATTATTTCCTTGTGTTTAACTCCTCAACTACCGCCAGCTTAGCATCATTAAACATTTTTATACTTTTTTTTTTACACTTTTTTATAATTTTATAAAGAAATTTATAGCAGAATAAAAAAACACAGTTTTGCATCTTTTAAATCTTTAAATTTTTTGAAATTTCTTTTCTTTACCTTTTTTTTTTTTTTTGAGTAAAGATTTGTTAAAATGTATCTGATTAAGAAGATTTTTCGCTACCTTTCTGTGCAAACACAACAGAAAATGAGTGTTATATCCTCTTGAAAAGCTACCCACTTATAGTGGAAATTACTATTTTATTCATCTACCTGTACAAAAAAAAATTAATGGTGGTCACCCAGATAGGAAGTTTTTTGCTACAGTCTCTGTTTGCATTGAACAGATTTCTCTGCAGAGGCTAATAAATACTTAACACCCCCAAAAGCCTTGCATAGGCTCTATTATTGTCACTCAAAATGATCGAGTTGAGTGATCATTTCGAGTGACAGTTTTACAATTGATTACTGTTCAGGCTGCAATAACTGAGCAACCTGTTTGACCGGCAATTGCTCATAAAACTGATTACTATTTTCTATTTTCTTTGGAGGGGATAGGATAAAGGGAGGGCAATTAGGAGGATCATAGATCAACATGATCTATGGAGGGCTTAAGGTGCGTACACACTTCCAATTTTTATCGTTCCAATCGAACGACGAACGATCGATTGGGCAAAAAATCGTTCGTAAAAAAGTAACCAACGACGCCGACAAACGAGGAAAGTCGCTGGAAACGAACGACCGGACCGGCGGATCGGATTGGACGACGATCGTTGAACATCGTTCGTGTGTACGGTCGTTCGTTGATCGTCCATGTTCAGAGCATGCGTGATGAACGAACGTCCGTTCACTTTCCTGTCGTGCACATAGTTCCTCTATCGCTTAAACGATCGTATCTATTGTGTGTACAATATCTACGAACGATCGTGTCATTACCTCTATGTGCAGGATCGGTGCTATACGATCGTTCATATATATCGTGCAGGAACGTTCGTCGTTCGTTTTCCGACGATAATAATTGGAAGTGTGTACGTAGCTTTAGTATTCCTGGTGAGCAATCGGTCATTTGGTCATGATCTGCATGTTGTGGAACACTTTTGCTGGTGATTGACCCTAGATAACCACAAATGATTGAGTGACAAAAAGCTAGTGTCTTTATGGAGCCTAACCCTTCCCCAGAGGGTCAGCATACCAGCCCGTCTGTTAGCTTTTTCAGAGATGCCAGTCTACAATGTTTCTCTCATGACTGAATTAAACAGACTATACATCCACTTTTGCAGTAATACGAAATGGGAATGGGTCAAGTTCTTTGAATTTAGGTCATTTCTGTTCCAGGATCTTTTGTATAGAAAGTTTTAGATATATGTGCTCAGGCTAGACCATAATAAAAATGTGAATTAAATTCCCAAGCATAGCAGAAGCCACAAAGTAAACTTTGCATGGCCACATCCTGGGGTTGCTGTAAGGGAACGTTGCTGGACGAGCTGGGTATAATAATCAGTGAAAGCTGTGAGTCAACCTGTGTTATAGTTAACTACTTCCTCCTGACCTTTCCTGTATAAGGTTGTCCAAGGCCAACCATTAACTACTTTTTCCTTTGAAGTTAGGCTGTTTTGTGCCCATTCTGCTTTGTCCTTCTTTTAATAGGAAACATCAGATAGATCATACGTAATGAGAAACTATACAATACCTTGACAGATACATTTTTTTATTAGAGCATTTAGTAAATTTGAAATCCCTGGATTACAGATGTTTACCCAAAAGTGGAACTCCACTCCACTTTTTGTTACTATTATTTTTAAATTCCCCCAAACATGACCCCACCTACCCTACCTATATTCCAGCACAGTCCACATCTTGCTTCCTGGTCCAGTCCAGGCAGTTAAGTTTGGGCAGAACAACAATTGTCATTTTGCTTTTTTCCTGTGAGCCCAGCCTGGCATTTATTTAGTCCTGTTTAGGCTTACAGTACTCCAGGGCCAAGCAAGTGTTGGAAGCTCCCGGAACAAGCTGCCATGACATGACTAGATCTTCTAAGGCTGATGGCAAAAGGTATAAATATGGGTAACATGGGTGAAAAAGGTGGTAGGTAAGAGAAGTTAAATGCTGGGGTGGCACATAGGTTTTGAACCCCCCTTTCACCTACCAAATGTTGGTCTGGCTGTCCAGTATCCTCCACCTTCACCTCAATCATAATTCTTTTACTTAAATTCTTTTGCCTCTTTCCAGTCTATAGCCACACACCCACACATATACATCTGTGCCATACCATGACTAAATGCCTCTTCAACATACTGACAAATGTATTTTTTTTAAATGCCATTGTTTTACTTTTTACTTTCCAATATTTTACTTTATTATTTCCTTCGGTATCATTCTGCAGTTTTATATCCTTAAATATTTTGAATCTGCACCTTGTTAAAATGAGAATGATAAAAAGAGTAAAACAGGATTGCACTAAACTTTTCACAGTGAATGATTGCGTCTTTGTCTGGCAGGTTGCAGTGGTGAAGTTGAAGCATACGGATAAGGTTTTTGCCATGAAGATCCTGAACAAATGGGAAATGCTGAAGAGAGCGGAGGTGAGACGGGCGAGGGAGTTGGTGACATAAACCTTTTGTTAAGTCTGTGTACTTTTGTTGTAAGTCTGGTGTGTGAAACTTGCATCAGCATTTGCCTAAATTGGCTCATTCCTCTTTACAGGAACGACTTTTCATGTATAAATTTTCACACTGTATTTTTGGGAAACTGCGTAAAGCCTCAAAACATAATACATACATTCTGAAAGGGAACCTGTAGAATAAAAAAAAGATGGTAGTTTTAATTTTTTAAGGTTGCATAGTATTTTCGCTGTTTATCAAATCTTTGTTTCAGTAAAAAAAAACCTAAAAAAGAGTTTAGTGTGCACAGTTACATTAAAATCTCTATTTTTATATGAAAAAGAGAAGTTTGTATTGGGTAAATGGATACCAAATATTCTACAAGGAAAAATTTTACACAGCTGCAAACCAGCAACTAGTTACAATACCCACATTTATCAGTTATACAAGAGACTGAAAAAGAGCAGCAAATAAACTGAAAGCCATTTTAACACTGTCCAAAACTAAAGTACGCCCCAAAACACCCTATCCATTTGCCTTAGGCGTATGTCATATACCACGTGCCTTATCTCCAGCCATGACCATGGAATGCAACAAAAACACCAGAACTATTTGACACTTTAGAAATCGTGAATTTAAAGGTTTATTTAGTTTTGGTAAGCTGACTAATCTTCAATAATTATATTAATATTCAAAGCCCAGTCCCATTTATTTTGATGTTCCCTGTAAACTCTGGCCTTTGTAACTGGGCGTTCTTCCGACCATAACTGCCAAGTCTGCTCTTGTTCTCCAGGGAGGTTTGAATGTTCCCACCAACCTTTCTGTTTTACATTTCCTTCTGTTATAATCTTCAGAATATATAAAAATGCAGGAATGGGGGAAGACACTTATAACCCCTCATAATGGACACAGCAGGTGTGCAGACATGGGAACTCAAGACTGGGATGCTGGGAATCCCTCATAATGGTAGAAATCTTTTATAATGGACATAGCAAACCTGCAAACCACGGAACTGCGAGATCTCACTAACAGACTGTTAGATGGTTGAAACCAAAGCCAGGCAATCGGTTTATTACATAGAAGAATACAGTATATACAGTAGCTTTTTTTTTTTACCTGCCAAAGGATTCTTCTTCCTTTTGTAAGATTTTCTCAGATCTTTTATTGGGCACAACCCTGTCTGATGACCTGACTGTTCTCTGCTGCATTCATCCAGATCACCTTCCCGCCTTCAGAATGGGATTTGATAGGAAAGGAACAGCAACAGATGGAGGCCACAGAGGCCATCTCTGTCCTCATGTCAGCTTTTTATTTTTGAACTTTTCTTTTACCTATTACTGATGAGGTTAGGGGTGCATCTGCCCAGAAACTAATATGTGTTCCCCACTTCAAGTTTCCAATGTATGCTTTGAGGGTCTTGGATGTAAAATAGTTCAATGACACAGGAACAACATGATGAGGTGCCCAGGCTAAAGCTATCATTTGGGTAGGGAGGTTTAATAGCCACAGGAGAGGGACTAAGCATGGATGGTAAAGAGACTTAATATAATGATATGTTATGGTCCAGTAAAGCACAACTCATTGCTAGACTCCCATCTTTTAATTATTGTATATTTTAAGACATCCCTGTTTTAGCACCAACTAAAATGTATGAAGTACTTTGCTAAACTCTATGTGACCTTCAGACTGTGGTATGCTTGGCCTGTCTAATTTCATGCTGAATATGGAGCTGTAATCAATATTGGTATGTCTCTGCATGGTTAGCCGATTCTTTAGTTTAATATCCCCAAATGTATATCAGAATTGGCTCCCACTCACGGTGCCTTGGAAAGTATTTTAATGATCTGTGTTCAGCTAATACAAATTCAAAAAAAGCCTGTATCAGATTTCCAATAAGAAGTCAAAAGGCCAAATGCTCAGATACTCAGGATTAGGATCACAGTTTGTGATATATGTAGTGGCAGCAGGAAGAATTTATTACAATGCCTTGTGTAAGTTTATTGAGATGGAATGAACCTGTCACCATGGATTTTCAGTCTTTATCAACTAATGACGGGCATTCAAAATAACAAACACATTTTAGTTTCTGCCAATGTCACAAAATCATTTTTTTACTTTCCCATGTATAATTATCTGATGTATGTTGTTTACCAATTTGTTGAAATGAGAATGCATCATATCCATTTACTTGAAACCAGTGATATCGTTGAGAATGCAGCCTATCCATTCACTAGGAAGCAATGACATCACAGAGAATGCATCCAATCCATTCACTAGAGACCAGTGACATCACTGAGAATGCAGCCCATCCATTGACTGGAGACCAGTGACATCACAGAGAATGCATCCTATCCATTCACTAGAGACCAGTGACATCACTGAGAATGCAGCCTATTCATTCACTACAGACTGGTGACATCACAGAGAATGCAGCCTATCCATTGACTGGTGACTAGCGATATAGCTTTGAAGACCCAGTGAATCTTTGGAATCTCGGGGTTTCTAAATTAAACAATTCCCAACATTTGCAGGAATAATAGATCACTGGAATACCCTCTGACACTTATTGGTAGTCGATTATTGTAAGTAATGAACTCAAACACCATAGTACAATTACAGCAGGGGTGGGGCCAGACGCCTATTCTGCACAAGTTGAAATTTGTATATCACAGTATGCTGGATATCTGAGCTCTCATGAAATAGTATTTGTAGACTTCTGAACTTCATTCTTGATACCACTTTGTAGACAAGCGTTTCTAGTTACAAAAACATGAATTCCTGCCGGGTCTGTACAGCTGAACATCAGAGTGTCCCTGTCATTCCACAAGGCTCAGGCCCCATGAAGGCCCTCTGAAGCATCAGTAGAAGTCACTTTTGTCATTCAGCTGTTTAGGGTGTGGACGCTGAAGGTCAAGCAGCGTAGTGTAAAGCGATATGGTAAGGCAGACTTTCCACAACACACCCCGGGGCATTCGGCAACTGGAAAAATACTCCTGCAATTCCTTTGTAGCCGAGACGGCTGCAGAAAGCATGGAGCAGGCTCCTGGGAAGAAAGTGCTACATGCCTTTCATAGGAAAAAAAGCTCTCATGCCTATTTATAGAGCTTGAAAGGAAGGACATTTACTCTCAAGATTAGCTGAATAAAGACATTTTTTAGATTTTTTTTTTTTTTTTGCGCTGTAACCCCTTGGTGGACAAAATTGAAAGCAGGCTGACGTTGTTCGCTGCCATGAGATTTGGCTTCCTGCACAGCTCTATGTTCTGTTTCCCATGTGGTTTTGTGACCACAGTCTGAGGTCATTAGGTGCAAATATTTTCCAGAGTGCCGAAAATGCAGGGATTGAGAGATTTCCTGGTGATCAGCTGACATTTCGATAGATGAAATAACTGTGTACAGCCAGCTCTGTTTTTCATTTGGGAACAGGATTGTATTAGATTGTAAGCTTCAGGGGGGAGTTTGATAGTATCGCTGTCAGCTGACAGCTTTTAAGTGATATTGAATATCAAAACTAAAAACTGAATGTGCATTTATTGATTCATTCATTGATAATGCACTTCAGTTTTTAGTTTTCATACTTAGCAATACTATCAAACTCCCCCCTGGAGCTTACAATCTAATACAATCCTGTTCCCAAATGAAAAACAGAGCTGACTGTACACAGTTATTTCATTGGGATTGGGAAGCATTGGAAGTAGAGATTGGAGTGGCGGTCTCCTTAGAGGAGATGGTTGGGTCGCCTGTGCAACTAAAAATAGTACAGTTTGGTCCATTGTGCCTTCTCAAAGTTAATGGTTGGGGACAACTGAACCTCTACAATGAGCATGGTTATGGAAGGCCAATTCTCCACAATGGAGATGGTTTGGAAAGACTGTCTCTCCAATGGTTGAATAAGCTGATGAGATAGTTGGGGATAGCCCTACATTCACAATGTAAAAAGATGGACCATGCCCCACAGTGGTGATGGGTATGTAGAACTGAACCTCCATAACACGAAAGAGTTGGAGTCCATAAACCCGTCTGTATAACCAACTCTGGATGACCACAGTTGAAATCTTTAGCCTTTCCAAATTGTTTTAATTTGTACCCTATTGCTGGCACTTCATTTCTGCTTCTGTGTCGCTCCCTATTTGGATATTTTATACCAACTTCTAATTCTACCTTTTTCCACTCCTGGATTCAACCAACAGGCACCTGATGACTTCTTGTGTATTGTTTCTGAGAGTAAGAGGCACAGGGTGCTCCTTTAAGCTTTTGTGTGAACTTGGAGACCTCTTGATGGGCTGTAGTATAAAAATGACCATTTACAAATTATTCTTTAGCTTCTTGGGGTGAGCAGGGTACACATCCTAATTCAGAGTTTTGCGCACAACTTCTTTTTATAGAGTCTTAGTAAGTCAGACAGAAGAAAAATTCATACAATTCCTGGTTTGCTGTGTGTCGGGTGGGTTTGCTTGAACTTGTAATTCCACAAGCACAGGAGAACTGCAGGTTAATTGGGCCTATCCATCATCTTGTAAAATCCTGAGGAACAAGAAATGGAAGATGCCAGGAAACTTTCCCTTCGCTTAACCTGACTCTTTCCCTGGAAAAATATTTGATAAACAAACTGCACCATGGCAGCAATTGACTAAAGAGAATCTATTTCTAGAGACTGTTAAAATAGATTCCTTCTTAAAGCAACAATATTATGCTGATCATATCCTTTCATGGCTGTCTTCTTACAAGTCACTGTTCATACGTGTTTATACACGATATTTTATCACCCATATGTGCCCCTGTGTTTGCACACACATACCTAAATTATGTAGCCATTGCTTGCCTTCCTTTTGAAAAAGCAGTTGCTTTGCTCTTTCTGGCATCTGTACTTCCAAGAAGCACACCATGATAGGAGCTTACAGGAACACTCCAAGTTTAGGGATTAAGAACCGAGAGTGGATAGCAATATCTTTCTAATATAAATGAGTGCCGAAATCTTATTCATTGAGAGTTTGAATCCATCAACGAAAAGTATGAAAACCAAGCAATGGCCGGTTTCAGAAGGTCAGCAATGGCAGGCCTTGAGTTTCTCTTAAGTGGAATTGTCATGAGAATAATTCATATCGTAGCACTCCTGACCCTTTTTTTATAAATACCTGCTTGTTATCAGTTAGCTTTTTTATTTGGCAAGTCTCAGGTGCAGAACAAGCACGCAGTCAGTGAAAGTGGATCTCCTGATCTGCCCATCTTCCTTACAAATCAGAAATGGTGAACAAGGACTGATTATAATTTTTTTTTCTCTTTGTTTGCATACTAGATTCAATCCACCTAACTGCGGTTCATATATATCTAACTTTTTCTTAACATTATTATTGTTTATTTGCCATAGAAACCGGGCAGTCCTAGTAATTTTATTATGGTGGTCATGAAGGTTAGATTTAGAACACTTTGGGATCACATTCACACAAAACATTTCTATCTCCTAACTTCAATGCATAATAGAGGTAATTGATATGGAGGAAGGTATAAAATCAGCCTAGATAATGACAGTCCTTAGATTATGGAGAAACCGTATTCAGCATCTTTTCCATCACTTTAGTTGCTTTTCATAAAGAATTAATTATAATTTTTTTTATCTAGCCTAGGTAAAAATACCAAATTATATTTACATATTTTAATTTCCAATGTTTTTTGCTGTGAAGCTAAAAGGCCCCTGGATTCACATTTGCTACCCCGTTAAATGCCTAACTTTGTGCTGATAACACATGCTGCCTCCCCACTCCTAAGTGCTCATGACAGTATTCTTTAACAGCCCCAACATTTATTTCTTTGTTTTGACTACGGGATTTTGATATTTGAAACTGTCGTGCACAGTGAAGAACTAGGAGATGGCCCGTGTTGTCAGTAAGAGGTAGTTAATAGGGCAACAACCCACAGACCTCAGAATTCTCCACTGGAAGTACAGTTACATAAAATACACAAATACAATTTTTTATGGTTTTTGTATTGCAGTCATTTGTTCCTTTTCCAGCCATTAAGTTGTGACTGCATGGGCATCATAGGAGATCTGTAGGCTTGCGTTTGGTTCCTTGGCAATGTATCTACATGCTCTGACATTGATTTTCAAGTGTGTGTACAGACTTTCTGGAGTGTGGAATATTAGATTAAGTGGCTCCTAAACTGTTGAATCTAAGACAGCTGAGCATGTGTGTTCAGGGCATGGGTGACAAGCACTCTAAGCAAGAAGAACTATACCATTGAGACTCCTTATTGCAGGAGAGGATAGAGAGCCATCAGTTACATATGTGTTGGCCCTATCTACTGTGAAGCTGGCTGATCCTGGGGCAGCAGAAAGTCCAAGTTCCTCAGAATGAGTGTAAGCAGGCTCTCAGAAGAAGACTTTTGGTGCTGCCCAAGGAAAGGAAAGAACCAGGCCCACTCACACACATAAGCTTTAAAAATATCCTGATGGAGTAGGAGCTTCTCTTTCCCCTCCTGTGGGTTGTATTGCAGAAGTTCTCTCATGCACACAAGTATTCTACATATTCTAAATGTGACAAATTCTCTTGTCACCTCCACTATCCTGGGATCAGCCCTATGTACAGGATATGTGTTTTTCACAGTGCTAACTTGTCCCGTTTTATACAATATATGAAAGACAAGTACACTTCAGTGTCATTTCCCTGTGTCAGACTTTCGGAAGCAGAGTGAGTTCAGTGGGAAATCCCAACTTCCCCAATTCGTACTATGGTCACTTGGTCCCATACAAGAGGAAGATGGTTTCTGCTTTGTCAGAATGCCTATTATTTATATTTATGGGAATGTGTCTGTTGTTTATAGAGTACAGACTTGCTGTAAACAATACTCCATACCTTTAATGTAACACTCTCCCCTCTAGGCCCGGGACTCATTAAACTGGAGAAATGTATTATATGGATACCAAACTTTCTCCAGGTTAGAGCTTCTGTAAACTCCTTCTCCTCAACCCACAGTTTCTGCAAATTCCCTTAAGCATCCATTTACACCTTTGCAAGGCAGTGAAATGCATCAATGTACCAGTCCTACTGCCATGCATTGAAATGCTCTTCATTGCGACCCCTACAGTCCATATAGACCGGTGGTGGGCAAACTTTTTGGCTCAGGGGCCACAATGAGTTTTAAAATTTAACAGATGAGTTGGGTCCGTATAAGACAGATGGACAGTGTATGAACTGATATAAATTGTAAAAGTGGGCTGGACTAAAAAGCCCAGTGGGCCATAGTTTATGCATGGCTGGTATAGACCACTCCACTGCAATGCATCACTACGTACAAACTCTGTGCTGTGGTGCATCATAAAACAAAAGGTCTCATCCATTTATTGGTCCTTTAAAATAAATTGGCACAAACAATGAATGGGCTACCTTCATGCAACAAGTGTTAATGTGACTCTGCACAACAGAATGCACAGGTGAAAATGGGTACCGATGGAACCAATTCCCAAGAATCCACTTGTTGGCAAGGGAAAGGGACAGTGTTCTCCACAGCCCCTTTTAGCCAGGCACACCACCCAGCACTTTTCAGTACCCACCTGGCTGTTTTCGGGTGGTTACTGAGGAGTCTGGTCACAATACGGCCACTGCCTCCTACCTACAATTTCACCCCACCCAGCTTAAAAAAAAAGTCTGGGTTGAACCTTCAGGCTTCATAGGAAAAGGTAAGGGTACTGTTAGAGAGAGGGTAATGGAGAGGGTGTGGTGGTCAAGTCTTGGCTTGGAGCAATGTTGATATTTTCATAGTGCATGGGCCCATAACTTTTAATGTTACATAAAGCACTGGTTTGTACTGATTTGGGGGCTTAATCCCATGTTGTGGGTTTGTACTGTAAACAGGTTATGTTTAATGCCAGAATTTTTTTATTTTGGGGGAGCAAAGACACAAGTAAACAAATTAAAAAGTATAAAACTTACAACCTATACAACGAAAGCCCACTGTGCTGGTCAACTAGAACCAACCCTCCCAGACCTGTTACACATGCACCCTTTAAAGCCTCCAACATTAGGTTCTGGCCTCCTAACCCACAAGAATCAAAGCCTGGCTAGGTAATGAAAAATGTGGTTGCTCCCATATACTGGTATTATTTATTATTACTTTAAATGACAAAAAGACAATTAATTCTGTTTGTCCTGCTAGCATCTACCCACAATGTTGAACCGACTGATAATTAAAAATGGCACCCAATCCAAAAGGGATTGTTTTTGTTTTTATTAATTCTTTTTATATCTCTGCCCTTACGAAAAGTAAAAAGACCAATTAGGCTGCGGTTACATTTCCCAGAAATGTGTCGCGATTGCTAAACGCCTGTTTACGTACACTTTCAAGTAGTATTTAAACAACCATCGTCTGCGTTTCACAAGCTTACTTTCCCCGGCCAAAACAGGTTTGTTTTGGCCATATTTACAACGTGAGTTTCAATGTAAAATAAACGTTGGTTTTCTTCAGAAAATCTTTCTTGCTTGTCTTGATTAAGGACGATGTTGCCAAGAAAAACCTTGTTGAAATGTAACTGCTCTCAGCAGAGAGGTTAAAAAGTTCAGGCGAAATTCCACAACTTCTGTACTTTTCCTGCCACGGGGCGAAGGAGCAATTTCTGCAACGACGGCTGATGTTTTTATCACACCGTCAGCCCTGTTTTTATACAGGTTCGGCCCTTTTGTCTGCTGTCAGCAACATTTTAAAGCAGATTGTCGCCCTAACTGTGCCACCGTGGAGGCTCCAATGTTAGACAAAGCTGTAAAAATTCTAGATTGAGGAAAAAAGTGGTAAGTTGCATTCAAATCAAAGCACTTATTATTATTATTATTACTGTTATTATTAATATTATTATTAAAAAAACACGATTTATAAGGAAACAACATATTGTGCAGCACTGTACAATAAATAGGGGTTGCAAATGACAGAAAAGACAGATACAGACAGTGACACAGGAGGACGAGAGGACCCTGCCCAGAGGAGCTTACAGTCTAAAAGAGATCTCATATCTGTCTTAAAATGTTAATTTTGGCTCAGAATTTTTTTTTAATATTACCATATAATGCAAATGATCCTGCTATAAAGGTTCTCAGTGCTCAGGCACTTCTTGTCATAGGATGACAGAACTTTGCACTGTCCCACAATTGTGCTTTTGTGTTGCCACCCGATCACCTGACCTGATGTTGAGACTTCAAGGGCTGTGTTTATTCCATAAGCTTGTTTTGTAGTTTTCACCTTCAGGAAACCTACCTGGGAAATATCATGCAGACCTTGCTAGAGTACATTGTAGAGTAGACAGACATGGGCTGCAGGAGACACAATGAATATTGCAATGAACATGTAGGGAAAGATAGTAAGTGCACCTTGATCCTTTACTTGTAGGATATCCACAACACAAAGCCACCCCAAGAAAGAGGACCTGTACTGGCTGCAGCACAATGTTTGAGGAAATATGTAAATCCCAGAAAATTTGGGGCAACTTGTGTAGCAAAATCTCTCCAATCATCCTTATATATTGCAGGCTGAGCTTCCCAGTAAGCAGGCTCACCACCATTCCTCATCTAGTGTTAGTCTGCTGAGACTGATTAAAACCAGTGGCCTCTTTACATTCTCCATTCTAATTTACCTTCATGCTGACTATGTGGAATTTGTCTGAATTCTGGCTCTCTGGGTTCTCGGGGGAGCTGATAAGACCTGGTGACAGGCAGACATGTTTGGGGTGTGTGTCTCATGTCTCTTGGAATGTCCAGATAATCGCACACCAGTCGCCCACACAGCTCGCTCGAGCCCTTCTGGTATTTTTTTTTTGTGACATTGGGGTTTCAAGTTGAATTTTTCTGTCTCATTTGAGAATTTCATTTGTCAGCGTTATTAGGGTTTTACAGATTTTTCCCTTTGCGTCTGTCAGAACGTCGCTTGGACTTTCGCCAGATAAATCCGCCATTGAATAACTCTAAAAAAACTTTCCTTCCTTAGGCACCGCTGTTATGTTTTCTGTCAAGTTGGTATGCTAGTGCTGTTTCATTCCAGAAAATGGGAATTTGAAGAAATATTAAAGCCGGGCTGTATCAGATATAGTAGAGGGGGGTTCTAACCTCTGTCGGTTCTAACCTCTGTCCTCATATCAATTGCTTGATGTCCTCATCTTTTTCCGCATGTTATTGGGTATTTTTATTTTATTTTATTTTGTTCTATGTCTGATGTCCGTAATAATTTATCTTGCCCATATATATTGAAAATAGGGATGTGACAACTTTTTGTGAAATTGAATTGTTTGCTACAAAAATCTTTTTTCTTCTATTTTATTTGGTGGTTTTCTGTATAAGACCAAGAATTTGCTACTTTGGGAAATATCAATGGAAGGGTTTTTTTAAGTTTTTTTTAAGTGACTTGCCATGGGCTGTGAAATGTGTTTCAATTGTTTATAAAAAATGATAAAATCAAATGAACTCCTTGCGTTAGATAATTTTACTGACATGAGTTTGGATGAACATCTGTATAACAGGACCTCTTTGTATCTCTCAGACAGCCTGTTTCCGGGAAGAGAGAGATGTCTTAGTAAATGGAGACAGTCAATGGACCACCACGCTGCACTACGCATTCCAGGATGACAACTATCTGGTGAGTTTACTTATCATCAGTTGAGAAATCACTCATTGACAAGAGTAGCTTGGGCGTTTTATGTTGGAGGTCATTTGTGTCAATTTTCCTTTTTCCAGGGCACTAATAGTATTACAGTAATTGCTCTTCCCCAAAAGGACTTCGCTTTTTTAATTTTTGGATTTATGATGGAAATGAGACCTACTGGTAACTATGTTACCCACAAATGTGCATTGTGCTGGTCTAGCAGATTGAATTTTGGTTCCTATTCAAGATGTGGCCCCCAGACTGCAAACTGTGGGCCAGATGCAGTTTTATCTTTGGCTTTAAGGCTCCAGTCAAGAACTATTCTTCCCTCTAACCTAACGATAGGTTGCAGTTCCACCCATTGACACTAATACCGGAACACATTGTGGGCCAGATGCAGTTTTTTGTTTGAATTCCTTCCTCAAGCCTACCTCAGGTAACTATCCTTCCTTCTGACCCAAATCATTCCCACTGCTACCAATTTTGGGGCCCAATTTCTCCCAATGCCACGGACATTAGGTTTTGTTCCTCCTAATGACACCAATGATGAAGAACTGCTTCTCCAAATTCTACAAGCAAAAGGTCACCTGCACCATTGATGGGGCACTTTAATTCCAAGGTCCACTATTCGTTCCTGAATCGCCAGTGATGGTGCACTTTTTCTACCAAAGACACTAAGTATGTTGTACTCTTCAACTTACACTGACTTTTGGGTAGTCATCCTCCCACTGATGCTAACAATGAGTACTATTTCTTCAATTGACACCAGCAATTATTCACTCTTTTTCCTCTGATGCTAATTGATGGGGCAATAAACTCACCACCAGTCCAGTGCTGTCCCCTGCATTTATTCCATTCAGCCACTAGAAATGTCCTCCTCAGACCTCTCAAAAATCTTCAATCCACAAGATGTCATGAGTCCAGAGAAAATCCTGCCATTGCAGATTATAGGGCCATGACAATTGAAGATGCATCACCCCCTACCCACATGCAATGGGCCTGATTTATTAAAGCTCCCCAAGGCTGGAGAGGATACAATTTCATATTTGAATCTGGGTGATCCCGCAAACATGGAATGGATCTGGTCCAGGAAATAAAACATTTGCTAGCAAATAACAAATGACTGTGAAAAAATCAAATCCAGGTTTGCTGGATCACTCAGCTTCACTGATAAAAAAGTGTATCCTCTCCAGCCATGGAGAGATTTAAAAAAATCAGGCCCAATGATGAATGTAAGGAGTGAGATTGTTGTCAGATTGAGGATATTTTTCTCTGAAAAATTGAAGTCCATGGAAAAATGGTCTTTATTGGTCATGGAAAATGGCATTAGCTTAAGAAGGTCTTTTTGGAAGAAGGGCCCCTACTTTCACTCCAGTGAAGTCACTAGAACCTCATATAATATATAAATTTATTCTTGCCACAACTGTGGCTAAATTAAAATCCGTCAACCAGCTGTGGCAGAGTGGAGATTTTGGGTGGGATTTCACAGATGGTTTAGTAATGGATCTGCCTTTCTAATTCTGATGTGTGTTAAATCCTACCAAATCCTTATGAAAACAACTTATCGTGAAGTAATGAAAGCTGAAATGTGGCAAGTGTGTTACCAATCCAATATCATTGAGAGTCGCGGAAATATTGGAAAACCCGCAAGCTGTTCAGGATTCAGTCTCAAAACAGATATGATATTGTACATAGCAAGGCAAAACCTGCTTAGTGCTGCTTTGATAACAAAAAGTGTTATAGTGGTATTTGTAGTATGTATTCAGCTCTGAGACCTTGAGTTTGTTTGTGATTTATTGCTAGGAATGAGACTCGTGTAGGGCCAAGTGTAATATATTGGAACTTTTACTAAAAAGTGGCAATTCGATAACAGATTGCCATTCCTTCTTTAATCTTATTTGTATACAATGGCAGGCAGTGCTTTGTTGACTAAACCATAAATACTCCTCATTGGCAATCAAAAGCTCCATTCACTTTAATATACCGTGTACAGTACTTTAAAATTGGCAATTTCCACTTTAACAACAATCCACCAATGCAAAGTATCAACATCCATCAACATATTAAAACTGGAATCCATAAACTCTCATTGGATATTGCAGCAAAGAATGCAAAAACTAAAGAATAAATAGCAAAGCTGTCCAAATCCAGTCCTCAAGGGCCACATACAGGCCATGATTCTCATATAAACAATCTTTTTCTGACTTTTTGTAAACCACACCTTACTAAATTTACTGCTTTCTGTTAGAGAAATACTAAAAATGTGTGCTGATCCCGGCCCTCAAAGATTGAAGTTGGACACCACTGATATATAATGTTATTCATTATAATAAAACATATCCACTTACGTATTCATAGATTTTACTGCATTATTTGCTGTTTATATTTGCAGGTCACCACTATTCAATTGACCCATTTCATCATCATCAGCAGCAGAAAATTGGTTAATTTTACACATAGATTTATATGATGGTTTATGTATAGGTAAAATAAAATAAACCAAAGATTGTGATATTTTCTGACTTCATTACCATGGTTTTGTTTAGTGGTTAGAGCATTGAGAATACACAGTTATACGCAGAGTGTTTATACGTTTTTCCTTTGATGTTGTACACCTATGCCTGTGCATTCCTCCTGACTTTTCTCACCTTTTGCCTCTCATAGTACCTGGTTATGGATTATTATGTCGGTGGCGACCTCCTCACTCTTCTCAGCAAATTCGAAGACCGACTTCCGGAGGATATGGCTCGCTTCTACCTGGCCGAGATGGTCATGGCCATCGACTCCGTTCACCAGCTGCACTATGTTCACAGGTAAGTAGCTTTGGTGGGCAATTCCAACATATATCAAATCTGTTCTGGAGCAATAAAAAAAAATGGCAAAGCTTTTGCTTTTTACCGTCTTTGTTACATGATGCAAGGGCAAATGTCTAGTCAACAGGATTGAGTGTAGGCTCCCTCTTTACTGATCTTTCCCTTATTACTTGCTTACCAATTCTTGTTCTGCCTGGTGTCTTTGTGGAGACAATCAGCTAGCTAGAAGCAGGGCTTTACTTTCTAAAAGTTCATCTACTTTCCTGATGACTGTTGGAGGAATATTCAAAAAGATTTAGAGGTAGAGGGAGCACAACTAGAGTGTATGAAGCAGAAGCAGGGAGATCCTTGCTGTGCAGGTCCCCTGGTACAGTTTTTTCTCCAGCAAGAACAGTGATATTATCACCAAATCTCCTGAGACTCTCAACTAGGTGTTCCAGTATCTTAGATAACCTCATGCTTCAGATAAACAGCTATAAGACTCTAGGCACTACTATCTTCCAGCAGGAATTTAAAGCAAGGTGTAAATCTAAATCCGATGGGTTGTAGATGGGAATAATCTTTCACATTAATTTCCAGTGACAGATTAATAAACAAGCACTGTACACACAGCACTGTTCTTGCTCTGTATAGAATAGAAAACCTTTAATTTTTTGAGCTCAGATCCACTTTAAGGTAACTACGTAGATAATCACCTACCTTGGGTGATGATCCTGGACCCTTTCTTTAGGAGATAAAAGCAAATGAAGGCATCATCTCTGGGAGTACTGTGATTCTTGTGTAAAGTTTTAAAGTGCAACATTTTATATTTAACATTCAGAAATGTGTCTGATGTCAGGTACTCCTAAAAACTTAACTTTAAACACATAAAATAAAGTTGTGTGTATTTGCCTGCATATGATACGGCTTGTGCATAGGTGTGAAAATCAAGCTAAACGACCCCTTCCCGCTATACTCTACTCCAATATGGAATATCTGTACATGAATAAAAAATAATAATTTGCCAGCCAACAAAATTTCTTCCTGAATGAGTGTGACGGGGGCGCTGTAATGTTTATAGCCCCTGTTACCTTGGTAATCTCCTTTGGACATAGTCCTTATATGAATCCGCTCCATTGCTTGGCTGCTCGACCTCCCTTTTCATTATAACATTATTGAGTTATTTTGGCCTCCGAGTGATACGTTTCCCAGATCTTTCCCTCCTCTGACACGGAGACAGGCGGCTCCAAACATATGAAGCCGTAAAATCATTCCACTGGATTTTTTTTTTTTTATGGTTAATTTTAACCTGAATGGCAGCTAATAATCCTTAGAGAATTGTGAAAGCTCTATATGGAATAATAATTATTGGTCATGCGTACACATAAAAGCGAACGACGCCAGCTTGCTGTATGTAAAGAGTTATAATATGTCATGTAAGATTACTGGAAGAAACATAGCGAAGGAATTCCTGCTGTCTTTCTTATGAAGCAGGTTACAAAATACCAGGTGGAACAAAATGATGTGAA
>NC_092861.1:148085141-148085699 GCF_032062135.1 Pyxicephalus adspersus | reverse complement strand
TATATTAACTAGATGTGGGATTTCTATAAACTGCTGTGGCTCATAAAATTCTACATTTAAAACATTATTATTAATGTTTTAAATTATCATTATAAGATTATTATTATTAAAGCATTATTATTAATATTAAATATTATTATTATTATTATTATTATTAATAATAATAAACAGTATTTATATAGCACCAACATATTATGCAGCGCTGTATATTAAATGGGGGTTGCAAATGACAGAGAGATACAGACAGTGACACAGGAGGAGGAGGAGAGGATCCTGACCCATAGAGCTTATAATCTAAGAGAGGTAGAAGCAGCACACAATAGGAGGGGGAAATGGATTGGTGAGTGAGTAGTGAGAGTTTAAGAGACAGAAAAAGACGGGCAGGCGAGTTTGAAAAGATGGGTTTTGCGTGGGAAGAAAGGTACGTGGGACAAGAACTGTGGAGAGATTTGTGTATCAGGTAGGTAGGTGGGACAAGAAAAGTCGAAGACAAAGCACAGGAGCTTGAATTTGATTCTAAGGTGAAATGGAAGCCAATGAAGAGAACTGCAAAGAGAG
>NC_092861.1:148070757-148084581 GCF_032062135.1 Pyxicephalus adspersus | reverse complement strand
GTTTTACTAGACGTTAGGAATTCACTTTATTAATGAAAAGATGTTAATTAACATTTTCTCCTACAGACAGTTTCCATCTAATGACGCTCATTATCCCCCCACCAACCCCACCCCCGCCCCATGCATCCCCTTTATAGATTGTCTGTGGTTTTCATTGTAGTTTTCTGATTCATTCGCAGGTGGTAAATGTAGTACAATGTCACTGTATTTTTTTAATCATATAAAAGGGTAAATTAAAAAAAAATGCGGTGATGGACCTTTCCACTTTTCCTTTTCCTTTAAAGAGACCCTGTCTACAGACCCCTCATTTCAACATCTATCTTCCCATTAGAATATTTGCCTTTAACTCCCTTGTGTGGACATCCAATCTATAGGACTGCTTCAGAGTGTAGCCATCTTGCATGTGATGTCAGTAGCCCCAGCAGACATTGCATTGTATTCCTCCCTTGCTCCTCCTTGGCACCCATATAAAAGATTAGGTAGGGAGGTGAAGGTCCTGGGCCAGTACAGAAAATAATCAGTCATTCCCAGAAAAAGAGAGAGCTATGATATGCAAGTTTAGAATGTTATCTGTAGATCCCCCAGAAATATAATAGGCTCCCAATCCCCTATCATGAGCTGACTCCGCGCCACTTTTTATTGGTACGGTGTTACCCCTGTCCTGTTTTTTTTTGATAAATTGCTCCATTACACTATTCCCACAACCCTTCTCCTGTTTTCAAAACAAGGGGAAATGCTGCAAGGAAGCATTTAAAAATATTTTCTGTGCTTTTACTACTATTTTATAGGTTGATGACAGGGTCTTTTGAAGGGAGCTAAATAATCTACGTATCCGTGCTGGGAAAATAACATTGTAAAGACATTTTACCTCTTTTTCACGAGCTGGTTATAGGATGGCTTGCCCTGCATTGCACCTTCTATATAATATTAAGTGACTGGTCCAAACCAACGTGCAGCGTTTGGCATCTTTGGTGATGGTTACGCTACATAGAATGATTTGTCTTTGCCTGATTTCCCAGGAAAGAGTAAAAATGGCACCCACAGCGTAGGGAGCGGTGGAAACTCCAGGTCGTTAACAAGGAACAGCTGAAAATATTTCAGATTGTGACTCAACCTTTTCTTGTAAAACTTGTAGGCAGATGGCACCGACAGATGGAGCCGGCATTCCTAAGAAGCTTACGGTGGTCATGCCTCCATAATACACCATGCCAGACCACTCTTAAGGCTTTGACTTGAATTAGCTGGCCTGGTTGCAGCCTTTAGTCTTTAATCTCAGGCCCGTGGCCACAGAGCCATGCTACACCATAATCTGTTCTGCTGACTGTCATGCCAGTGCTGTGCCTTTAATAATGCGAATTCCAGCACAGAGTCTCAACGCAATGCAGACGGATGGCGCAGATGATTGGCTGATAGGCCTAAAACTTGGCCACAGTTACATTCTGTACTTTATTTTTCTATTCTGTACCCAACACATAATGATCTGATTGTTCAATAAAGCATTTTAATATTCCGATCAGCTTTATCAATTGATTTAATCAATAATTCTTTGGTAAATCAAGATGCAAGTGATTGGATGGTTTGGAAAATTTGTTGGCAGGTCCTTTTTTTCCTCTTACTGTTTCCGCTTTGAAAGTGATATTGATGATGCTGAGAATTTTCTATTTTTGTGGCATCATCTGAACCTTGCATTGTTTTTTGTAGATCGAACGGGGAAATTGTACAATCAGATTGTAATATGTAGGCTTTAAGGCCATAGAAATCATTGGGGTAAAAGATCTTTTTGACCTAATAGGTGTCTCAGGTTTGGAGTATTGGAGAATTTCAGAAGGAGGTGAAAACTGAGCATCATCTTCCTAAATGAGACAGAGAAGCAATGACCCCATATTACAAGGTAGGGGGTCAGTTAGTCAACCAGTTGTTTGCTGGTTGCTTATCTGATATGGTCCTTAGTAGGGGCCTAACTACAAATCATGACCCCTCCCAGCAAAAGTTTGATTTTTGAACCCCTCTCTTTTGTTGTCTCATTGTTGCCCACCAATCATCCCAACCTTGGTGACATTCAAACCCATTCAAGTGCAGCCTCCATGACTCCTATGTAAAGTAGTGCAGCAACCATGGATTAAACATATATCCTCCTGTGTCACTGTCTGTATCTTTCTGTCATTTGCAATCCCTATTTAATGTACAGTGCTGCGTAATATGTTGGCGCTATATAAATGCTGGTTATTGATAATATTAATGATAATACCATCCTCCAGCAATGGATCCTCCCCTTCCATGTTGCCAATGCCCATCACTTCCCTCACTTCACATCTGGAAGCTTCCACAGTTGTTGACTGCATGAAAGTGAAGGACCTGGCACAGATGGGGTGATGTATTTTTAATCCACTGCTTTGCTACTTCTCATGACGGGAAGCACCAAAGGAAGAGATCTGGAATGGTTTTCCAGCCTTGGGTTGTAGGGGTTGATCCTGCAGGAGCTTTGGCTGCATGTGGCCCCTAGGAGGACAGGGAAATTTTTGTCCTGAAGGTGTTGCCATGAATTCTACCTGGCTGTCATGTGATCTTTGCACAGTCGTGTTCCCTTCCTCTAGTTACCATTTTATTCTATAAAGTTGTCATCATTTGAGGGCCAAGCTGGTGTTAGGGTAGTTCTTGTTGGGAGTTCCAGCTTAGGCTATTATGTGCACAATGACCCACCAGCACCAATTGGCTTAGTTCATCCATAAGTGTTAACTGCAACAGAAAAAATGTGGTTTCCTGGCCTGCCAGACAGAGGAAAATCTTAGAAATGAATGGACTAAAATACCAATCCCTTGGCAGGTAAAGCCGCTCTCATTCCTGTATTCCATCTTCATTTTCAGCCCTTTGTCTGGAGTTCAGCTTTAGCTTTGCAGAGAGAAGAGAACTTGTGCAGAGGGCTCCCTGTGTATTCGCATATTCTATCCAAGTTGTGCAAATAAATCACAAAAGCGGCCTCTTTACTGGTAATTGGTCCAAACCATCTGGATGTGCCGGGAACTATAAATATACTCCGGGTCTTCTCAGGCTCACAGTCAGGGCTTTGATTTGCCTGCTGCCATGTGGGTGACGTGTTCAGTCCGCAGGATTGCAGAAAACGACGTCCGTTCCCTGGGATCCTGCAGCCGAGATCTTGTCACATCCTCACAGTGACACTGAGGCCTGCAATCAATTTAGTGTCTTAAGGAGACTCTCATTTACCATGGGAACGTTGTGCTGATTAACAGACATGATGCAGAAATTAGGTCTGTGGAATGGGGAAATGTCTAAATTGCTCGCAGAAACTTTCACATGCTCAATAAAACAGAATTGTTTCTTTTTGTAAATGCTGTGTGCATGGCTGATTCGTGAAACTCTTATACTGTATCTAAACCCAAGAACAAATATTTAGGAATCTTAGTAATTCTTACATGTGGTGGCTGCATTTGTTTTCTTCTTTCAGACTTCTCTGTTGTACATTCACTTGGTGATCCTGCTGGTAACACAATTCCTGTCCTATGGTGAATCTCAATAAATCGGGGCTTCTCTACTATTTCCCACCTTTACCTCGTCCAGGTCTAAATCCTGATTGGACCTACAACAGATTGCTGCAATCTCATTGGTGCAGCCGGTGAACGCACTCTTTTTTTTTTTTTTTGTGTTATATTTCAGTAAATGAATACTGAACATTTGAGTTGTTAGCACAGCTATGGAATAATTTTGTATGTCAGCGGTGTGGAGGTCAGAGGACGGACTCTGGCTCAGACAGGCTAATTACGATTGTCCGCAAAGTCTGCAAAAAACAATAAATGTCTGAAAATCACATTTCTTTTTCCTGCGCTTGTCCAGGTTCCAGTATTTTAGAGGCTCTGAGCAGCCAATGATGTAATTGTAGATTGTAGTCCATGTCAGTCCTGACATCCCTCTAGAACTTTGGGGACAGGATGCCCCTGCCATGGCATATGATAATTTCTCCTGCCTGGGGGTTCGCACCATATGCAGCAACAGGTAGAGTATGCTTCTATAGTGTTCTTTCCTGCTGTTAAACAATCAGTTTTAGAAAATTTCACAGAAATCTCACATTTCAGTTTTAGGGCAGTGCTGGGATGCTCCATGCAGCATTTCATGAGCAGTCATTAGTTGAATTGTTTCCATTGTAATTGCAACATTGTAACTTTGTAGAAAGTCAATAGGTGAGATGAACACATCCAATTACTGCGCAGGCAACCATGACTGCGTCCTGTCTAAGCATTTCAGCCCAAGAGGCCGATGACAGCCCTGGATGAAGCGTTGGAGAACTAGTAGCTGGGAAAAAAAAGCAAGAGGATGACATCGGTTGGAATGCTTGGAGAGTTTTCCCTCAACCAACGAAATTTGAAGTCAGCTAATTAAAAAAGTTAATGGCTAATATTCCCCCTGTGGCGAGGCGCGTGTTCAGATTCACCGCCTGCTTTGCGTGTCCCCGGCGCTTTGTCTGGGTCACGTCCTGCGAGGATCACTGCAACACGAAAGGAATTCTTTAAAGATCCCAGACACTAAAAGGATCCGTTTGTAAATGTTTTTAAGATTCACCTAACAAGCTATGAAAAAAACTTGCTCATTTACTCATACATTTTGTAATTGAATCCAGTTTTAAAAAGGCTGAATTTTGGGTAAAAGTTGGGTGAATATTGAGTGAAAACATTTATGTTGATGAACAGACTCCTAAGTAATATAAATATATATATTATTTGTCTTTTGTGTATATTGTGTAGAATTTAGTGATGATGAAGTACGTTAGTACGTTGGTCCGGGTTTACATTTCTGCAGCTACGGTGGACGTTGTGCGCTACCATGCATTATTTTAAGGGAGCCCATTCATTTAAATGAGGTGCCTAATGTATGACAATGCATCCAAAAAGGGCACAGAGACTTTTTTTCCCGATGTAATGCATCACAATGCATGGTACTACATCACCTTGTGTTGCGATGCAACACAATCCTGAACAATGCACCGGTGTCCAATACTGTATGATATGGTGGTACTGTAGTGTGCTGTAAAAATTTATTCCAGGCCTTGGGGCTTATGCACTCAGGTTACAGCAATATGTGACTATACCAGTATTTCCCTACCATTTTAATATGGGGGATTTTCAGGTCTTCAGTGATCCCTCTGCTATAATTACTATACCCACAGCTCGTAGTATATTAGTCTGGTGGTCAGTGGGAAGAATTCTTCTTACATTCACAGCCATTGGGAAGAATGTCACCCTTACAGATCAGCAGATTATTGTCACCCTTACAGCCCAAAAGATCATTGGTATCCCTGTTTGAGAAACACGTGACTATACACTTTATATTCGTTGGTGAGGTGCAGTCTCATTCATTCTCCAAGTCCCCTTGCCAATGGTGTGCTGCCCCACAGTAAAATGCATGGTATGCGTCATTAGCATCTCATTCACACTGTATGAAGCAGTGGCCCAATTGTGTACCCTTAAAGTTTAATTTAGGAGTTGGGGCTCATCCATACAAGTTACTGCAATATGTGACTACACACTTTACATGTGTTAGTAAGGTGCACCACCATTCATTCTCCAATACATGTTGCCAATTGACTCATGTTGCTGTACAGTGAAACACATTTCAGTGGACTGATTTGCCAAAATTGATTCATGCACCTTTTTTCTGCATTAGGCAGACCATTTAAATATTGCATGGTATAATGCACAATGGTGCATATGGCTCCATATCCATTTCACTACAAAGGATGTGAAATCAGTCAGTGCACATCCATGATGGCTTTATATCATCAGTGGTCACCCATCTAGATGTAAAAGAAGTTGGCAGTCTAGAAGAGGAATGTGAGACAATCACCATACATGTGTACCTGTCATGGCTGCAAGAAGGTAAGTCTGCCCTAATGTGTAAGGGAGTCCTATAAGGTTCAGTGCGACACACAAAATAGAAATGTCAACATTGGATGAAGTTGATGTAATAAATGATGACGTTCTCATGGCGACCTCCTCTCAGCTGTCTGACGCTCTTTATGCTGCATTGGATTCATCTCTTTGTGTTCACCCTCAACACATTTGCTGACGCCTGTGATTTTCTATGGGGGCCATTCTGTACGGGAGGCTCGGCAGGGAAGGGGACATCCCAGCGCTGGAATTCTACGATCACTGAATGGACTCTGAATGTTTACTACAATGCGACTGCGCGTGACTGCCAGAGAGCTGCTAGATTGTTCCTCATGTGCAACAGTAAGAGCCGTGCACAATGCACCTGGGACTAACCTTTCCCAGTGCCATTCACTTTGCCTTAATAACCAATCGGCTTCTCACGTTTCTTTCTTCATTCTGCAATGGATGGAATGCAAGGGAGAATCTGGTTGGTTACTATGGCCATATGTTTTATTTTACTTGCACGAAATAATAAAATGGCAGTTTGTCAAATGACCACAGATGTAGTATATACCTGTACAATCTCCTTTACTACAACTATGTTGTGCTAAACTGTATAGAGTGTGGAAAATGAACTCCTCATCAACCTTTAATATCAAGAAAAGTGATGCTAGGTTAGTGAGCCACCTCCCTGTATCATGTAAATGTAGTTGAGGAAAAAGGAGAAAGAAAGAGGTTTGAGGCTCTGGGTAGTTCTTTGAAAAGAAATACGTGTATTCAAACTTTTTTACATTGATAACAAATCGGAGTACATGCAGATACAGTATTTCCCACTGTCGTGTTAGACCTTTACAGGACGGGGGTTCAGCAAACTATACATGTAGACAACTATTAAAAAGTGATTAACGTCTTTTAGAGTGACCGTATTGTATTGCGCGCTAATCCATCGCATTTCGGCATGGTGGGCTTCCTCAGGGATTTTAGCGTACTAAGCGGTCTGTGTGTACATAAAATAAAGCTTAATATAGAGGTATATATGCCTGATCTGGCTGGGTCTATAAAAAGGTCTCCGCTCCGGCTGTCACACAGTTTGCTTACAGACACTCGGCAATACTGCTTTCTGCATTTGGTCCATCTTTACTCCATTTCAAGATTTTGGGAAAGCATCATTCCTCCCCTCCAACTTACCTTACAAACTTCTGATGGATGAATATACCTTTTTATAGATCCGGCCAGATCAGGCATATATACCTCTATATTAAGGTTTGCTCGATGTTCACACAGACCGTTTAGTACGCTAAAATACCTATCCCTAAGGAAGCCCAACATGGCGAAACACGACGGATTAGCACCCAATACGATGCAGTCACAAAAAACTTTTCGCGTGACGTTAATCACTTTTTAATAGTTGTCTACATGTATAGTATGTTGAACCCCTGTCCTGTAAATGTCTAACAGGACAGTGGGAAATACTGTATCTGCATGTACTACGATTTCTTATCAATGTATAAAGGTTTGAATACACACACTTTTTTTTCAAAGAACTACCTAGAGCCTCAAACCTTTTTCTTTCTCTCTTTTCTTCAACTAAACTGAATAGAGGAAGACCGGTCATTGTAATGCAAAGCTTTGATAGATAAAAATTACATTCAGAACTTAACCTGTCCTAATCCCACCACTGAGCGCCTTTGAATATATGTGAATATTGTGTATCCGGTGTTTTAAAGTTCTCCTTTTCTATTGTGTTTTGTTCTCCAGGGATATTAAACCTGACAACATCCTGCTAGACATGAACGGACACATCCGACTGGCAGATTTAGGCTCCTGTTTAAGGCTAATGGAAGATGGAACAGTAAGTGACCCCCATGTTTTCTGCTGTCACCAATGATCCACAGGCATTGTTCTTTTCTGAAATTTTAAATTCTAATATACACATACAGTACACATTGTGGGAATGTACATGCAATACACATTAGTGCACATTTGTGCAATTCGGTACATTCAAGTGTGCTGCCAGAAATGGTGTATGCCCAATTTTTTTTCATGGAGGCAGACCATTTTGGTGAAGAAGTGAGAACATATATGCATTCCCACAGCACAAACATGTGAACAGAACTAATCTCAGCTATATTTGCCTTTCCCCGTTCCATCACAGGGTGCCACCATCTTCTTCCTTCACTTCCTCCCTGTGATCCGTTGCCATCTAGATTGGCTGGGATGACATAATTCCCACACAGGCATGCAGGAGCTCCCTTAGTCCCAGCAAGTGCAGGGGAAGCCAGGATTGCCGAGTATCCTGGCAACCTGAGCTTCGTGACTCCAGAACGATCAGGCAGGTAAAACAGATTATTGCAAGAGCATTGCGAGTCCCTTTCTCCAATAATGCCCTGGTAGATAGAACATTTTTAAAAGTAGATTTTTAGTTCCAATTTAAAGGAAAGCACCCAACAATCAGTTAAATGCACAAGTTAAAGTTTAATTTAAAAAGCAAAACACATTTTTATGTATTATCTGAAAACTAATCTCTTTGATAAAGTTTTAATATCTTTAGAATATCAGATATCCAGCTCGGTGCCGCTCCCGGCCATACTTTCTGGATGCCATTGAGTTGAATGAATGTAATGGAATATATATGAGTTTGTTGATTATCAGCTCTTTTCCATCATTAATAATTATTTGTTCTACTTTGCTAGGAACTTGTGGCTTTTTGTCCCGTGTCCACAAATAATGATGTTAGTATAAATCACATCCACTCGTTTGTGCTCTACTTGTGTTTGCCATGCTTAGTTTTCAAGCTTCAAGTTTGGCCAATGCTAGCTAAGATCAACAAATGCCAGAGAGATCCATAGGGAAGGAGCTGGTAGAAAGGGTCCATTCGTTTTTAATCTACATTAGATGCCTCATTTAGCTTAGCTCTTAGGGCCAATGTTGGCACCAAGTGGACATCAGTTTTAGATCATTCAGACTTCTTTGACTGGTCCATTTGACCTGGTTCAGGTGGGTTTTGTATTCCCATATACATATATGGGGAATGCAAAACCCACTGGAAATGAACAATAACATCAACACATAACATCAACACACAGCCCTAGTTTTTTTATCCACCAAAGAGAGTTCTTAGAGGCTTCTCAGTGTGATATGGAAACCATTGATGCATTGAGGTTGCTTTAATAATGGTTTTTCATTTACCAAGGTGATGAGCTGCAATAAATATTTCACTTAGCATGGTGAATGTGGTGAGAATTCACTTTGCAAGGAACACCTCAGGAAACCTATTAGGACAGGATTGATACTTGCTCATCATTTGTTGGTTGAAGTCTGCAAAGTTTGAATATAATACCCTTGCAAGTGAATAATTCACTTTGCCATGTGAACAGTGAATATTCCTTTTGTAAATCAACTCATTCCAAGTATCCTATAGACACGGCCACACTGACCCAGAATACTTTTCCAGGCATTTAAGTTTTGAAAACCAGTGAAAGTAAAAAGGAACAAAGTAACTATTGCAGATTATTGAATGTTTCTTACTTCACTGTGCTGCATTCTACTAGAAAAATTGTCAGACACACTTATTTGAAGTGATATTTCATAGCAGATGGTGCATGGAGAACCAACGCACCTTGTTTTGCTCCCACTGCATCGGCCGTTGCACACACCGAGCACCTATAGGGTCACAGTCAGCAGTGATACCGCCAGTCTGGTCGGTGGCTTTTGCACGATTGTTGCGCATTGTTCGCGCTTTCAAAATGCACCCACTGCAAGGAAAGGGATAGGGCCAAAGCACAGCTGATCTACCTGCAAAGACTTATCTATCCATGGATGTGTTTTTCCCCTGTATTGACAATTATTCTTTTTCTAGGTCCAGTCCTCCGTGGCGGTAGGAACACCAGACTATATCTCTCCTGAAATCCTCCAGGCTATGGAGGATGGGAAGGGGAAATATGGTCCAGAGTGTGACTGGTGGTCTTTGGGGGTCTGTATGTATGAGATGCTGTATGGAGAAACCCCATTCTACGCCGAGTCACTGGTGGAGACGTATGGGAAAATTATGAACCACAAAGTGAGTATAGGTTGTTTTTTTGTGTTTCAGCTATTATTTTTTTATTATAATCAGAAACTGTTTTTATTCTTTCTTGTGGCACATTTACTAGGCTTAAGAAATTCATGCAGGGGCAGCTGCTGATTGGTCAGTTTCTACTGACCTATCAAAGCTGTCCCAGAACTACCCCTCACAGGCACTTGTGGAGAGAAACCAACAGCATTGCTTTGTGGTTGGGATCAAAAAATAAATATATATATATTCAGAGTAGGACAGAGAGAGGATGGAGATAGGTGTTAATAGATTTGGTTTACAATACTTGAGACGAAAGTACTTTTGAGGTACAGTTGTCACCATTACTTCATAGCACTTGCAACATTTCAAAAAAGGAGAAAGCATTATGATATGTTTGTGTATTGCAAGGATACAGTTATACATGGTAAGTGTTACCTGTACATCAAATACAATTTTTTTTGTAAATATACCTGAGAAAATCAAACAACTTTGTACATAAAACCTCTGCCTTTTCTTTCCATTTAATTCAAGCTCTGTCATCCTAGACCAGTATAAACACAGCTTTGTTTACATTGCAGAGCTCTGCAGTCTACAATAATCTAATGTATGATATAGCAATGTATGGTCATATTTCCTTGCTATATATACATGTTATACTTGCTGGGTCTGGTGCAGGAAAGTGCTGTAGAGCAACTCTGATCTTAATCCAGTCTGCTCTTACAGATTAAAGTCTCATTTGCAAAAGTATGCCAAGGATTTTTATGGTACAAAATTATAACACAAATAAAAATTTAAAAACATTTGCAATTTATTATTTTTCTCCTAAAACAACATGAAAAACATTAATTTGTATGTATAAGACTTAATGTTTTTCATGTTGTTTTAAGGGAAAAATAAGTTACAAATGTTTTTAAAATTTTAATTGTGAGTGTTACAATTATGCACCATAAAAATCCTCGGCATGCTTTTGCAAAAGTGAATTTATTATAAACTTGGAGGATGAGGTGTAACCTATAATACACCCCAAGTGAACCAGTATATTATAAATGCTCTTACAGATTGATAATAGAACAATCCCAGGTTGCCTTCTTCCAAATTTTATTCCAATTCTTGTACATACAAATGTGGGTGAATTACTCTTAGTAAAGGTGCTTAAATTTCTGTATTTATAACCAATACATTTTGGGGTTTCTATACATCTCCTTTATCGGGGCTTCAAAAGTTATTCCATATTATATCCAGCAAATTAATGTTATTACTTTTTTTACTGTATTTCTTTTTTTCTGTTCTTTGTTGCCTTTTTATACATGGTTATAGAGCTCTACTGATTGGAATATATTAAAACCCTTAAATGTGTTGACCATGATTATGACAGCTTACTAAATCATCATTGAGTGTGCACTTTTCATATCTCTATTGTCCATTATGTATTGTGCACATGAGCAGCTTATATCTTGCAACATATGATGGTCTCTGGTTTGGAATCCAGTTTTTTTTTATCTCCATTCTATTTATTCTGTATCTTTGCAGTGACAAATCAAAGAGAATACTTGCAGAGTCTGATTTTGCTCTTAAGGCTTGCCCAACAAGGTTTCTATAAAATTTTTATACAGACATGGGCAGTGTGGGAATATTTCTGGAATGTTTCACTTCTTGCCCTTGGACAGTGGTCAGCAGGCCAAAAAGGGTGAAACTGCCCATGGGGGAATAGAACAGCAATCAAAATCTTCTAATTTGTTCTAATTCCCATTCAAAACAAAGAAAACATTTGGTTTGGTATACATGCAGTTTAAAGTTGATCCTCCAATGTTATTATTACACAGTTAACAGTTACACAAACAGTGAGGGACATACAGCACTATACATGCAATCTAAAATGGGAAACTTGCTTATCTAGTCTGATCCCATTCCTTCTATGTGAGTGGTAAATGCGGAAAGCAAAAGGTTTAGATTATACTTGCCATTTGTCTGGCTGCAGTCCTTCCAGGAAGATTCCTGCTGGATGCAATGCAACTGAAATCCAGTGAGAAGATGCTCTTGCAATGGACTGGAGTGTATTCTCATGACATTTTAGAGCTCTACATTCACCAAGAATCTTCCTGGAAGGATGGTGGTATCACCCAATAATGAAGAAGAGTGGGTTGTAAGGTAAGTATAATTCTAATTGTTTCCTACTAGTCGTTGATTAGGGAAAAGTTAAGGGACCCTAAAAAGAGATCTTTCATTTTAGTGGTGTGCTTTACATGAGCACCAATTTCATTTAAAGCCTTCTTCTGTTTATTGGGTTTTACACTTTAATGTGACATTTTTAATTTTTCTGAGCTGGAAATGCATTATATTACAGTATTCTCCCCAGAATTTTTTTTTTACCTGGGATGAAGCTGTAGCAGGGGGCAGACCCTGTACTGTGACCCAACTTTTCCCAACCACTCAAAAACCGCTGTGTGGTTACTGAAAAATGCGGGGTGGTACGCCCGGATAAAAGAGTCTGGGGAGAGCAGTGTTAGTATAAACCAATGTATCTTATCAACCAGATGTTTCTTTTTGTTCCTGACCTGCATATGCTGCAATATGATAGAATGCTACAATTTATTGTTTGTCCTTTTTGCTGCCACCAGGAGAGGTTTCAGTTCCCTGCGCACTCTGATATCTCTGAAAACGCCAAGGACTTAATAAAACGGTTAATTTGCAGCCGGGAGCATCGTCTGGGTCAGAACGGTATTGAAGATTTTAAGAACCATCCATTTTTTGCTGGCATTGACTGGGAAAACATTCGCAACTGTGAAGCACCTTATATCCCAGAAGTCAGCAGCCCGACCGACACATCCAACTTCGATGTGGATGACGATTGTTTAAAAAACTGTGTAAGTGCTGCTGAGCCTGAATCTGAAGAATCAAAGCTCTGTCTACTGTAAGGCAGTTTGGTTGGCAGAGTGATTTTACACCAAACTTAAACTCTTATTATCTTTAATCAAACCACTTAGGTAAAATGCTCTTTTTAGATAATGAGGTATTTTCCGACACAGAGTGGACTTCCTGTTTAGGTATTATTTAAGAAACTTAGCATGTCTACTACAGGGCTACTAAATGTCTTAAATAATTCCAGAAATGTTTGCTGTGTGTCAAAAATTCCCAGATATTGGGATTTTTTGCATGTATAAAGGGTATTTTTAAAGATTTTATGCAGCAAAGGGATTTTTCATTTTCCATTTTTTTTTAAAACACGTTTTTGAGAGAATTTTCTGGAAAACATAAGATTCTACATATGCAACTGTAGCAACTAATTGTAAAAATGTTTACGAGATTTAAGATAGCCATACACTTATTTGTGGGTCCATGGTCAGTGTGAATGTCTTCTTGATATAATTGTTTACCTGGTTACCAGTGTGAATACTTGTTCAGCAGAGCATAAGCTGCTCTCTAACAACCACTAGCCAATGGCTTATAGCGTGGGGTTATTCTTTTTTTGTGAGGGGGGGTGCCTCTTTTATAAACATTATCTTCTTAGCTGCCACTCTGTAGTAATTGTCTTTTTCATTGTAATATTTAGGAGACGATGCCTCCACCAACCCATACAGGCTTTTCTGGACACCATTTACCATTTGTTGGGTTTACTTACACAAGTAACTGGTAAGAAGTCATCCATGTGTGTCCACTCTATGCATAGGCTACAACTAATTAATGTGCCCCTCTTCCCCTTCTTCTCTCACCCCCCACCCCTTCTCTCTTCTCTCGTCTCTCTCCCCTTTCCTTCCTCCTCTCTTCTGTCTCCACCCCTCTTCTTCCTCTCTCTTCCCTCTTTTCTTTCCCCCCTATTCTTCCCCTCTCTTCTCCCCTCTTTTCCCCCTCTCTTTTCTCCACCCCTGTTTTCTTTCCCTCTCTTCTCTCTCC
>NC_092861.1:148050264-148069730 GCF_032062135.1 Pyxicephalus adspersus | reverse complement strand
AAATACAACCAGCATGCATTGGCCTCTGACATGTCCAATTGGCACTAGTTTATGTGGGCAGCTGCAAGGTATAGGAAGGTGGGGGGTGCTTAGCATAGCTCTTAATATTTTTATATATATATATATATTATATATTTTATATATAATATCTCATGTTGTGACTTTGCTTTGTTTCTTTAGTGTATTATCAGATAGGAGTTCATTGCGCCCGGCATCAGGGATTGCCAAAACAGATCTGGACACCAATGTACAGCGCACTTTACAAGACAGCCTAGCGACGGAGGCGTACGAGAGGAGGATACGGCGCCTGGAGCAGGAAAAGTTGGAGCTCAGCAGGAAGTTGCAAGGTGCTTTGCCAAATCTGTACAGCTGCTCAAAAATGTTACAAGCGCATGTCTAGGAAAAAATAAAAAGAATGAAAAACATATGCAGTACCTCTCTGTAGTACACACAGATTTCTCCATCTTGTGTCTTTTACTCTGCAAGCAAAGAAAAATTTTTGTTGTGCCAGAAATCTCGGGAGCCCCTAACTTCCTTCAGCATAATAACAATACTCATGGCTGACAAATGTGCTTGGGAATTCAAAGGCAGCATTGTCAACTACAAGAAGGGTGACAATGGTAGGAACTTCTTTTTGGCAGAATCAACAGTTCTTTGTGCTACTCTCCTATTCCTAGAAATGTCACCAGAGCGGGAAGTAAGGCACAATTTCCAAATGTAGTCAGACACTTACAAAAACATGACAATATAAGGGTGCACCTAATCGGAAGCCAATCAAAACTACCCATTCCAGCACACCAAGCACCCCATCCCTGCTCAAGTTTTTTATGTAAAAAGTTAATCTGAACATATTTGTATTTATTTTAGTTAATTATAGGTTAATTATAAATTAACATTAAATCCCTCCACAGTTCTTGCCCCACTTACCTTTCTGACCTGATAAAAAAATACCCCCCTAGCAGCTCTCTTTGCTCCTCCAATGACCTACTAATGACTTCCACACTCATAACCTCATCACACACACAGCTTCAAGACTTTTCTAGAGCTGCTCCAAATCTCTGGAATGGTCTTCCTCGTCCTATTCCGTTTGCTCCTACTTTCTGATCATTTAAAATAGCACTCCAAACCCAACACTTCATACTCACCTACCCATCTTCTTCTGTCTCCTAAACCCTCACTATGTCCCACCATTCCATATCCCCCTCCTATTGTGTGATACTTCCCTCACTTCCTAGATTGTAAGCTCTTCGGGGCAGGGTCCTCTTCTCCTCCTATGCCACTGTCTGTATCTGTCTGTAATTTGCAACCCCTATTTAATGTACAGCACTGCGTAATATGTTGGCACTATATAAATCCTGTTTAATAATAATAAATAATAAAAAAGACAATATATGTCTTCATTATGCCATCAAAACAAAAACCCTTTAAAAAAAAAAATGCCTTATGTAATATTATTTTTAATCTCACAGACCTCATTTAGATTCCATCCTATTGACAATGGCTGAATATTGGAAGCAAGACATTAATAAGGCTTGCACACTGTGTTATAATCCCCCCACACACTCCCCAGCAGCACAGTATGCACTGATGACCAAGCATTCTAGGAGATGGGCTCGGGCATTATCTGTGATGGTACCACAGCCCTTCTCGTAATACAGCCAGCGGATCTTCCCTTAGCTCAGCTGTGGGTTGCATGTATATTAGTTATGCCCCTGTTGTAAAAGTACTCTTCCCCATTCTATCCAAAATAAAGAACTAGAATAGTGGGATTGTCTAGCTGTAGGTTTATTATCCTTGAAAACTGTAAGAGTAGAAAATCATCTAAATTGATGCTCAAAGCTAAATTGCCTATCTTTTTTTTCCCAGAATCCACACAGACTGTGCAGGCTCTTCAGTATCCCACTGTGGATGGACCGGTCACTGCCAATAAGGATCTGGAAATCAAATCATTGAAAGAAGAGATAGATAAACTGAAGACACAAGGTACAAGCACTCTGCCTTTGTGTTCAGGCAGTGTTATATACAATACAATGACATTGTTAGCAGATACAAAGGAGGATTGGAGAATAAAAACACCATTAGTACACATTCAGAATGATCTTTCTTTGTGGTCAGCAAGATAATCCAATGCGTTTCAGGGTCGATGAGGGGAAGCACTTCAGGGCTTAAAAATTGTTAGATTAAGATCTGGACTAGGTCTGAAGATAAAAGTTATGCATCATCCTTATGGTAATACATTTGCAATTGCTTTCTTGATTTCCATTCAAGCAGAGTATTGCTTCTCCAAATAGTGTCTGTGTCTTCAAATGCACACTATGACAAGGGAAGGATGGGGGGGCAGATATAAAATTCTTACATAGCATTTCAAAGCCTGGTTTCTGCTGTGCAATGGGTTGTAGGAAGACAAACCTACATTTTTCATGAAATCATATTTACATTTGTGTTTTTTTCAAATATTCCTATTCTCTCTTTCTAAAAGATGTTTTTCAACCAGAGATATCCCTGCCATAATTTTTTCCATTTTGTGTCCCCCGTCACTTTCCATTTGACTAGTGTTGTAATGTGTTGCAGCTTTTCTGTGTATGCTTCGCAAAGACTTTAAGATGGTTGCAGCTGGAGGAATGGGCTGTTAGGATTTGTGTCAAGTCTCTGACCTGATTTAATACAGTCCACTGGGACAAAATGATACGATTTATCGGAACGTATCCGTACAGGAGCAAAATGTGGAAATGTCAGGAATGAGTGCATATAGTTTGTGTTGAGCACTTTCTGACATCCCATTTCCATTTGTAGCCGTAAATCATCGTACCTGTCAAAGTCATTTTAAGACATTGTTGGGCTGGGGGGAGACATCTCATGGCTGGGGCCCCATTTCATCTTCTTTTTCCCACCACATATAATAGCTAGTGATTCCAGAGAAGAAAGAGAAGCCTTGGATCATCTTGATGTAGTAGGGGGTGCACTCCCAGACGTGCTGAGGGTCTTCAAAATCTACTACTTGATCTGGATACCATAATGGGATTTGTATGCCTCTTCCATGCCATGTGTTATACAGGAAGTCACTAGAAGAATAATTGGGTTTTTTATACTTGGGTAGGCCCGAGGTGTTGCTTAAATGTGTCAGCTTTGGCAGTCCTCAGATTGGCAGTCCTCAGAGTTAGTCAGATTTTGGGGTTCTTGTATATGGCTGTTTTTGTGACATCCTACATACTTATATGCGAGAATTCCAGCAGAAGAAGACCAAACCGTTTATTTGTGACTGTGGTCCTGAGTTTTGAAGATCTGAGGTCTGGTGGTTGGGTGAACTCTTACACATACCTAAGCACCAGACCACCGAAATATCAAGTATGTGCTTTTCCTCACTTCTTTAAAGCTGAACTCTAGGATAAACAATCTGTCTTCATAAAGTAACCATATGTATTCTTACTTTAATCTTGGTTTGCATTGTGTATTCCTTCCACATCTGTGAAGTATATGCAGGAGAGTGAGCTTCTTATCATAAATACCAGTCACTGCTGCTCGCCATTCTTGTGTGGGGTGACTGGTCCTGTATCTGCTCCTTGCTGTAGTCTTATGCAAGCAGCCTGTAATGGACAGGCCTTTCTGGACCCCACCTAAAGCTCTGTTTTTAGCTCAGGCTTTTGGGCTATGGTCTATGTGCCATTGGCCATGCAGGCTTGGGCTTTAAACTTGTCTTTGACTCGGCTGTAGAGTGCATGTCCACCCATAACATAGTTTTGGTTGTAGGATTGGATTGAAATCCCTGCCAGTGTATTTCTTTGCATTGGGGAGAATTCCCTTTTTTCCTGACTTGTAAGTTCAACAGGAAGTCATTAAAGTCTTTTTAGATAGCTGTCACTGGATGAGCTGACAGGCACATGAGGAGGTGTGTATTATAAATGCATTTGCAGATACCTTTGTTATCCTCCTTAACGTAGACTTTTCATTGTCAACTCTTAAACATGGTTAAGAGATTTACTCCAACAGTCAGTGATTGTGTGCACACTTGTCAGTCACTGCAATAAAACCTTGTGGAATTTTAAGTGGAAGGGTAACTGGGGAGAAAAAAAAGATTTAAACCATATGGGTAAAACTTGAATGGTTCAAACACAACAATGTTATATGATTTGTCCCAATTCCTATTAGACTGAATTCATTGCTAACTGGAACCACCAGGCCACCCTGCCTGCCCTAACTCTCGCTATCTCCAGCAGCGGGAGTTTTCGTAACCCTAGCTTTCCCTAGGAGTAAGCATTTATCTAAATTAACGAGCATATAACAATCCTATGTGCACCCTGACCTCACCTAGTCCACACTTCTCCACAAGTGCATACTTACCTATATCTGCTGTAATTCTACTGTTTATCTTGCGCAGCAAGTCACTTTTGTCCTGTCCATGCCTGCACATAGACTTCTATGGAACCCATCTGTCTTGGGACTGTAGAAGTCTTTAGGATCAATGCACAGGTGCACCCAAATCAATGAAGGTTTACATTGTTTGTATAACAAAGTATGCAACTGTAAAAATGGGAGAAGATCAGTTTAGATCAGAAGAAAGGGGAACAGGATCGGAGCAATTTGTGAACTTTAATGTTCCCCTTAACATCCGTATATTCAGCATCCAAGTTTATTTTTTCTCTGTAATGCAGTAATCGCGAAAATCTGATGCCCAGTAACCTCTGTCTTGAAATATCTCCTTTTAAGTATTATTCTTTCATTGAATAAATTCTGCTCTTGCTTAGAAAAACTGGGCGATTTCCCTGTCTCGAACCATGCAAGATTTTTGTACAACCTTGTTGCAGATTTGACATGCAGAAGCAGGAATATGGTCAGCACATTTTTTAAAAATGGGGTCATTATATGGTACTCCTATCTCCTGTTTGCACATCATTTAGAGGGAATTCTTTGTGAACTGCGAGTTTCTGGAAGGAGTCAGCTTCTCCGACGGCAATTCCCAGATGTTGCTGAGCAGTAATGAGCGTAGTGTATAGACATCTGTGATTCTCTATCACAGCCTAGAAATAGGGGGCAATCATTGTGTACAAGTGATGATAGAAGAGAGCAATTATTGCACTCAATGACTGGTACTCCTCCCGCTGCCTGCCAGTTGCAGCTAAACTGTGTCTGGCAGAATTAAGATTCTTGTTGTGTTGAAAAGGTTTTACAGGCCGTGACTGTACGATTTAAGATACCGTGTTCTAGTTTTCTCTCATTGTTTTATCCTGCCAGACATTTCTGGCCCACTATTTGCACATATTGCTGTAATTAGCTTAGGTGCATTTGGCCTTCTGAAGCCCCATGTCTTCTCCTAAATGTTGGACAAAACCTAGAACTGCCATATACTTTGACAGGGAATGCTACTAAGTGCTGACAGCCAGACAACAGCTGCAATAGCATATTATATTTAGGAGGTGTACAAAGAGAAATTAAGACATGCAATTTGAGTATGATGTTGTCAACGTAATGGGATGACCATAGAGAGCCCAATAATTGAAGTGGAACTGATCACAAAAAGTGAAACTTTGCTATGTTGTAGGGAACATTTTGCAATTTTAATGATCTTAGGATACGCACCCTTTGTCTCTATCTCATCCTAAAATGTAGCAGTGCCTTTCCTGGTATGTATCTGCCAAGGCACTCCTGTGCCTACAGCTTCCTGCCTGCTTATCTGGCTGTTCTCATAAGATTTTCAGCAATGTACCAACCCCATCCCCATGGCCCTGGTGAGCACTGTGCTGCTTGCTGTTTTCTTTTTATTGACAGCTCTGCATATGGAAGCAAAGCCCTACACCTCTACCAAGATGGCCACTTCCATAAATAAACACATTACAGAACAAATACTTAGACCAAGATCAAACCCCCTCAGAGACATCATGTTGTCCAAATGTAATGTTTCCTTTAACTACTGCCAATGTATTCAACCCCTCCATGTACGGGTGAAGTAAACTGCAAAAAACAGATGTGGGGGAACAAAGTCACCTCTAAGAGTACCAAAAAATGCTCCAAATCTTGCAAATTAATATTCACCGCTCACCCTTGTATGTGACCAAATATGTATTTATATGCAGAATGACATGTAAGCTTTAGAGGAGACCTTGATCTTTACCGATAGTCACACCACAGCATGAACACCTTGCAGAACTTTCGGAAGAACAAAAGTGGATTTCTAAGACCAAAAGAGAAGCTTCTATGTCTATCCACTTCAAGTCAAGTTATAGAATGGAGCAACTAAGCCATGATACCAGCAATAGCACATGCAAGGGGAGCCTGATTCCTAAAAGGGAGAATGTTCTTATTTTGAAACGCAGCTCGTACTGATGCCAGCTCCTAAGTATCACGTTTTCCTTTTTACTATATTTGGAGTAATCATTATCCTTCAAGGGATGTTGGGATTTAAGAATACCAACTATCCTGTTACTTAAGTATAAAGTGCTAATTCTAGTTATTGCTTTAACCAGCCACGATCATGAATGTGTGCCTGCACTTTGGCATTGTGAATTGACTCATGGAGATACAATTGGAAGCTTCTCCTTTGGTCTTGGTCAGGGGACATAATTTTGCTTTGCTGCAAATAATTAAAAAAAAAATCAAATTACCAACATATCATGATGCCACATCCCACAATGTAAATAATTACGAATATGAAGAGATAAGCTTAGGGACTTTTATTGAATCATATCATACCTCATAATTCACAATCATATTAAAATGCCAGCAATACTTTATTTCAGTTCAAAAGTTAATATTACATGTCTTCAAACATATAAAACTTGGCATATGATTCCCCCCCCCCCAAAAAAAACATGTAGCTGTACATTTGCAATCTAAATGTATTGATTTCAGAGATCATTCAGAATGAAACTAGCAGTGACCACAAGCTTTCCAAAATACAGCGTGTGTCCAAGTGTCCAAGTAAATCCAAGTGTCAGCAAAGTACATGCAGAGAGACAAACAAGAGACCAGGGTGCAACCAAACTGATGTCATTATTTAAATATAGTAAATTATAATTTAGAAATGATTTCCAGTGGAATAAATATGTATATTCATTTGCTATATAGCGGGCCTGCTTGCCAACCCTGGGTTATTTACAATGAAGAAATACAAGAGAGAATTTTAAGGCAAATGTCTGTTTTTATTTATGAGCATTTCTCAAAATACGTATGTCGATAACCGGACACGTTTCGGGAAACTTGGGCTTCATAGGGTATCGTATGCAACACATACGTATGCAACACAATTTATTTCATGTAATACAATATATTCCAGTTTAGAAGCCTTTTGTCTAGTTCCCTGAATGGACACCTATGAGACTGACTTGGATAGACTCCCAAGTCAATCTAAAAAAACAATATTGACATTTTGTTATGTATTTTGAGAAATGATCATAAATACAATCACACGTTTGCCTTAAAAACCCTCCTCCCTTGTATTTCTTCATTAAATGGAGACATAGGTCACCGATGTCACCACTGGCACCAAGTACAACAAGCTCCCCATGTCTCCACATAAATGGTCAATCCTGATATAATTTACAGATTTTGTCCGTTTACCAGCCTGTGATTGCATAGTTAAAGGAGAAGCAGCATACTGATGATTTCATCTCTATCTACCTTTCTTTCTCCTCATTTTAGCATGTTACTTTTAGCAAATGCAGCACAACTTATTCATTCCTTGTTCTGATTCTCCTTTTCCCAGTCTGATCTCTGAATAGAGAGTTACATTAATTTGTTGTGTGCTATATCTGTGTCCCTGCTCCCATTATTATGGCTGACACAACAAGGACACATATGGCAGCTCCTGTTGGCCTTTGGGTTCTAATTATGTTCCTGATTGAGACTTTTCACAGCTTTAATCAATACTCCTTTCCTCCGCACCGTGACGGCCTCCAATGCGCAGCCTGTTAACACAGGAAACACTTGCGAGGCAACGTTTGTGAACCCGCGGATTATATATTTACTGCTGCTGCTTGGAATGTCTGCGTGGTGAGTCACGGTATTTTCTTTGCCTATAAAGCGATCTTTCCTCCAGGCATGTGTTTCTAATACAACAGACGATCTGGAGAGTTTTGTTGTTTCGGTAACACAGGAGAACATTTTTAGGAATCCCGAACTGTGCCAGCACTGTAAACGGCAACAGCAGAGAATAGCGCAGACACATGTATCTTGGCGGAGAGGATATAATCTTAAAGGGGAACTGGGGTGTATTGTAAAGTGCAAATCAGGGCACAATTAAAAAAAAATGCATTAAATACAAATCTGCAATACGTTAACTTCTCCCAAGATTTGTCCCCTTAAAAAAGCATGGAAAAAATGGAAAAAGCATGCTAATTCACCAGCCCTCCCTATAGTAATCTGACAACACAATGCCTCTTCTGCACTGAAATCCCAAACAGTGTTGTCAGTCCTGCCCCCTGCTACACTACAGAACACTTTCCTCATGGAGACAATACTTGACAACAATGTTTGGGATTCCAGAGCAAGAGAGGCAGAGTTGTCATTGTAAGCTCACTACAGGAACTGAGAAGCTCATTGGATTTCCTGAAGGTCAATAGGCAATGTATTGTACTTTTAGCATTTTTTAAGGAATAAAAATAAATCTCTGTTTTGCCTAGACATGCACATTCAGGATGTAAACACCCTGATTGATTTTATTGCAAGCTTGAACCAAAAATTACTATTGATGTGGCTTTTTTACTAGCTTGCTATAAAATATTGTGTGTCTTTTGTGTCTGGATATACCTAAAACCACAAAACTCCCTTTGCTGAAAGATTGGTGAGACAGCTGAAGATGTAGATGGGTCCTTTGTTCTGTATCATAAGACTGGAATGTACGGACAAAAACCTTGATGTCGCTTTGATGATACCTTGTTATTGGTGACTTTTGCCTAAAAGACCCCCCTGCCCATGTACCTCTTCCAAGCCTGCTCATGCAACACTTCCTTGACATGAATAGATTGCTCCTGTAATGCGAGTTCACCCCATTCAAGCCAAAAACCTAAGAATTCTAACAGGGTATTTACAACGGTCAGCTTACATTTATATAGTGAATTTATTTTGTGGCTTACCCAAAGTTCATAAGTTCTACTTGTCCATCTAAGACTACTCTTTACACAAGGTGACAATGTGGCTGTCTGATTTTACTGCTGGACCAACAGCCTTGTCACCCTGTAGAGGGAAGTGGAAAAAATTAAACCTTGAAGATAAAAAAAACGAGTTTACAAGGAAGGCACAAACGAAACTAATGCTACTGAGAGACTGCAACATACATGTTATTTTGGATATTGCCCAGAGTTCACTTGCTGAATGGTTTTAATTTGATTCTCCCAGTTTGTATCATTTTGACTCCCAAAGCATGTAAACCTACTGATGCCCTACCAATCAACTCCATCATCTCTTTTTCTTTTTCAGTGCTTCCTTTTAAACATGCCGGCTAAACAGTGCTTTAAATGATATATGCAAATTTTGACTTTTTAAAAAGCCAGCCACTAAGCCCACATCTCTAACCACTTCCCCTGACCTTGTATGCAGGGAGAAATGTCACACGACTGTCACTGGACAGGCATAAAGGTTGTGGCTATGGCCTGGCTTCACCTTTAAAGCTCTAGTGCCCACTGTGGTCCATGGACCACATGAGACTCTTTAGTTCTTGTTGCCTCTGGACCTCAGCATTCAGTAGTGGCAGCACTGATTTTAAAAGTGACTGTGAATATTATTATTATTAATAAAAAGGATTTGTATAGTGCCAACATATTACACAGGGCTGTACATTATTTCCAGACTTTGTGTCCTGTACAGTGTTTTCAGTCTGTACCATCTGTAGCACCTGTATCATGTCCACAGTTTCTGCCATCCCCTGCGGTGCGCCCACAGACAGCCTTTATGTGCCACCCCATTCTTAAGGTTAGGAGTCACAACTGAGGCCTGCTATACCATTGTTGTAGGCAAAAATAGTTTCACCTACCAGTAAAATAACTGGGCCTCTGGGGACAGATTGCAGAAGTTTTTGTTTATCGTTAAGTATTTGCGAGTTAACAAAAAACATTTTGTATTTGGCAGCCGTGTCAATAAACTTTGGCAGTGCAAGGTTGCTATAAGTGCACACATGAAACTGTGTGTATAGCAAACATTTAATTTGTTTGGGGTAGTAAATTATTTCTGCAAACACTTCATTCCTGCGAGGAGGTAAGCATGATTGGGTGATTGCACGACGTTGGAAATGCACTACCAATATTTTCTTGTCACATTTGAGAATGATTATACTTCTCGGCCGGCCTCCAGTGTGCTCCTACCGCTGCCAGCTCCTAAGTTTTCCATATCAGCGATAATCATATGTTCTGCTCTCTGCTATTCCTGATTTGTATGCGTCCAGCCGTTTTACAGTCCCTGGATTCCATCACTGCAGTTTAGGAGGTTAGCTGGGTTTGGAGAAAGCTCATAGAGCTGAGCTAGCTTCATCTTTTACTAGAAGTTCATTAGCAGACGAGAGTGCCGGGCCAAACCTTGTCTATGGCACGTTGCACCGTCCCCAGGGAGGAAACAAGGGTTTGTTAAGGTCGAGAGATCAGAAGGCTATTGCCTACAATTCTCAGTACATATTGTTTGTTGGTGGAAACCCCAAGGGCCCTTTCACACTAATGAGGCTTGATTACATGCACATTGCATGTTAACGTGTTCTAGGTGGATTGATATCATGTGGGGCCATCCAATATTAATGGTATCCCAATGCACCTTGTTAATACATCTGCAATGCAGTGCTCTCCAATGCACAAAAATGCACTACAGTGTGTTGCAATCTACTGCCTAAAATACATATGTATTTTTTGTCTGCTTTGGTTTAAATGAATGAGCTGCCTAATGCAACAAGAGCTGCAGCAGTGCACAAATAAGTAATAAGCAAATGTGATCATTGTTAATGATAATCATAATGTTGTGATATGCTGCAATACTAAGCATATCACAAAATTATGATGATCATTGTTAATGATCACATTTGTTTTTTTTTTACCTAGTTGTGATGATGAACCTTAAGGCTATGTTCAGACTGGCAATGAGGTTATGGTGCAGTTACAGCTTTTTTATTATTATTTTTATTATTATTATTATTATTATTATTATTATTATTAATAAACAGGAATTAATTAGCACCAACATATTACTCAGCGGTTTTAAATAGGGATTGCAAATGACAGATGAATACAGACAGTGACACAGGAGGAGGAGAGGACCCTGCTCCCAAAGAGCTTACAATCTAGGAGGTGGTGGAAGTAACAAACAATAGGAGGCGAACTGCTGCCCTAGGGGAAATGCTAAAAGTAGCTTCTACCCACAGCAGCCCCATAGAGAATGAATGAGAACAGAAGTGAGCAGTTCAGTACTGCTCAATTCAGTGTAAAATCTGCAGGAGTGGTTCTTTAGAACCAGAACTGTGGTGCAAGTGACAAAGCAATTGGCAAGATGCCAGCCACCCATATTCGCAGGAACCCAAGACATGAAAAGCCACAAATGTTGTGATGCACCTAACTAGTCCTCTTAGATGAGATGTAACTGAAAATGAATGCACTCCACCATGGCCATTTCTTTCAAAACACTTTTTTCCAGTGCTCCAAAATCTACTACCTGGCACTGCCTTGGTGCATTATGTTGCCATTTAAAATAAATGCCATCACTGTGCAGAAACACATGTTACACACATTACCACAACACACAATGGAAAAACGAAATATTTTTATTAGCCTTTCATATACAGGCCTTGGCTGCAGGAAGAAGAAGCTGTAAAAGAGGGGAACACGTGCAAGTTATAAGATATCGGAACTTATACACAAATAGCCAACGGCATCGCTGAATCCCAGATTGTTGGGAAGGGGGGAGCTCTGAATACCGGTCCAGGCTCCGATTTATTTTACAAAGGAATTACCTTTTCCTGACCAAAACAAACGAGGAAAAGGTTCGAGTTTTGAAGAGGCGATTGTTTTACTTTTGTTATCCCTGGAAGGAAGAGACATATGGTCCTAATTTTAGCACATAATCTTGTATATAAACACACACACCTGTGTGCCCTTCCTCCTCCGCAAGCTGCGGATCCCGTCTGGAATGTGTCAGTCTAAACACCAGACACCCACAAGTTATGTAGTGTAAAAACCGATAACAGCCCGCTACCGATGGAATTTACAGTAAACCTGACTCCCGACAAGAAATATTCCACAATGGCTGAAAATAATCCAAATGCCAGATGCATTTTTTTTACTTTTGTGGACTTGTTTAAAGGCCCAAAACAAGTTCTTCACGTTTACTGCCTGTAACATATGTACATCTTATTTCATTTACTTTTGATTGTGACTCCAATGAATGTACTGTCGATCTGTTAAATGTACAATTTAATGCATTTTAATATATTCAATTTAAAACAAAAGTTACATTGTTTCCCCCTGTGCTATGGAGGGGGTTCTGTAACCCTAACACTTCCTGTCCTAGGGTGACAACACTCCTACAGTACAGTGATCCCTCTCATCCAGGGACAGGAAGTGTGGTATTGGTAGTAAAATTAAAAAGGAAAAGAAATAAACTAATGCAGCAACCACAACCAATGACTGGGTGAGTGCAATATTTAATTTTTTTCATATTGTGCTTAGATATAAATTAGAGTTGCAATGGATGGAATATTTGGAGACATTTCAGATGTGAAGTGAGCCTCAGTTTTCCGCCATTGGGCCTGATTTATTAAAGCTCTCCAAGACTGGAGAGAATAAACATTCATCAGTGAAGCTGGGTGATCCAGCAATCCTAAAATTGATTTTTTTAAGTCATTTTCTATTTGCTAGCAAATGTTTTGAATCCTGGACCAGATCCATTGCAGGTTTGCTGGATCCCCCAGCTTCACTGATGAAAGTCTATTCTCTGGAGAGCTTTAATAAAAGGAGCCTTTTGGCTCAACCATGGTCCCAGCCACTTCTATTCAAGAAAATAGGAACAGACAGGACAATTTTTGCATGTGGCACATCACAGTACATTTCCTAAAAAAAGCATGCCACTTTAGTTTATGTGGGAGCAGTGCATCCAGGAGCAGATCTGAAAGGGCCCTTACTGTACCTGGATTAGAGTTCATCTCTCCACCAAGATACCTTTATTTTGGATGTTCCCTTTAACACGGCAAATCTTTACTTTTTTAGTCCACTTCTACAATCTACAATCTTACTCAGAAGGTTTGATGTTAATTAGAATATGGAAAGTTTAGAACTCAAGACAAACTGCAGTTTTCTGCCCCCATTTGGGTTGATTGCTTTGCACTTCTTGTGCATTGTTATATGAAAATCCTTTCTAAAAGCTTTATGAATTGCAGTAAAAAATGTTTCTAGTAGATTGAGGAAGGGTTAAACCCCAATCAGGCAAAGCAGTAAGGAAAAAGCACCATTGTGGGGAAACAGACAGCATTTGATAGGAGGGTGGAGAAACTGGGGATCACCAGACACCTAGTAGAGTCCTCTCAGTGGCAGGACTTTTAAAAAAATACTTTACAGGTTCACTTGAAAATCCAGTTTCTTTGGTAATAAAGATATTTTTCATATCTGTTTTTGCCTTCCAGGGGCCGGACAGCCTAACCAGCAGTTGGAGAAGAGCGGAGCAGGAACGAGGCAGGACTTGGAGGATTTCTCTAGACAACTCAAGGTGTTTGAGAAGCAAGTGAAAGTCCTGAAACAAGAGAAGGAGGAGCTCAACAAGGTGAATGCTGGCTACATTGATATATTATGGAGAGTTGCGCTTTTTTTTGCTAAAACACCGCTCTACCTAAAGCAAGGTGAAGTATAGTTTAATGCCCACGGGCCTTTATTGATTTTGGAACTACAAAATATACAATATACTATCAGTTTTTCCTTTGTGTTGTCACAGGGCAGGGTAAATTCGCTCTTCCAATGGAGAGGGTTTTGGACTATTGGTTTGTACACCCTTAGTAGATTATTCATACTAGGCTTAGCTAGTTCCATATGTGGGGGCGGAGCCCTGCCAGGGTTTCTGAAAACATTAAAGATACCAAAGCTCATATTGCCATTAAAAACTCTACCAAATTTGCCTTGTTGTAGTTATTTTTTACAGAGTAAATCAAGGTTATAAACACTTTACCATTGTTTTCAACAAATAAGGCTAAAATTTATTTTATTTTTGGACAGAGTGACACAAGGTCTGTGTCTTTTTTAATACACTGATTACCCACAGGTATTCTCTCTGCATCAGCAGTGATGATGGTATTGCTAATTTTACATGTTGCAATCTGAGTCAAAGGCATTTGGTTCAAGCAAAGTGATTTTATATCCTTTGTGCCTACAGTGGAATACATTTCAATTAAAGTGCATGGAGTTGAGTTATAAGAGCTTGTTCTCATTTATGTCATGCATTTCATGTGAATGTAAAATTCACAGCAAGACCTTTCTGTCATCATTTATTCCTGTTTTCTAACTACATTCTTCATAATATAAAGTAAATGTAGAATTTTGCAGGAATAGTGAAAACTCCAGAGATCTAACAACAGAGAATGCCCAAGAGTCAGGTGGCTCCAATATCTACCACACACTAAAATCTATTTTTTTTGATAAAACAATGCTTAAAAATACATTGGATTAATGTCAATTTCTTATCTTCCTGTCATCATATTTTGTAATTTAGGAGCTTGTGGAGTCCACCGAGAAGTTGAAGTCCCAAACCAAAGAGCTAAAGGAGGCCCAAAGCCAACAGAAACAGACTCTGCAGGAGATGAAGGAGCTGAGCGAGAGGCTGACAGAGCTGAGATCTCAGAAGCAGAAGTTTGTGCGGCAACTCCGCGACAAGGAAGAAGAAATGGAGAGCTTGGCACAAAAGGTGGAGGGGCTGCGGCAAGACCTGCGCAAGACCGAACGAGCCAAGAAAGAGGTTGGTATATTGGATGATGTAGGACACGGTACTTTAGGAAATCCCCAATGGTTACTAGGAAAAAAAATTAGAGGTAATCCCCAAGAGTGGGACACCAATGGTAATAAAAAGCCTAGAGGTGCAACCTGCCCCCCCCCCCCCCCCCCATCTATGCTTGGAACACACAGAGGTAGTAAGTCAGTTAACAGCAGAGAAATTTAAACATTTCAATATAAACATAGATCTATAATCTTACCAAATAGACTCTATTTCTGCCACTGTTTTATATTCTTAACCAAAATTAAAAAAATTGCTTTCAGGCATAGTTATTGACCTATTGGTTTTTTCACTAACCTATTATTTTGTATCTTCCGGAGTCCTTTTTGGTGCCTCTCAGTTGAACTGGTGGTATGGTCTCTCTTCCAGATCGAGGCCCAGGCAGAATCTGCAGGGGCCGAAGCCTCTAAAGACAAGAAATTACGAGAACGCAGTGAGCAATACGCCAAACAACTGGAGAGTGAGCTGGAGGGTCTCAAGGTAAATCAGTCCAGGACAATATTTGTGGTGAGAATCAAATTCAAGCTCCTGTGCTTTGCCTTCAAATACCTACACAGTTCTTGTCCAACTTACCTTTCTCACCTTTTTTAGAGCTGCCCCGATTCTCTGGAATGGTCTTTCTCTTCCTCGAGCTCCTACTTGCTCATTTAAAAGAGCACTCAAACCCCAACGCTTCAACCTCACCTACCCGTCTTCTTCTGTCTCCTAAAACCCTCACTACTTTCCCTCAGTCTATATCTCCCCTCCTATTGTGTGTTACTTCCCCCTACCTCCTAAATTGTAAGCTTTTCGGGTCCTCTCTTCCTCCTATGTCACTGTCTGTATCTGTCTGTCATTTGCAACCCCTATGTACATCGCTGTGTAATATGTTAGCGCTATATAAATCTTGTTTATTATTATTATTACTAATAATAATAATATATTCCTTTGTACTGTGGGGTATACGGGCTGCAAATTCCAGGACATATTTCCTTGCAAATGATGATAGAACCCTCTGGAATACTTTGACCCATATTTTGGGTTGCAGGGGTTGCACTGTATGTTAGGACTGATCATGTGTAAAGGCAGTTTTTAACTCCTAGCAATGATTTCCACAAAAATGCATTAAAACTGCTTCTCTTACTATCATTAGAACAGAAGGAGGTGATAAGCTGCTGTAGAATTTGCTGAAACTTTTGCAAAGTTTATATTGGATACCTACATGGGGGAATTACTTATTTTTTGTTAGTAATAAAGTTACATATTTGAGTGCTAGAATAGAAAGTGGAGGAAAACTATACAGTTTGAACAAATCTTGGAATGATAAATGAATACATGAGTTCATGCTAAGACACAGTGTGGGATAGTTGGGTAAAAATAATTCATGGAACTATAAGAGCATCTGTCATCGATTAGCCCCTCAGCGGAGAGTCTGGTTTTGCAGAGGCCCCTACTGTCACTTATTCTGATATGGATATAAGACATTTTAGAATATCTCCATACAGTGAGCTGGACTCCTCCAAATGGTGAAAACAGCCTGATATGAAATTTTATATATAGCATAATGTAGTTATAATAACTAGTGACAATAAATCTCTCCAAATAATACACAGAACCTGTTTTTCCTTTCTTTACTTTATCTAACATGGTGCAGCTGCATTTTTTTTTCTTTTCTCCATATATTCTCCTGTTAATTCAGCCAGTGACAAACATTCTGTCTTTGTGTGACAACACTCTCTATCAGACTATAACAGGAAATTTTAGGACTATAGAACAGCTCTTTGTTCATTTTTGTAACATAGGTAGTTATTGTTGAAAACTCTGCTGGGGTGCACAGGTGATTAGGAGTTTGCTGGATTTGGAATGACATTCACCATGTAGCCGCCGCCTTCTTCATTCGTAGGCAGCATGATGGCCCAGTGGTTAGGACTCTGCAGCATTGGGTCCTAGGTTCAAATCTCAGCCAGAACACCATCTGCATGGAGTTTGCATGTTCTCCCCAAGTTTGTGGGGGTTTCCTCCAGGTGCTCCGGTTTCCTCCCACTTTCCAAAAATATGCAGTTAATTGGCTTCCCCCCAAAAATGACCTTAGACTGTATAATGACATATGACTATGGTAGGGACAGCCAGTGACATGACTATGAACTTTGTACAGTGCTGCGTAATATGTCAGCGCTATATAAACACTGTACTGTATAATAATACCAACCTCATCCTGCCCAAGAAACCTCTGCAGCAAAAAATTGATTTCTCTGAAACCCCACAGCAATCAATGAGTTTACCAGCAGAATTCTTAGTCTATTCTTGTTTCTTTCTCTAGAAACAGACCGGCCGCACTCTGGGATTCGGCAGCTCGGAACAGCAGCAAGAAATTAACAAGCTGAGAACGGATCTCGAAAAGAAGAGCGTGTCCTACGAGGAGGAGCTGTCCAAACGCGAGGCATTACATGCCACCGAGATTAAAAACCTGAAGAAGGAGCTGCGGGAGGCTGAGAGCCAACAGCTGACCCTGAAGAAGGAGACCATGATCCTAAAGGACAAGCTGGACAAAATACGGAGGGAGAGGTACAGGGAATACTTTTTTTTTATAGCTGTGGTCAGGCTCCAGGCAATAATAATAATATATTTTTAATGCTTAAAAAAAGAGTTAATTGGAGAAGAAAATACAAACAACTCTTGTCTGCAATACTTACCTACTCTTCAAAGCTGTCTTCCGCATTAAAGACATTCATCTAATCTACAAGGTCAAATTACTCCCGGTGTCATTTATCTGAAATCTTTCAGTTAAAAAGTTTATTGCCAGACATTATCTCCCAACAAATACGATATAATGATAAAGTAATAGGTACAAACATCATACAAAAGAAAAATAAGCAATACTGCCAGGAGACCTACTGGGAAGTCTGTGTGGGAGTTTGAAAAACCCAAAATTGGGCTTAAATATTTAGCTAAACTAAATAATTACCTAAACTTTAAAGCAAGCCCTTACTGAAATCTGCATCTGCAGGCACTGTGGAGTAATTAATTCAAAAGATTACAACAGAAAGCTCTCAGTAGCTGAGACTCCCCACCCCCATCTCTTCTCAACTAGCAGCCTGCAATCTGTCCAGTCTCTACGGTATATACAGAGTAAGCGCATAGGAAAAGGGGAGAGGGCAAAGTGCTGAGAACTAACTTGATCAATTTCACTGCTTCCGTTTTGAACATGTGGGATTGAATTGCACCACAGCAGCTTCAGCTGCAGAAGTTAGTTTGGAAGGGTTTGTTTTAAAGTGTTTTTACTGCTTGATAAAGATGAACTCCTGCAGATATAAAAGGCACAGGTGAAGCTCTGTAAGCATTAATACATCAATGTATTATTAAGGTGCATGCATTGTCAGTACATGGATTCAACTTGGTATCAGCTCCCATACAGCAGAGCCTAGACTGGAAAAGAAAGCACAAAGAGCCGGTTGCTCCATGTACAGGGAAGCTGGCTATAGGGAATCAGAATAGAGCTTTGAATGGGCTATTCTTTTTTCTTGTTCTTTTTGCTAGATATCTGCTTTTAATGTGTATATATGTGAATTTTCATAGCCTCACCACAATTTTGCTCTGTTTTGTTTGGATCCCCCAATTCTCAGAATAGTATTGCATTCCCTTTGCTCCCTAGAGTTAAAGAGTTAAACAATGCCTTGGTGTTTGTAGACTTTAAGAGTTTGCTATAAAATGTGATATATTCCGTGCATTGTTTTTGGTTGACCTGCAATTAATTGTATTTTCCACAAAACTGGAAATTTTCTGTAAGATTTAGGTATTGTGTATCTCTGCCCGATTCACGTGATCAGTTAACATGAAGGTCTCGCACTGAGGACTACCTCCTCCAAATTTTCCCTCAGCTGTGTCAGTACAAAGTTATTGGCACAAAGCCTAAGGGACATCAACTGACTCCAAGGACATACTATGGGCAGCAGCTGCATGAAAACATAGAGAAGGAAACCACTTATGTAAAGAAAGCTGGGTGTATCCAAGGTTTAGTAGGTTCATATTTGACTTCATCTCCTATTGGTAGCACATAAAAGAAGAGAAAAAGCCAAGTGTGGTATTGCTTTGCAACCCTAAGTGTCAATGCGGCAATGTTCTGGAGCCTCCCAGTATAAGTGAGCTTAGTACTGTGTGTTTGTGTAAAATTTTTATGGGATCCCAAGTGTCAGTGTGCCATTGTTTTTGTACCCCGAGTATCAGTGCGCCATTGTTTTTGTACCCCGAGTATCAGTGCGCCATTGTTTTGGGACTCCAAGCATCAGTGTGCCAATGTTTTTGGGACCCCAAGTGTCAATGTGCCATTGTGCTGGGACTCTAAATGTCAGTGTGCCATTGTTTTGGGACCCCAAGTCTTGGTGCGCCATTGGTGTGTCATTGTTCTGTGACACCCAAGCATTGGTGTGCCATTTTTCTGAGATACTAAAGGATCAGTGTGCCATTGTCCTAGGACCCCAAGCGTTAGCATGCCATTGTCTTAGGACCCCAAGCGTTAGCGTGCCATTGTCTTAGGACCCCAAGCGTCGGCGTGC
>NC_092861.1:148045469-148049752 GCF_032062135.1 Pyxicephalus adspersus | reverse complement strand
CCTGAGTGTTGGTGTGCCATTGTCCCAGGATCCCAAGCATCAGTGTGTCATTCTCCTGGGACCCTGAGTGTCGGTGTGCCATTGTCTTAGGACCCCCAGTGTCAGCGTGCCATTATTCTGAGAACACTCCAAATGTCGTTGTTTTACCAAGCTCAGATTCAAATGCTAAGCGTTATTGTTCTGGGGCCCAAGGTGTCATTTTGTCATTGTTGCGGACCCCAAGTGTCAGTGGGTAAATGTATCACACAGACATACAATCTATTCTTCCTGTGAATTACCTCACTGCACTGCGCCAAGAAGTAAGATAATTGCCCCCCACCCCCGGGTCTCTGTAATTCATTCCTATCAGGCATTTGTATTGACTAATCCAGAATTGGCTGGTTCTGTTTGTGCCTCTTGATCCATCCTAAAAAGGGAAAGTATAAAGTTCTGAGCTATCTGCTTGCAAATCCACAAATGTCTATTTTATTTTAACTAGAGAGATTTATGTCTAAACACATTCAAAGGTCTTATAATGCAGGGATATAAAAGCTGAGGCTTTGATGCGGATGTTTGCTCAGATTGGTCATTTTCTGTCATTTAAGCCTCTCTGTAGCTGAAAATACTTCTCAATCTGATGGGTGTTTAAAGTGGAACCAAGCCAGCACATAGTTTGATATGCTATACATCAGGCCACCTGTCTGTTATACATGTTAAAGAATCCTGGCCAAACATTTTCAGAATTCTAATGGACACTCCATTTTTAATACCCTCGGCTTTTCTACAATTGCAGTTGAAATTGCAATTCCAGCTCATAAACTATCAGCATCCAAAATGATGTTGAATTTTTGCAGCTGTCGATCAAACATCTTTACAGCTATATATAGTATTAAGGTTGTACCTTAAGTCATTTCATAATGGATCAAAGCAATTTTAGGCAAATTACATTTGCATTTATCTTTCTCCCTCACCTCTAGTACCTTATCCTCCAATACATCCCTGGCACAAAAGCTTCTCAATGCTGGATGAACCTGCACATTAGCTTCCATGAGAGCTTATGATATTGAGGTGTGTATGCATCTATGGAGGGTGGGGTACTTAACTCATGAGGAGGTGTGCCAAAAACACAGAGACTTTGTTTGAAAACCTCCTTAAGTGTGCTTATCCTTTAAAGTAAACCTGTCACAAGCCTAAACAAACGATGAAAACATACATAAACAAGGTATCTTCAATGAGAATGGGACTGCAAAATAATGAGTAGATCCGGAGACAAGGGCAGCTGAGGTTATGTATCTCAGTTTTCTGTATTTAAAAAAAACAAAACATAAAAAGCAAAGCATTGCCCTGCCCTTTCCATTTCTTGAGCCTCCTTTATGATCAGTAAGGCCATTATGCACACCAACATGGAGGAAGTTGGGGTGTGGGAGGTGGGAGTGCAACTTTTGTAGGAAAAGTTGTAGTTTGCCTGCAGCATTCTGTACCTCGAATCTACTCACTGTTTGGATGTGCATTAAAATTACTATCATATTAGCAACATATTCTCAGTTTCTGTTGCCCAAGTATACATATAATATATAGCAATGTGTCTGATAAATTCTGATCCACTTCCTGCTTTTCACTTGCAAATAACTGGCAAAAAAAGTGGTTTGAAATCAACCGAGAAGTGTTGGAAAGAACCTCCTTATATCCAAAGAAGGTTTGCATTGTAAAGACTGACTGGTCACACTGTATCTACAGCTGATGTCCATTATCATTTTGTCTTTTATTTTTCAGTCAAAGTGAAAGAGAAGAGTTTGAAGCAGAAATTAAGCAGAAGTCTGAAAGGGAGCGGGCTCTCCTGTCCGACGAGAACAAGAAACTGTCCAGTGAGCTCGATAAGGTATTTTCAGTACCAGCGCTATGTTTTCTGTATGCCAGGGTTGGGTTGAAGACCAAAGTGGGCTGTTCAGACACAATGGTGGAAGCTTCAGTAAAAAACCCACATCCAGAGCTTTATTTTAATTTGAGCTTTTACTAAAAAAATGTAAACCCAAAGGAGCAGAGACAATGTTAGGTACAAATTGCTATGCTCGTACTTTTATGAATAGAATTAGCTGAACAACAGGAAAAATAAGGCAAATCTGTTGTCCCCAAACTAAGACAGCATACACGTTAAAAATTTGTGCTGGAAATGATCAAGAAAGATCCCCAATAATGGGGAAAAGATGGGAGCAAAGGGCATGACACGTAGCAGAGGATGTTGCAAGATTTGCTGGGTTTTTTCAAACTTGTTTATGGTAAATAAATGAACATCAAATGTAATAGGCATATAGGTATTAATTTTCCATATAGGTATTAATTAATTCCTCCTTCATATTGGATGAGAATCATCTGACATGTGTACATCACCTTACTGCATAGGTGGATGTCAAAAATGTGCCCAAAAACCAATAAAACAAGGGCCTGGTTGTGGTGTCTTAATGCACAATCCCATAGTACACACACTTGAATCAAACGCATCAGGTTTTTAGCAACATTTCCAGCTCCACTTGCTTGTCCCCAAACATCCTCCCCCTCCTCCAGCTTAAAAAGGCTGAATCATGTCAAATGCGTGTAGTCACCCTAAGCTGCCTGTGAAATACATTTAATAGTTTTCCAGTAAAGGCCTAACTGAATTCATCGCTTTCTTCTTTCATCTCCCTGGAGTTCAGCTTTAGGTCATAAAAGGGCTAATTTACTCTTTTTTTTGTATTCTCTAATTGCCTAATTTGTATCCTCTTATTCTCATATCTGGTGACACAGTTTTGTTTGCAGTTACAATACAAAAGGAATACAATGTAATTATTGTAATTAATTCTGATGTTGTAGTATGTGTGAGAGAGGATTCTGTTTCCACAACTTAGGTTTTTTCATGTTCTTCCCAGGCAAATTCACTGTGCTCTCCTATCACAAAAACACTGGGATATGTCAAGTCATTAAATTATCCATTAAAGAGGACCTTTCGCTAAGTTAAAACTCAATTATTTCTCCATGCTACATAATTGCATTCTTTTTTTTTTACCTTTTTTTTTAATTTTGCTTCCTTGCCTAAATGGGGTGACAAAGACCTTCTCCATCCCCGTCATCTTGAGGTTTATATAACACACCCTAGAAGGCTGCTGGGCTGTAGATGCTCAGAAAGAGATGGCACCAGATCTCTATAAACACATGCACATGATCTGGTGCCATGTTATTAGGATCTAGGTACAAACACAAAGAAGAGACAGCCTGCTGCCAATGATAAGAAAAAGATGTGGTCACAGGGCTTGACTCACAGCGGAGAACATTGCAAGATTTGGTGGACTTCTAAGCTTGTTTATCATACGTAAATGGACAAAGATAATGTGCATATAGGTATAAAATTTCCTGGGCAGGCGCCTCTTTAATATTTAGATTGAAAGATGATAGTTATTGGATATTAACAGCAGCATTGTATAAGCAACTTGTTTGCTAGGCTAATCTCATTTATATGTATTACCCCCCAAAAAAATTATATACAGTATATGTCTTAATATTCATTGCTAGTTTGTTACTTGATTGATTGATGTGATTTGTTTTATTCTTCTCAGATCACCGCCATGCTGGAGAGACAAAGCCTCAACAACCGGCAGCTTGAGGAAGAGATGAGGGATTTGGCTGACAAGAAGGAATCGGTGGCTCACTGGGAGGCGCAGATAACTGAAATCATCCAATGGTTGGTATCTGTATGTTAGTTTTATTTATTGTACATGTTGTACATCTAGGCATATCTAGTGTCTTACATGGACAAGTTTGAGTGGAGGCCAATAAGCATTCTAATTTGGCTTTGGATTTTTGGAAAAAAAAAAAAAGTGTGTTGCAAAGGGTCATGACATGTTTTCTGTGGGTCACCCTCCAGTTATGCTGCTTGCTCTGCCATCTGCTCTTTGTGCCATCTGCAGTTTTAAATTCAATCAATGTGAGGGGCAGGGTGACAATGTATAGCCATGCATGTCTGAGAGAGCTGCTAACTAGAAGGAAATAGAAGTAAATATTGGTATACTTCCCCCACCTCTTAGAGTGTAAGCTCTTCTGGACTGGGTCTTTTCCTCCTTCTTTTGTCACTGTCTGTATCTGTCTGTCATTTGCAACCCCTATTTAATGTACAGTGCTGTGTAATATGTTAGTGCTATGTAAAAATTGTTTTAATAATAATAGTAGTAATAAAAGGGGTGCTGAGAGTTACCTTATGTGAGCATATAGGGGAATTCGGACCTTTATCCTCCTGTTGGAGATCCTCTAATGATACATCACACAATTCTTTCTAT
>NC_092861.1:148007403-148045044 GCF_032062135.1 Pyxicephalus adspersus | reverse complement strand
AGGTTTGCACAGTAGTTGGACTCTGTGTGACCTGGCTGTGTTTTCTTGCATGCTAAGGACCAGATATCTGCTTGAGTAGAATCTCAGAAGAGCAGATCATTCTTCCATTCCTCTGTAATAATCATTCTTTAATGTATTTACCAGTTTGCTCCTGACTGCTCTAAGTTTTTGTCAACGTGTGGCTCTGACAGGAGGTTTATAAATGGAGTTAGCAACCTGCAGTGCTCATCTAAATTAAGTTTGTGACTTTTATCTTAATACCTCATAAAGGAAACATTCATTCTCTCCAGTAAACCTCAACTGAACATTTGACTTTCATTGTGTTAACCCCTTGCAGCACGGTTTTTTAGCATCATTTTCTTGCTTAAATTATCCTCTTATGTACCTCTTTATCATAGGTGAAATATCTGGTAATTCTACCAGTGGCGTTTTGCTCCTTTAAGGTCTCTCAATGATCTCCTAATTGCATTAGGATGAACTGAAGCCTCAGAAATGTTATGAGGAGACTGAGTCTTTTTTTTTATTAGATGTTTACATTATTCCAGGCTGTGCACATGGTTGTCAACGAGCAGCTCAACTCCTCTGCCATCAGAGGAGTAAAAGTTGTCTTTTTATGGGAACGCAGCCCCTGCACAAAGCCCAGCATCATTCTCCTTATTTGGGCAAAATTTTAGAAAGTTCCCTCAGTCCCCTGGTCTTGGCTGTGGACATTGTAGAATCAGGGAGCCTGACCTTGTGGATGAGAGCCAAGCTGGAAAATGCAAGCTTAACTCTTTAGCTGCAGGAAATTGATAGTAACTTGAAAAGAATTTCCCCGGGGCAATGACTTATAGGTTACATTTGTATGCAACCGCTGATCGCAGACAATGTATACAGGAAACATTGTGCTCAGTTCTTCTGTAAAATGTCTCAAGGTGACGTCTTCAAAAAGAATAAAACGTATGTTTGTAACCAAGGATAAATGAGCCAAGTGCAACACAAAATTATATAGTGAAAACAGAACAAAAAAGTCCAGCAGAGATATAAGAAGCTCTAATTTGGGTGCCAATATTGACTTTTTTGGGTGTAAGTCAAGCATGGCCCCACCTACCTAGACTCTCTATTGGTCCTTAAATGCCATTGGCAACCTGATCGGGTAGTAGGGTAAGTGTTTAAAGGGTAAGTCAAGTATTGCCTATGACTTCAGCTACCTAAATCACTTGATCTTCTGTTCGTTTTATCAGATTCCATTAAAGGTTATTACTGTTTATGCAGATCATAAATTAATTTTAACTGTTTTAATTACCAGCTTACAAAAGATTTTGAGTTCCAGGCTCCCTAGTTGCCATCTTCTCTTTTTTCTCTTTTCTCTTCTCTCTTCTATCTGCCCCCCCACAAAGTTTTTGCTGATATCTTTCCAATTGTCATGTGCCACATTTGGTTCTTTTCAGCCTTCTACCACTAGTAGGCAGTGGGCAGCACGGTAGCTCAGTGGTTGGCCTTTGCAGCGTTGGGTCCTAGGTTCGAATCTCGATCAGGACACTATCTGCATGGAGTTTGTAGGTTCTCCCCCTGTCTGCTTGAGTTTCCTCCGGGTACTCTGGTTTCCTCCCACAAAACATGCAGTTAGGTTAATTGGCTTCCCCCCAAAATTGGCCTTAGACTGTAATAAAGACATGACTATGGTAGGGATAGGGAGATAGATAGATCGTAAGCTCCTTTAAAGCACAGCTAGTGACATGATTATGGACTTTATGCAACGTTGCGTAATATGATGGCGCTATATAAATACTGCATAATAATATTAGGCAGTCTTGGATGATGCAAAGAGCAACACTTAGGTGGTGGGGCCATGACGCCCTTTACATTATTACAGCCTTCTGGGTTGGGTGACACCTACACTATTCATCCTAGAAGACAGAGGAAATCTTGTTGTGAAGACCAGATACTGCTAAAAATTGGCATCCCCAAATTTTATTGAACTTTAATATTATTAAAGAGTATTTATATAGAGCCAATATATTAGGCAGTGCTGTACATGAAATAGGGATTGTAAATGACAAACAGATACAGATAGTGACACAGGAGGAGTGGAGGATCCTGCCCAGAAGAGCTTACAATCCAGGGGAAGTGGGGGAAGTATCACACAATAGGAGGGGAGATATGATAAGATAGAGGACGACCGGTAGGTGAAACAAGTTTTTTTTTTTGGCCTTAATGTTTAGACCACTGTAAAGATCTCTCTGTTTTCCACACAGGGTGAGTGATGAGAAGGATGCGCGGGGCTACCTGCAGGCCTTGGCTTCCAAGATGACGGAAGAGCTGGAGACTCTGCGAAATTCCAGCCTGGGTGCTCGAGCCACGGTAAGAAACCTTTTACTAATGGGACCCTCCTCTTACACCCAAGGGTGCATTCATAGACTGAACTGGTGGGAGATGCTAAAAGCTGTGTCCATGCACCCTAAACCACTATTACATTATTACAGTACAATAGGGCCATCTTAAAACACAAGATATCTGCATACATCACAAACTCAAAAAATGCCATTATTCCTAATCTTATAATAGGAATGGGTCAGCAATGGAAATCATTCCCTGCATCCCCCTACAGATATAGCCTAAGATCATGAAGCTTTCATTGCTAGCTGACTGCAGGTGCTATAGGCTTGTTGGACATCATTAGTGCAGAGAACCCATGGCTTATACGGTTTGGGGAGCAATGAGATGGTATAAAGGGGTTATGGTGCATTGAAAAGACCTCCACTGAATCAGTGGAACCATTTCAAGAAAGTGTAATTTGTCATACAAGCCCTACTACCTAAAAATTTCAAGAATTATGTATGCTGCTTGGGTACATGTATATGATGATGCTGAAAAGTCATAGCTGCATTCTATGCTCCCTGTACGGCAGGACATGCCTTGGAAGATGCGACGTTTTGCCAAGCTGGATATGTCAGCCAGGTTGGAGCTGCAGTCTGCTCTGGATGCTGAAATCCGGGCCAAGCAAACCATCCAGGAGGAGCTCAACAAGGCCAAGGCAGCAATCATCGCCACGGAATGGTAGGTGACACAAGACTATGAAATTCATAGACCGATCACTGCAATCTACTTCTGTTAGTTTTTTGGATTCCACATCTTTCTGATGTTTATTCGTTTTATAAATGTACTGTAACTCCACCTGGAAATGTAAATGTTAAGGAAACCAAAATACTGATGATGAATAAACTAAAATTGTGCAATGATGGCTTCGCAGGCTTGCAAAATGTTTGTGTTATCCCACAAGAAGTGATTGCATTATGCTGCTTACTGCAACAATACAGGTAGTCCCCGGGTTACATACAAGATTAAAAACAAAGCAAAAAAAAAAAAAAACTTTATGAAGCCTAGACATTCATTAACTTCTACAGCAAGCTGTGCTTTGATATGCAAAAAGAAACAACTGCAGAGTTTGTCTTGGTCAATAAAGAGTTACAAGATGTTGCAGAAGAGCTCAGTCCTTAAGATCACCCACAACCTCAGCTGTGTTTAGCAAAAAATTTCTTCTACATGACATGTGAACCGCCCCCCTCCCCCCTATCAAGCCTCCGTCCTGCACACAAGCCAGCAGGGCAGCCCCGTTCGTATCTCCGAGTCGTCCGTATGTCAGATGTTCTTAACTTGGGGACTACCTGTACGTTGATGAATACCGCTACATAGACACAAGAGCCAATTCACAAAGAGTGCACCTCTTGGAAAAAAGCAAAACTTCAGCTAGGCAAGCAAATCTAGGCTGCCAACGTCTGTGTCCCCCTCTGATCACCAAATTTTCATATAGACTTATAAGTATTTTTAATATTTTAAAAACAGCATTTTCACAGTATCACTTTCTCCATAGATGCTCCCTGCAGCTGTGATGAAGCATATTGCACAGACATTGTCCACCATAGTCAGCTGTTTATGATACTCAGTTCTTTAGCAAACTAAATGCCATCCAGTTAGTGGTGTTTTGTCACCATCTAGTGGTCAGTTTACAAACATAACTTTCATCACTATCTTCTGCTGAAATATGATCATTACAAGTGAAATGAGCTGGAATAATTGTAATTGCAGTTGTTATAACCAGGAGAGATTTGTAAGCTGACAGTGGTGTATATGTAGCTATATTACTGCACCAATCATTATTTCGTTGCCATTATGTAAACCCGCCATGACTGGGGTACAGCAATCTTGTTTACAAGGATAAAAAAAAAATCAAATGTAAGGTAATATGTAACAAATCATAGTTGTTTAGCAATTGATAGTATGGTAAAGTTCTTGTTTTAAGCAATTGGACTCCTATTTGACTTTTATTTCATCTGACAGTAAACTTCAGGAGTCGGAGAAGAAGAACGGGGAGCTGGTGGCAGAAATAGAGAAGCTGAAATGGGAGACCGAAGAGTTCCGATCGGAGAAAGGTACCAGACATTGAAGGGAACACTACTAGTTATAGAGTTGGGGCTGTGTGGTGTACAGGACTAGGGCTATGTACTCATATCAGATGATTCTCGCCTGATATGAATGATCGGGTGAGAATCTGACAGCAATCGACCAACATTGTACTGGATCCATCCTGATGGATTCACGAGCAACCTACAGAGAATGAATGCTGTACAAGTCGATGGAGAAGAGCACAGAATGATGCCGCTTGCTCATTCTCCTCACTCCCCTCTCCATGGAACAGAATGTGCCTGTGTGTACAATGCTGATTAGTTCTTCTATCACATTTCCAGTGACAAAAATTGAATGTATGTGCACTGCCTAAAGGATTTATAAATGACAATGGAGGGTTTACTGCTACTTCCTGGGTCAGTGCTTTGTGATTTGGAAGAGACTCCCTGCTTGTATTACATTGCATTGTACCCAGTCTTGGCCCTGGGAGTTTCATAACTTCTTTCTTTAGTAATAATAGGCCACCCAGTCACCAGTTTTTATGTCTCTCTTTATTATATATGTATACAGAACTAAATCCTGTGCATGTTTTCTTGTCTAGGTGTCAAACATCAGGAATCCCAGAATTCATTCCTAGCATTTCTGAATGCACCTACCTCTGTACTGGATCATTTTGAGGTAAGTCTTTTCTACAGTCAAAATGTACTTTTTTTATTAACAATTGAGAATTTGTTTTAAAAAATTATTATTGATTTTCTGTGAATGGTACATTGAGCTTTATTAGGTCTGATAGGTGTAGAATATCAGAACTTGCAGATGCAGGTGGAGTTCCTTGTAGGTGCCTATCCTAATGCAAGTCAGTCAGAAAGGATAACAGTTTGAGTAGTTGCAGGCTTGGAAGTATAGGCATGGCAGGATTCTTTTTTTTTTTTCTTCATGGTGCGATAGGGCAGCTGCTTTTAAATATATGTTCTTACTGCTGATTACTGGGGTACAAAAGCACCACAATATATCAAAGGGCAGCCACACGTGGGGCACACCAAGGCACCTGGGGCTTAAAATGAAAGTTTTCAGCTCCCAGGAAACAATAACCGGAGTCTCTGATCGGTCACTGTCTGCTAATGACTCATTTATTTATATATTTAAAGTTTCTGTGCACATAGCTCAGTTTTTAACAATCTGGGTTTAGGTTTGCAGAGATGATATCTGCCCACAGCCACCACTTAGCTTTCTTAGAAGTCATCCTCTAGGGCAATCACATGAAGCAGCTCCACCTACAAGGACTAGTGAGGTTGGATCCTGTAAACTTTTAGGGACAACACACAATTGGAAACTTATAATAGTGATAGATTATAACAAGAGATTTGGCAGGGATTGATCATACAAGTCGTGTTTGCTATTTATTTATAAAACTAAGTGCAGGTTATCATTGGTGAGATCGTGGACCCCTAAGACCCAGAGAGAACTGTAAACTTGAGAGCATCATTCCAATCTAGGCAAAATGGCAGCGCATTCCATTTTTTAACCTTTGGTAAAAACAGAAGTAAACTTGTTGGCAGGAGTGAGCTTTCTCCATAATCAGCATACTTACTGCTGATTGCGCACTTACCTTATAAATTAGTTTTTCTCCTAAATTGTGCAATGCAATCCCTCTCCCCTGCCACTGCCATATCCGCTGTTACTACTTCAGGTTCCCAAGAATTATTTTCAGTCCACTAATGATGTAACTCCTGCACTTGAGCTCAGAAGTTCCATCAGTCCTGGCAATCCCAACCATTGGGTGAACTTTTAATTTTCCAGTAATGAACAGGGAGCATACATAGCACTGTGCATACATTGTAGGGTGTATGTACAATTGATAGGAGAAAGAGGGCAAAGTTTTTTTTTTTGGCAGAAGAGGCTTTGTATGTATCTTCTGTTAAAAAAAAAACCTTCTGAATTTTTTTTTTGGTTTAAAGCAGAACTCCGGGCTCCCATCCCCCATGTACACACACATTCCTCCTTCCAGCAATCTTCTACTCATTCCAGTAATGGTATTAGCTTTCCTCTTCTTCCTGGTGCTGGTGTATCGATATGAGTGCCGCACAGTCCTAGTTACTGTGAGCCCAGCCAATGTAGAACAAGCTGAGCTCACAGAAAATGGTCAAAATGATGGCCCAAAGAAATTTTACATGTTTTGTACACAGCAAGCGGTAAGGACAAGAACTATTACTAAAATCGCTCTCTAATGGTTAGTGTTATACAGTAATAGCTGTCGGTACTGCATTTGCTCTTCTGATATATGTAATGTATGTTTTTGTATGGTAAGTCTCATACCTTTATATGTGCTTTCATGACCTCTTGTATCCAGCAAACTGCTGCATCATGACAATGTAAATCTATGTTTCAAATTGTTGTGTCCAACACTCCGCTCTATAAACTGATTTTAAATTATATCTCACTATGCTTCTGCCACAGTAAGAGCAGAGCTGATATCAAGATTTCCCCTCAGGCAAGAAAAAATCAACAGTCCCATAATTTATTAAGGACTGGGTAATACTTTATAGATCCCCAGATGGTCACATTGAAGATCAAATACCTTGCTCACCACTTTTGTGGCTCTTTGGGACTTTATCAGGTGGAGAACAAGTATTCCATTCAAGTAAATGGAACGTCTGCAAACATTTTTCTGTTTTCCTTTCTCTTTCTGGGACACTAAGATCTCCTTTTTCAAAGAGAACACATCGTTGGATTTACCTGTTCTTGTGATTAATGTTTTGTTTTGGATTTTGGTGACCTGGGACCAATAGCACTCCAATAGTTATGGCAAAAGCCAAAATTTTACCTTGTCACTAGAATAGGAAAACAGCTGTAGTTGTTCCCTGGAGCAGCAAACCTCACTGCAAGTAACAAGATTTGTACACAGCTATGGCTATCTTCAAAGGGCAACCATGTGGCCAAAAACAACTTGTTACTTCTTGGAATTGTGCCATTTTGCTGCAGCCACGTGCAAAAAATGGTTCCTAACAGCTCCTATTCACTTGAATGGACCTACTGCTCACCGTGGGTCTGAGTGACCTTAAGTCTAAATATAAAAACGATCCATAACCTTTAAAAAAAATCTCAGAGGATTACTACGTGTTATTTGACCTTAGAAAGAAGACAGTCCCTTTCTCCATGTAGCTTGACACTGCTGCAGCCATAATATGCGTGTCAGCACTGTGTGCGGGCGATGAGTGTGTGTAACTTGTCTCCTCTCTCTTGAAGCGTTCTCCAACCTGCAACCCGACCAGTAGAGGCAGACGTGTAAGAGGCTGTCTTGCTTTGTGTGCCCCCCCTTTTCTGCCTGTGGTATAAATGTTTTTGTTTTACATGGGTCATGTCCCGCTTTTTCTGCATGCTGGCTGCATTTCCTGCCCCGCTTTCTGTTCTACATATATCAAACCGAGGGGACGGCTACTAATATATGGCGACCGGCAGAACGGGCATGTTTTCTGAGCCAAGGATCACCCTCACTCTTGGGATACTACATGTTTATACCATTGTTTTTTGTTTTGGGTTGGAAGAGAAGCAACACACATTTTGCTTTGGAATCTAATGATGGCAAGCAAATTTGTAGTGATAACCATAATACTATGTAATGCCATGTTTAAAGGGACCCTGTCAGTAGTGACTTAGCCAAGGCTCCAATCTAATGTCAGGGATTACTGATAATTCCTATGAACTATAAAATAAAACTGCAAAGGCTTCTAATTCCAATGTAGTTTAGATATTGCACAGTTGTACTCAGTAAGCAGTAAATAAGCTTCAAAACAAGCCCTCACTGACCTCTCCAGCTGTATGTACTGTGTAGTAGTTCATTCCCAAACATCACAACTAAAACTTCTAAGTTGGGTCTAGGTCTGCGCCAAGTGCAACTTTTTGGGGGTTGGGCGGTGCTGGTCATGGATGGAAATGTTGGCTGTGCCGAATGCCACCTCAATATGTTTTCTTTAGTCCTTGTTGGCTCTATATTGGGGAGCAGGACTGCTGCTTTTACACTTGGCACAGAAGACCGAGTCTCCAGTGGTCCAACACATGTCCTACACAGTGATCCACTTAACAACTCTTCTCAGAAAGATTTGAATGATGTTGATTAAAGCAAGTTGCAGAGGAAGTGTTACACTGCTAGAGACCTCTATTCTGAGCGGGAGCACCGGCCCTAATCTCCAGTGTGCTGCAACCACCAAGCCATTTTATATAAGCACATCATGAAAATATATATATTTCAATAAATCTATAATATTTATAAAAAGTAAAAATTAAACTGAACTTTAAAGTAGGTTAGGTGTTTTGAATGTGCACTTATCCTTTAGCATTTCCCTTCCAAATATCTTTATGGCTATCCCCCAGAAAGGTAGTGACCAGCAGTCTGTGCTCAGGTACACTGTGGCCCGTTGCTTGTTCTCTTGCACGATCAGAACAGTACGGTTTTCTAAAACTATGCTGTTGACAACCTGTACTCTGTTTGGTGCACACTCCTGAGCACTCAGCCTTGTACAGATAAGGATGTACTGACCTAAAACGGCTCAGGTAACGCAATGCTCAACAAAGCTTTGCTGCAATTATTTCCACATATGTTCCTGGGAGACCTCCTGTGACTGTAGCTACCTGGCCTGACCCTGGTGAATATCGGAGTACTATAAAAATGTATGTATGTGTGTGTGTGTTTGTAAATATATCCTATATTATAGTAATATATATAGTATAGGTTTTTGTTGATACCTGGCTACAACACCTAAATGAGCCAACTGCAAGACCATGAGCTCAACTGGTGTTGACCCTCCAAAAACACCTTCCATGTCTGCAGGAAAGCCTTTTAGCCAAATAATATAGCGTCTTTGGGAATGTTAGTGAAATAGTGTAGCCAATTGTGATATCAAGTATTGTTTGTATTGGATGAGAAGAACTGGCTCACAATTGGTATTACAATCCTTCCCAATGGCATTCAGTAGGGTTGAGGTCAGGGCTGTGTGTAGGACACTTGTTTTCCTGTAAGGCAAATCGGCTTTGTACACAGGGTCACAGTCATCCTATAGGAGAAAAGGGTCTTCCCTAAACTTATCACTAGGTGGGGGAGCACAGATGTTTTTCTTTGTTTTAACATTACCTGGAAACATCTGAACTAGATAATTTGGTGCAAAATCCACCCCTTTCTGCCATGTAGTGTATGTTTGTGGGGCATATATAGAACCCGTTGATACCCCTTGCTTTGCAGACCTCTAACTACAACCAAATGTCTGCTTATTTTATTACTAACCTTTGTTTTCTGTGAACCTTAGCAGTAACTCGCCACTCTGCTGGGGGCTTCCCATTGTCTAGCGCTCATTAACCCTCTTTTACAAATTATATACTACTCCGGATTTAGTGTGGGTTTGAGTACTAAGCCGAACACTTGCCGCAAAGCTTTGCCTAAACTGCTTTTTTTTGTTTATTTGCACCTAGGTTTGCCTTTTACATACAGTGGTATAGGGGGTGCCCGGGCTCCTCATCTTCATGAATTATCCATTCTATAATTTGCAGGAGTTAGGATACCCCTTTGTACTTATGTTGCGCTCATCCCTCAAAATTACAGCCGAAAGAACCCCGTCTAGGATTCTCAAGTCTGTTTTTGTTTTCAGATGGATTCAGTGGACAATTTTACCCTATCCAATACACCATCACGTGATGAAGATGCTAAATCTCAGGTTATATCGCGTTCCAGGTCGCCATCGACAATGAGTGACATTGAACCCGGTGAGGTAAGGACTTTAGACTACAAGTGATGTCACTCTTTCTGTAGAGGAGACATGCAGTAATGCTGACCGTGATCTCTTGCTGCATTAACACAGATCCAGAAACCTGTAGTTACAGATTTTAATAACAGTGCCACTTGCTGGTGAAATCTGGTATTGTAATACAACTAAACCAAAGATCTTCCTGTACTGGTGAACCACCTATATCCATAGAGCTCCCTAAAAGTGTACACAAGCTGCACCCAATCAGCTTCCCATAGTGATGAACTGCTTATACCCATATGGTTTCCGCTAGTAGTGATCTTCAATTAATTTCCTTTAGTGGTGAACAGTCTTTATTAAAGAGCTTCCTCTAGTGGTGACCCCTACATCCATAGAACTCCTTCTGATAGTGAACCCCTAAATCCATTTAGCTCCCTCTAGTGGTGGAGTTTTTATCCACACAGCTTCAGCTAGCATTGAGTAGTCTCTGTCTAAAACACTCCCTCTAGTGGTGGTTAAAAAAGATGGATACACTCACCAAGGGACTGCAGACCAGGATAGGATCAAAAACACAGTGGTGTTGTTCAATAAGAAAAGTAATTTAATGTTTTTGTGCTGCTTTTAACAATGTAGCTTGCTGCAAGTTTGATCAGTTTATTTCCTTTATATCATCATTTTCTCCCTTCACTTTTCAGACTACAGATCACCCTCCCCGCTCAGTACAGACACCAACATTCAGGGCTTCCTACCTGAGCTCGGGCTCTACAACACCGAAGGTAAAACTGTGTGAAATTTCAGCTTAAGCAAACTTACCTGAAACGGCAATGGACTTCCAGTATAATGGCAACTGAAAGAGGAACTGTTTACCATGTGATTTTCTAGCCTGACAGGTTGTAGATATCACTATTTGTAACACAGACAGGGTTGTGCGATATTGCTGTGTAAGAGTTCATTACAATTACCATGGAAAAGAGAAAACCAGGGAACGCAGATAAAAAAATAATAGAAATAAAGATTCATAATAGCCATGAACTAAATACATGAATAAATAATGTACAGATTATCTGATGATACATTTCTGTTTAGTATAGTAAAGTTTCAGTCATTTTGCTTCCAGATTGGACAGGACAGATTCTGAGTTATAACATTTATTGACCCCTCCATGGGTTGGCATCACTGAGGTTCCTTCTAGGTTTTTCTGAATATTCTTCAAAACAAATAAGGTTAAGTACACCTTACATGTGTCCACCAACCAAAGAATAAACTGTTTCCTATATTTGTCTTGTAGCCCAAAGCTCACCAGTTTGTTGTAAAGACTTTCAGCACGCCAACCAAATGCAACCAATGTACGTCACTGATGGTGGGTCTGATCCGTCAGGGCTGCACCTGCGAGGGTAAGTGCTCAGCATGTGAAACTTCTCACCTTCTGTTCGCCTCATGGGGTAACATTACAGCTGAAACTTTAAACTTTCCTCCTATTCTTTTCTAATCTTTTTCTTTTTGTAAGGTTATCGCGTTTTCCATCAATTCTCATTACCGGAGACTCCTATAGCTAACGGTTGTCTATATGATGGCAATGCCAGTGATATTTGGGCAGTTTTTTGTTCAGTGTCCCATGCAAATCAACCATTTCCTTGATCCAGCCATCTAAACCTCCCCTTCCTCTCTCTTTTCACCACTGAAACCAACCCTAAATATTCAGTTTCTGCAATGAATGTTGGGGAAATAGGAATACATATTTTTGCTATGATACAAACCACCCAGTGTTTAAAAAATTGCTTACCAGTCATGGATGTGGTGGCTCCAAGTAGTTTTCTTCTTTTCAGGATTCTTTTTTACCCCCATATATAGAGGAGCAGCATTCTCACCCTAGCCACAGGAGGGTAGTTACGGTAATAAAGTTTACAAAAGATAACAGAGAAAGCTGATAACGTTTGCAAATTTCAGTTCCATCCTAGGAAAGTGTCAAGGGCTTAACTTAAATTTTCTGTATAAGCATGGACAAAAAAAACTGCATTTTCCAACCCTTTCTCACTCTGTCCATAGCTAAAAGAACATCTTTGATTGGATTTGGGACCTCCAAATTGCCTTTATTTTTTGTTTTTTGTTTTTGCTTTTTTTTATTCAGTACCTCATTTACCCCCTCCCAAAACCTTTTACCAGTGTTGCTCATGTACTAAAGGAATCTCCTAACTGTTCTATTAAATGTTTTTTTTTTGTTTTTTTTTTGCCAGTGTGTGGTTTCTCTTGCCATGTAACGTGCGCAGATAAAGCTCCCTCAGTTTGCCCCATTCCTCCCGATCAGACCAAGGGACCACTGGGCATCGACCCCCAGAAAGGCATTGGAACAGCGTATGAAGGTCACATCCGAGTAAGTAGACCAAGCTAATACTTGTTCCCCAAAGTTTCTCCTAATTGGTCCTAATCGTCTTTAGCATTCTCCTGTACTTTAGAGGGGCACTCTAAGACAAGACCAACACTCATGGATTCACCTGGTATTGATGTACAGCTCTGTTTGTTTCCAGGTGCCCAAGCCAGCTGGAGTGAAAAAGGGATGGCAGCGGGCACTGGCTGTTGTATGCGACTTCAAACTCTTCCTATACGATATTCCAGAGGGGAAAAGCTCTCAGCCGTCTTGCGTTGTCAGCCAGGTCATCGATATGAGGTAAGCTACAGATCCTGGCAGCCATCATGACCATCATCACTTCCTTTGCAGATTTTGCATTTGCATTTGTTTATTCCAATTGCAGAGACGAGGAGTTTGCCGTCAGCTCTGTCTTGGCCTCTGATGTCATCCATGCCAATCGCAAGGACATTCCCTGCATTTTCAGAGTAAGTGTTTTGTGTAGAGTTAAAAAAAATAAAATGGTGCAAAGCCACAAAGCACTTGTTAGAAACATTTAGACAAAGGTCAGATATTCAGCACGATCTCAAATCTTGCTTCAATCTTCAGAAATGACTTCCAGTTGAACAAATCTAATCTTGGCTTAATGACCTTTCTACATTTTGAAAAGCTCTGATATCCTTGGCTCCTTCCAGATTTGCTTAGCCAGAGTTCTGTGGAACCTGGAGGTCCCTTCAAATGATTCAGGGGGTTCCTAGAGCAATGAGCAATGGGTAACTTCTTTCTCTGTGACACCAGTGATTCTCATAGATATATTTTAAGGCATTAAATAAGAGCATTCCTTCCACTAACCACCAGTGTAAGGGGGGCTTCATCCAAGATTACAGACAATCCCACAGGACTCCCCTGTGGGGAGTCACACCTCCTAGTGTGGTTGGGGTGAACACATTGTTAAACACATTACTTTCTCTCACTTACTTTAAGGTGACGGCTTCACAGCTCTCAGCGTCCAGCAGCAAGTGCTCCATCTTACTCCTGGCGGACAGCGAAAGCGACAAGAGTAAGTGGGTGGGAGTGCTGAATGAGCTTCAGCGCATCCTGAGGAAAAACAAGCTGAAGGACCGATCGGTCTACATCCCTAAAGAAGCTTATGATAGTACGCTGCCACTCATCAAGAACACCCAGTCTGCCTCCATCCTTGGTGAGATTCTATGAAACTGTGCTATGAATGTGTTTTTACATTGCAATGGCTCCAGGGTTGAGTCTTAGCCAGGACACTTTCTACTTTGTTTTTTCACCCCATATTTGTAATGATTTCCTCCCACATGCAAAACAACTTGTACTAATAGGGTAAAAGCCACAGCCTAGGTGGTAACTATGTATAAGTGATACCTCAGGGTTAGACCTGATAAGCACACGGAAGTACCATATATACTTGAATAGAAACCAATACAAATACAAATGAAGGTACCTATTTTTACTTAAAAAAGTAAAATAAAAAAAACATGAAAACTGCTTTGACTCGAGTATGTAACTCGAAAAATGCAGCCATTACTGCTAACATTCAAAACAGCAATCAACAGGAAAGCCAATAAAAATAATTTGAGTAAATACATCAATGGGGTGCAATTTTTGGAATATTTACTTAAAGGGGAAAAATATAAATCTTATGGGCTCAGTTTGTATATCCTCCCCCTCCATTTTACTGGATATTGTAGTTTAATGCAGTGGTTGCCAAACTTTTTCAGACCTGCTGACCACGAAATGCATGGACTCCAGTGTGTGTCACACAAAGGGTAAGAAACTTCCCCCAGAGTGACATCATAATGCCAAAACCTGCCCACTGAGCCTACGATGGGAGGGGGGTGGGTTGTGGCCTGAGAACCCACTGCCCTGGGCCTACAATCTGTACGGGGTCTTTCTGTCCACGCACCAACGGTTGGTGACCACTGCTTTAATGTACTGGGTCAATATTTTTAGCCACCAGTAGATGACATTGTATCCTTATGTAAAGTCTGTAATAATGTGTCAGGGGGCAAGAGTTTGTTACACACTTTATATCAGGTCACAGTGCCACCCAATGGCCAGAGATACTTTTTCTAATAGCATTACTTTACTCTTACTGCAATATGTGAAGATAAGGATGCTTTCTATTCAAGATGCATGATATTCATATGACTGGATTGTGTCTTTCTTTTTTTTCTACAGATCATGAAAGGATAGCACTCGGAAATGAAGAAGGGTTATTTGTTGTTCATGTCACCAAAGATGGTGAGAATACATATAAATATATATACACACAGTCCTATATATCTTATATATTTCTATATTATTACATCTATATGACCAGCTGAATTCCTTTTTTATTTTCATTTTGGATTGAGTAGGAAATGGTTAGAACCCCTATCAAATTCCAACAGCCCCCCCCACACACACACACACACACACACACATTTGGGAGATTTTGGCTTTCTGTCAACATAGATCTTTCCAAAGTGATTGTCAGTTGTCACTGCACCACCCTCTGGAAGATTTCTCCTTTCCTCTTGTTATGATGACAACTGTAAAATGTTGAATTCTCCATCTCTTGACCGTAGTTGTCAGGACAGAGTAGGAGAATCTCCTCAGATGGGACACAATTGTTCTAAACCTTACCCAGCTCTGCTAGAAAATGTGTTTTATTGCTACCATTGTCTGTATTTGTCCTACAAAAACAAAAAAAAAACAAAGAAATGCAACATTTTGCATGTGTCAAAAAAAAAAAAAAGGGAAATCTTTCAATGGGCAAACTTGCTTTAATGACAACTGTCATAAAGGATACTTTCCCTTGGAGGTACACCCATTACACCCATTTCCTGTTGCGTTTTTAGGACAGGAAGTTACCCCCCCCAGGTGATACAAATGGAAAAAAAAGATAAAACAGAGCTTTCAACTAATTTAAACTCTATCTTGTACTTGGGTGGAGCTGGACTTTAAAAGGTTTGCTGAGTGAAATTACTTTTGTAGTTTAACTTCTCTTTTGTTCTTTCATGGCAGAGATTATCAGAGTTGGGGACAACAAGAAAGTGCACCAGGTGGAGCTGATCCCACAAGAGCAGCTGATTGCTGTGATTTCGGGGAGAAATCGCCATGTCCGCCTCTACCCCACAAACTCCCTGGATGGCAGAGAGACTGAGTTCTTTAACCTGCCCGAAACGAAGGGCTGCCAGGGCATTGTATCTGGCCAGGTGCGGCACGGCGCCCTTACATGCCTGTGCGTGTCTATGAAGAGGCAGGTTCTCTGCTATGAACTGAACCAAAGCAAGACCCGTCACAAAAAGATCAAGGAGATCCAGGTTCCGGGCAACGTCCAATGGATGGCGATATTTAATGAGCGCCTGTGCGTGGGTTATCAGTCGGGCTTTATTCGGTACCCGCTGCACGCGGAGGGCAGTCCTTCTAGTCTACTCCACCACGAGGACCACACGCTGTCCTTCATCACGCAGCAACCCACAGATGCCATCTGCGCGGTGGAGATCTCCAATAAGGAATTCCTGCTGTGTTTTAGCAGCGTTGGGGTTTATGTTGATTGCCAGGGTCGGAGGTCGCGGCAACAGGAGCTGATGTGGCCGGCGGTTCCTACGGCTTGCTGTAAGTCAATTGCCCAGATGATCCAATGTAATAGAATGCTGGTGGTCAGTGCATTTGGCATCCCCATGAAGCAAACGGTTGGCTTCTTAGATCATTAGCTTATGTTAATATGTAGAGCTTTGTTTCTTAACCTTTAAAACATGGGGGGAAACACTTGAAAAAATTTATAGCTCTTCAGGGAACCCCGGCTATAATTACTATATCCACAGCTCACAGTGCATTAACATGGCGCTCAATTGGAAGAATGCCTCTTACATTGATGGCCAGTGGAAAGAATGTCACCTTTACAAAAAAAATATTGGTGTCACTTAAACTGAGAGGTGGAAATTGCTCAAGGAACCCCTAACAACCTGGTTGAAAACTGATTTAGAGATGGTTTTCTGTGTAGATCTGATTTACCTATAAGGATCCTATGTAGGATGTGAGCATGTTAGAACAGAGGGATTACTAAAGCTCAGATTCTCCAATAAAGTTCAAATTAAATATCCGATGCCAGTCCCAGTTTAACTTTACTACATCTAGGGGATAGAAGCAAAAGAAGGGGCTTTTTGACACAGCCAGCCACACACCTGGCTAGGCTGCTGCCAAGCTCTCCTTCATATAAAGGGGAGATAGATAGGCTTGGAGACTTCCAGCCCTAAAGTATTTATCTAGAGTATTAGGTGTTGCCAAACCTTTGCTTTTCATGTTTTTATTTGAGCTTTCTGTCATACACTACCCTGCGAATTCCTTTGGTTCAAGAAAAACCTTTCGTCCACTGGAAACAATATGTTTTTAATACAATAAGTCACCAAGTTGCACTTCACCATTTATGCCAGTTATAGTTTAAAACAACTACTATTGCTACCACTACTTCTCTCTGATCCGAATACAGAGCTCAAAGCAACTGGCACTACTACACCACATTATCTCTCAATTAGGATTTTAATCTCTCCATCACCCATAAATAAGAGTCTCAAAAAAAACCATGAAAAAAGCCAGAAGGCGAAAAGCATTGGGTGGTAGACGACGGTCAAGTTCTACACAATTTATTTGAGTTGTGTGATGTCTAGCAATAGTATAAATATTACTTGCTGTATGTATTTGGTAACTTTCATAGGAAAAAAAATATTTTTATTTGCCAAAAAGCCCCTTCTTTTGCTTATATCCTATACATGGTATTAGATGTGAGCAATTGCTTCCAGCTTGTTAGCTCTAATTGTTGTAAGACATGGACGCATTAGCTTCTGTGTGGTGCCATAGCTCCAGCTCTGTGGGCCCTAGTGAGATTTTGTATTTTATTTGTAAGTGCACCATGTGAATTTTTAACACTCCCCTTTCATTGTTGCCTATAACTTTTTGTGGACCACTCTGCCATGAACATGGTCTTATTTAGGGCCCCTGTGGGCACTCTGGAACAAAGGGCCCAGTTGCAGTTGACCTAGTAACACCAGAGCCAAGGCATTGCTCAGGTGACCTTTGTGAGTTTGTATATGCTAGTGACTCCTGGATATATACGATAATCAATGTCTAGGACAGATTGTGGGGGCCTTTTTTTATTAAAATGTAAAATTAAAATGAAAAAATTTTCTTATTTAAATGTATTTTGTAATTATTTTTAATGTTAACCATAATTATTTTCAATTTTGATATTTGATGTAAATTGCAATAAAAATAATTCTAGCATTGGATATAATAGATAATACCTAGCCTAGATAAATAAATTATTGATGCCCGAGTCCTGGTTGGAGAAATTTTCCCTATCCCCTGTTCCTGGGACTTTGTGTTCAAAATTTCCATTGGTCACCAGGACACAATCAGATAGTAAATCTTCCCAGCAGAGATGCAGATAGTGCTAAAAACCTGAATTGATTGGACTTCCAACTAAAGGCATCTAGGCCATGGAAATAATTGATATGTCTGTGGGCTTCATCCGTGCACCCTTGACTGTCCATTATGGCCTGGTTGTTGAACTATAAGTGGGTGATACCCAATCAATAAGTATTGATGAGGCCCCATTATTATGGATGTTCTGTTTCTGGTACCCGGCCACACATAGGAATATTTCCTTTGTATCTGTCAGCCTTTCCTCTATGTTCTTCCATCCTCACTTCTACTTCTTCTTACTCTCAGGCTACAACGCCCCGTACCTCTCTGTTTACAGTGAAAACGCAGTTGACGTTTACGACATCAATTCCATGGAGTGGATTCAAACCATTCCCTTGAAGAAGGTAAGGAGGCTTTGCATGTTTTCCCTGGCTGCAGATGAAACACTTTTTATTCCTCAAACATGAACTCCAGGCAAACAGATTAAATTCTTACATGGGAGTTATTTTACCTGTCAAAATGTTTGTATTTCTTCCCATCCAATCCTGAAATGTTTACATCTCCACCACACAGTCCAGTCTGGCAGGGTAGGAGACTTGATTTTTTATATTCTGCAGGTAAGTAACGCCAACAGGTCTCGTACCTCAGAAAGGGGTTGGACAGTGAAGGGAGAAGCAGCAGAATCCCCCTGTTACTCTAATCTCCCCTCCTATGAACATGTCCCTTTTTGGCACATGAGCATCATTGCACTACTGAGAACATGGGCGCATTCATTTTCACCTTTTCTATCAGCCTGGAGTCCAGTTGTAGGTCACCTCTGCATTTATTTCAGTGGAAATTTTGTGTGTTGCTGAAATTAGCTCTTTTAGCACCCATCAAGCATCCCTGTTCTGGCCCACATAATTATTATTATTATTATATTAATAATATTATTATAATTATTATTATTATTATTATTATTATTATTTACTAGCCTGCTGTCCTGATGCACTGTCAAGTACAGATTCTGCTTCCACCATCTCCTCCATAGCTTTTGAGGTGTTCTGCCATTTGATGATTATTATCATTGTTATTAAACAGGATTTATATAGCACCAACATATTATGAAGTGCTGTACATTAAATAGGTGTTGCAAATGACAGACAGTGACAAAGGAGGAGGAGAGGACCCTGCCCCGAAGAGCTTACAATCTAAGAGGTAGAGGAAGTATCACACAATAGGAGGGGGATGATCCAAGAGAGATCTGCACCAACTATTATACTTGCACACCATTAGTCTGTTAATAGGACAAAATATTATCCTTCATTACAGGAAAAAATTTCTCTTTAATTAAGCGCTCTTCCTTATTTTTTTCTTAGGTGCGTCCACTGAACACAGAAGGCTCTCTCAATCTTTTGGGATTGGAAACTGTACGGTTAATCTATTTCAAAAATAAAATGGCCGGTAAGCGGATTAAATTGGTCATTATTAAGCAGAAATACCAGGGGGGGGGTATTTTTAAATTTTAAAAGAGTTGCTAGTTGTACAGTCTTGAAGGGGTTACCATTTAAATTTTAAAAGAGTTGCTAGTTGTACAGTCTTGAAGGGGTTAATCTGAAAGCGGTATAATAGTCATAAAGGGTTTATTCAGATGGAAGTAGTACAGCCATGAAGGAGTTACCCAGGAGCTGCAGGTAACAATGCCAAAATCACTAGAATGATTCCTTTGTATTCCCAGAGGGGGATGAGCTGGTGGTTCCTGAAACGTCAGACAACAGCCGGAAACAAATGGTGAGGAATATCAACAATAAACGGAGGTACTCCTTCCGTGTCCCAGAGGAGGAGAGGATGCAGCAGAGGAGGTAATCGCTCACAGTGTTCAGTCTGTTTCAAAGTTGAGAACCTGGAACCAGTTCTAGTATTTCCATACAGATAAATACAGCATTAGTGGTCCTGCCAAGCAATGGAACAGGGAAGGGTTTATGGGCTAATCATGGTGCCCCCTGTGTCCATCATCCTGACCTGGTCCACCCAACTGATCAGCAACAAATATGTAGATCTCGAAGTTTCGGGAGCTTTCTGATTTGGATATTTGTTCCAGGTCAGTTCTTCAGAGTTTACCAAAGACAACTGTAATCCAGATAGCTAGCAATATGGACGGCATCAGTTGCTAGCTATCTATTTTTATCTCTTTGTTTTCACATGCCCAGCAGTTAGAGGGTGATGACACCAAAAGAAGAAGTGGGGGAGTAAAAAGGGGTGCACAGAGGAAACAAAGCCACTTCTTCCCTTAATGCAAGTACTGAAATGTTCCTGCTCACGGAAATGCTCACGGTTCCCAACGCTTGTTGTGGGCTGAAAGCATTTTTGTGGACTGAGAGGTGACAGTTCTGCTCCGTTTTCTCTTTCCAGACTACTGGGGGGGGGGGGGGAGGTGGAGTGTGAGTGTGTTTGGTCTGTGCAGTGCTAAATGCAATGAATGATTATTGGATATTGTAAGTTGTGCCACATTTGTGTTATCTCAGTCACTTCATTTTTCATTCATCTTCTGTCCTCAAGGGAGATGTTACGAGACCCAGAGATGAGAAACAAACTGATTTCCAACCCCACAAACTTCAACCACATAGCACACATGGGGCCCGGTGACGGCATCCAGATCCTGAAAGATCTTCCTATGGTGAGAGACCGCCTAGTGGTGAACTGGGGAATGACAGCTGTATAGTACAGAGCCCATCTATGTGTACTTATATTGAAGAGATCAGCTCCTGTACAATGGAGCTTACACTCTATTGTCCTTACCAGCCACACACAGTTAAGGCTACAGGTATCTAAAGCCAAACCAAAGCTTTTATTACACATGCTAAAAATAAAAAAAATGAAGGTTGTGAATGGCTATAGACCCTTCCAACCCTCCTCCCCTCTATTTAAAGTGATCCAATAAGCTCATAATAAAAAAGTGACTCAGCTGCCTTGGTCCTGTATTAGTACAGTTTTAGGTGGAGTTGGTTTTTTAACATTTATTAGTGTACACATTCTCCTTTCTTTGGTCATTTATACAAGAGGCATGTTTTTTCTTTGTGAAATATTGGTGAGTTTGTGTATTTCTTCCAGATTTGTCCAGTATAAAGCTGTGCCTCTGTGCAGGAGCTTCCTGTAATACAGAACGGTCACACTGCTTGTGCAGGGAGACTGGTCTTGTATCCGCCCCCTTTGTAGTTTTCAGCAGGAAGCCTGTAGTAGGTGGAGCTCCTGGGTCCCTCCCACAGCTCTGCTTTGTATTAGGCAGTACAGCAATCCTGTCACTGCAACTTTTATAAGATCATATCTGGGTTTGCAATTCCAATTTGGGTACCAAGTGGAGTTATCATTATGGGTATTGTGGAATTTTTGTTAACTTTTTTGCCAATCTTAATGAAAATATTGTGCAGAATCAGATTATTTCTCACTGATGTTACTGAATTAAATAACAATGATGAACAGTGGGATTTTCTTAGGTCATCCCATACAATGTACAGTATACTTGGGGTCTGCAGAACCTTAGGTGTAATTCTTAAAGTAACCATTAGGTGGAGTATGGATTAAGTGCAATGGTTCTATAGGATAGTTAGAGAATTGTGTGGCTGCCATTCCTGGCCTCTCCCAAAAATGTGACTTGATTGGCTGTTGTGCTGATCCATTCAGTTCACCTCTTCTTTATATCCTGTTTTGGAACAAGTATGCAAATTATGAGTTTGGACATTGTCTTATATTGGGTCAAGGTGTCTCATGGAGCCAGAAAAATAGCTACTTCAGTAGAATTATGGCATTAGCAACACTAATATTATTCTTAGTACATATTACCTTTAAGCAGCTTTGTTACTGTCCATTTTAAAATGTATTATTGAAGCTTGCCCATCACCAATACTCACCAAATCTGCTAATGGGGGTCTCGGTAAGACCTTGGTAACATGGGCTTTACTTGTCTAAGATTAGTGTGTACTATAAAATTTTGCAAAGCATTCAGAAGTTTGATTAAGCTTTGATGAAGCATTCACTCCGTTAAAGACACCAGATCAAGTGTATACGGCCAAAGGACACGTGTAGTCTTTTAAGTAGTTCTAATTCCCCCACTCGACGCAGCACCCAGATCTAACCAACACACAACCCAAACCCGCCAACACCTGCCAGCATTTCCCGGGACTCTAAAATGATAATCAGAAATTACTGCGCTATTAAAACTGTTTCTGTAGAAAAAAAATCAGGCTGTCTGACCTCTTCTTCAGATAAGAGATACAAAGTAACATTATTGTTACTTTTGTATTTACTTTGTTTCTTTGATCTACTTATCCTCAAAAAGATGAATTTAGTTCTTTATGTAATCTAGACCAGTAAAAAAAAACTAAACTAATAACCCCTAAATAACCCTAATTTACCTTAATTAATATTCCTATTTTTCTAACTATTAAAACCAATATTATCTTTTATGGGGGGCACGTGGCAAAAAAAGAAAAACCTTAGAATTGTTAATCCACATTTTAGTGTCATTTGGTGTAAATTTAATTAATTATAGAAATGTATGATTTTTTTTTTAGCCACATGCATTAGGGATATGCAAATCTATGCAAATGGAATTATAGGGACTAAATTAACCCAAATTTTTGAACATCAGGAAAAAGGAACGTATTAATATATTAAAAAATATTACACATTTTTACTTTAGTGCCCCACTATATTGCAAGACGCATTAGAGAGAGACCCTAGGAAGTGTTTCTGTCCATGTATGTTCATTAAACTCCAAGCAGGTATGTGTTGCAAGGCTTCAGATTGTTTTCTGCTATAGGAGATGGGAGCTGATGGGCCCAAGATCGGAGTGTGCCCAATATTGGTTTCATGGGCTGCTGGGAGCAGACAGAACAACATCATTGTTTCTGCTTCTTTACAGGAATTTGAATCCTAAGCTGAGTTTTTTTTTAAACTCCCCTCCAAATGATATTGTAGTTATATTGGGACAGGTGGGAGCCCCACCATATTGCTTTGTCTGTCTCCATAGAAGGGTTTTGCAGGCCTCAATGTTACCGCTCCCTCATGGGACGTCCTTTGTCAGGGAAATGGTTTGCTGTTTCCCTGTGCTGATTGTGTCTTCCTTTCTGTCTCTTTATCAGCCTAGGTCCCCTTATCCATCCCCCCTCCGCCATCACTCCAGCCTGATCTCCACTCCGAGCAACTTTGAGCACGTCTATCACATGACTGTAAACTCTGCTGAAAACTTCCTGTCCTCCGAACCCGCACACCCCGCCTCTTCCTCCTACTCCTCCCCGTCTCTCAGTACTGCCCCCGCCAATCACAGGGTACGCACAGGCGAGCCCCTTCGCTGTACTAACCTGTGTGGTTTGCCTGGCTTCTCATCGGCACCGCTCCATGCTTCATGCCATTGTGCCTGCTCTGTCACCCAGCATCCCCGTCCGTCATCACCGCAGCTTATTCATTTAAAGGAAACCTCCACTGTGTCATCTATTGGGTCCACATCACTGGCAGGGCTTGCTGAATTTTACTTTTCCAAATTGTCATAAGATGCTATGTGGTCTTGTGTTTTCATGGTGCTTCAAATGAATCTGTGCTTTGCTTGTGCAGGGAGACATGTCAGGTTTGTTCACTGGAGTTCGATTTGCATTTGCAATGCTTTGTCTGCTTTCAAAAGTTTTGTTTATTATGTTCTAATAGTGAGGAGAGAACAGAAAGAGGTCGGGTATTTAGATTTGGGTTTTATGCCAGCTTTGTTCTAATTATATATTTACATTACAGCAAAGAGAAGAGACATAGAAGGGTTTTTTTGGCATACAATTTAAAGCATGTTTACTTTAGCAGTGATACTTAAATTGGTATTAGTGTTCATATAAATAATAGTAGTCATCACCCAAATATTATTCAATAGTTCAAACATTTTAGTGGTCACACGTGATACCATTGTCTCTGTTTCTGACCCTTTTTCGCCTGTAGGCTTCTACAGGGGACCTACAGACTGGCTGACAAGCTTTCAGTGGACAAACACACTTTACACTGTGCACACTTTATTCTCTAACTTGACATCTTAAATGAAAAAAATCACTGCCTGTTTTCTGCACATAGGGAACTACTAATTCATCTTAATACAGAATACTCTCCTTATACTTCATACCCCATGGTACTTTATGTCACCAAAACATTCTTTCTTTTCTTCAAATTAACCTGCCTGTTAAATCGAACCAAGTGATTTCCATCCAAATTGAAAGTCTCGAAGTCCCCTGAAAAAGCCTACCAGCGAAACGCGTCAGTACAGAAATGCCCACTAAAAAGTTTGAATTATTGAATAATAATTGGGTTAAGACTACCATTATTTATATAAACACTAATACAAATTTATGTACCATTGCTACTCTCTCGGTCTCAAGTAAACATGCTTTAAATTGTTTGCCAAAAAGCCCTTCTATGTCTCTTCCTCACATGTGGCAGGTACAGGATAGTTGCACAACCTGCTAGCCACTCTTTATCATTAAAATGAATGCAATTGTTTGATGACAGAGTGCTGGCAGTTAACAGGCGTTTCAATAGATCTGTGTCCCTAATGATTGTTGCTGGAAAAGATCGTTAGTGATTGTTTTCAGCATCAGTAAAATTAGTGATGTACAGACAACGCTGTTCTACGGCTTAGGGGGAGTACGGGCATGAGGCGTAATACTGCGTCCTTCCCAATAGGAAACCAGCAAATATACCTATTGGCCATTCAGGGATTTAGCAGGACAGATCACTAAACAACATGACTGGACTGCTGTACAGATGTTAGATTTTCACATGGAGGAACAATGAACATTTGCCTTGGATATTGCCTTTGCCTGCTTTGTGCAGCATCTGGCAATTGGTTGTCCATTCAAGCCCCTGCCGGAACAAAAGCCTCAGCCTGTCAATCACTATGGACCCACATGGGTGGAGGTGACTTATTTTACTGCACAGCTATACAGCCGTCCATGTGAAGAAAAACCCAACTTCCATTGTGGTTAAAGTGTATGTAAAGCCAGTTTTTTTTTTTGGCTCATGTAGAAGGACACTTATTTGTTAATTTTAAAGTTTTATTTTAATATAGGGTTAATCAGGGCTGTCCAACTTCATTCCTCCACTGCCGGGCATTCTTTAGAATTCCTCTGACAGCAGTAAATTTAGTAAAAGGTTTTGTGCTGTATATATGAAAATCCTGGCCTGTATGTGGCCCTTAAGGCCTCGAGCAGGGCCTCCTGGGTTATATTCAAGAATTTTCATGTGTTTTGTGGGTTTAACATGGTACATAGATTTATTCTAGAAGCCAATTGGGGGCATCTGTGAGCATTCACCATCTCTATTTGAACTGGTTACCATTTCCAAAATTCTACACTTGTCACCAGAAGAAGCAACAGCTGAGTGGCTCCTTTTTTTGGAAGCATCTTCTTGTGTGTCAAAGAGCTATACACACAGATAAAATACTCCTATAGCTTTTTTATCTTCCATAGAATTAGTATTGACTGTCCAGACCTAAAATATATACAGACCTCTCCCATAGCACAGCCCCATCTAGCATTGCAAGACTAACTTTCCTTTGCTGCAGTTCAGTAATATTTTTGGGTCTTTTCCCTTGCCTGGCCTGTGATTAAACTATGAAAGGTGAAGCAGCAGACTAATAAACTCTTCTCTCTTCTCGTTTGAGCATGTCCTTTGTTAGCACATCATCAGCATGTTTCTCATTTCAGCAATGAAACACAGCTGTCTGGCTCCTTGTGCATTGCATAGCTGCCTGGAGTTCCGCTTTAAAGGTCCATGAGTTCAACCTACAAACCTCTTCAACCATCCTGACCTGGAAACCAATATCCACAGCTCTCCCTGTTTCCATTATTTTGTCACATTGCACTCAGAAATCCCATCGCCTACATTTGTGCCCATTGTGTTGCGCTGTGTTTGAGTGAAGCATCATTGTGGGGTTTTGCTGTCAACATATTGTTGGAGGGGAAGCTGCAGGCTCAGGTCTTGTTATCGTCTGCAGCATTTCTGTGCCGCTTTGGTTATAAAGCTGTTATCCGTTGTTTGTCTCTTTGTGGTGCTCTCTGGCAAAGCATATTGACTTGTTTTCCCTTCTGCCGCATACAGAATCCCCGGGCCCAGGACAGTCGGACGATGTTCAGTGGTTCTGTCAGTATTCCGTCAATCACCAAGTCGCGTGGGGAGCCCGGCCGGTCAATGAGCGCCAGTAGTGGCCTCGCTGCAAGTAAGTATTGACTGCCCCCCAGCTAATGATGGGCCAGTTTGGAAAATACTTTGCTGATATCTGCCCCCCCCCGGCCGAGCCAAGTCCTCCTAAATTTATGTTGAGGTTACGGTCAGGATTCTATGCATGACGCTTAAGTTCCTTTACAACAAAGTGGTCTCACAATCTTTATGGAGCTGGCATTCTACATGGGGGCACAGTCATGGTGGAACAGAAAAGGGTCTTCCCCAAATTGTTATCACAAGGTTGGAAGTGCACAACTGCCAAAATTATCTTTGCATGGTATAACATTACTAGTACCTTTCACTGGGGAAATCTGAACGCCATCATTTGCAAGAGAGCCTACATACATTTGGCCATGTAGTATACTTTAGGAGATCCTAGGGCAAGTCAGATAAATGAGAATGCTCTCCTGATACAATGGGGTATTATATTATAAATGTTCAAATTCTTTGTGAATGTCTGTGAATTGTAATAATAGGAAAATGTGCTTTATTCCTTATCTCTTCTAGGGTCGTCACAAAACGGTAGTGCTCTACGGCGAGAATTCTCGGGAGGGAGTTATGGGGTGAAGCGGCAACCTATGACGTCGCCATCTGATGGGTCTCTATCTTCTGGAGGACATGACCAAGGGAGTGACACTCCAGCTCGGGAATATGAAAGAGAGGTGAGAAATCACAGACTTTTCTATCCTCAAAACTTTGGTAGGGTTCCAAATCTTTCCCCTCTTTCAAGAATATAGAAAACAATTACCTTCAAAGCTGAGTAGAGTAGGGAGTAGAGAATGTTCGTTAATGGGCCCACAATAGTAATAAAATAATGGCAGAGGTTCTGACCCTTTCCTACTCTATCATTATTATCATTATTATTTTACTTTTGTGATTTTTCTTTTTGTTTGCTTGAAACAGACAAAAAACTTTGACTTGGGAAGAAGTACGTTTTAAAATTGCTGCAGAGCTACTTTTGACCACTAGGCGGGGTAATTTACAGAAAGTTTATTATTCACTCACTGTACATTTCACACACTGTGCTGCCTTTCACTGATCGCGTCTCTGCAAATTCACCCTATGTCAAGTTTAAAGTATTCACCCTATGTCAAGTACACCTGGTCCTCCCGACTCTGTAGAACCATCTGATTTTTTCAACCCTAGTGCACTTGGGCTTACAGACCCTGTAGAACCCTCTGATAGTACCAACCTGAGTACACCTGGTCCTCCAGACCCTAAAAAACCCTCTAACAGCAGAAGCCTGTGTATATCCGGTCCTCCCGAGTCTGTAGAACCATCTGATTTTCACAACCTTAGTGCACTTGGGCTTACAGACCCTGTAGAACCCTCCGATAGTACTAACCTGAGTACACCTGGTCCTCTTGGTTCTGTAGAACCCTGTGATAAGGCAAGCCAAAGTGTACCTGGTCCTCAAGGTCCCATAGAACCCTATGATAGTAGAAACTTGATTACACCTGGTCATCTACAGCCTGTAGAACCTTCTGATGGTGGTAACCAGAGCACCCACCGTCCTCCTGGCACTGTGAAACCCTCTACTGAAGAAAACTGAATAGACTTAGCATTCTTAGCATTCTTATCTAGAACATTCTGATATAGAAAATGTAGAGTACACCAGGTCCTTCTGGTAGCGCAGAACCTTCTGGTAGTGAAAACCTAGTTTCTTTGGGAAGCTAGTGATACTACAGGCCATTTTTGCCTGAATAAAATAACATTTGTTTTGTTCCTGTTTAACTTTAAGTACAAGTTGCATGACCACTTCATTGTTTCTGAAGACCTCAATGGCCAACTGCACCATTCTGGATGTTCATTTGGCCATTGAAGTATAAAGGAATGATTTTGCATGGTGCCACCCACTGTCTTCAAATGATGCTTAATCCACATGATGGGATAAGATGTAAGTACCTTCTATTATGACCCCATTAAGCTATGCATGGATTTGGTTAGTTGGTCCCTTCTCCAAAACCATGTTGGTGACTTATTAGACAGAATGTAAAATTCACTGATTGGTTCTTTGCGCGTCTTCTAGCGTTGCTTTCCAACCTCTTCATTTCTTGTTGCTTAGCAGGACTCGGACTCGCCAAGGCATTCAAAGGCCTCCAACAGCTCTAACCTCAGCAGCCCCCCAAGCCCGGTGTCCCCTCACAAGACCAAGAGCAGTTCCTTAGAGAGTTCGGACCATGTCAGCTGGGACGCATGAACTTCACGCCCCTCACCGCTGCCTAAAAAGAGCCACCTAAACTCCAGCTTGTCTAGGACCAGCGTGGAGGGGCCCCCCGACATCTTAAACAGCCCAACAACGCAGCACCGCGATGCCTGGGACTCGTAAGGAGGCAGCTTGTTGCAGAACGGACCTTATAGCTCGTAGAATCGGTTACTTTTCAAGCGGTTTACAACGTGGCTTCTTCGCCATAAAATCCATAAGCCACAATGAAAGGCGGCAACAAGCTCCAAAAATGGTGCACACAGGAAACAACCATTTTAGGGGAGAACGGTGGGGAATTGTGGGGTGAGAAGGGGTTGGAGGGGGGAATCCACTGCCGCCCCAGTAGCAGCTCTCAGAATTGAGGAATCAGCACTGTGTCACCTATTTCCCACATGGGACCTCACATCAGCTGCGTGACCAGACATTGAATGTTACCCCTGCTGTCTGCTCATCAAACCACCCCACCCTCCTTTGCGTCACCAATAACATATTTTACTATGAAAGAGTTTAATCTAAATAGTACATGGCATATGTATATATAAGGATGATGTATTCCTCTGAGAGTAGAGCATATTTAAAAAGAAAAAAAAGAGATTCTGTAATTTTAATGACGGATTGTTTGCGTTCATGATTGCTATTGGACAAGCCAGCTTAACGGAACACTTACTGTACAATCACACCTTTTTATTTTTAAGGTTTAAGTCACATGGTCGCTCATAGGTCATTTATACTCCATTTTGCCGTAATACCTTCAGGTGGGTCTGGGTTGGTGTCCGTGTTAAAGGGGGTTACACTTTCAGTTAGGACAGTGGAGGTTCCTGCTGTTGTCCACTAGGGGTCCTTCTTGCAGTCTGAGAAATCCCAAAGTGCGGATACTTCTTCAGAAATCTGTGCTTGGCTTCTCCGGAAAGTGGGAGAGTCGTCCACAAATTTGAAAGACCGTGGCAAAGTTCCCATAGAGTGAACCTGCCAGCTATGTTTAACTGTAAGTCCTATAGGATAGCAGAAAAAAAACATTTGGTGTGCCTGTCTGATTCTGGTTTCACTTTGACTTTTCTGACTTTGGAACAAAGCCACGCCTACCTGTCATCTCTCTTTTCAATGACAGTGCCCCTATTGTTCACAAAAGGTATTTTCATTGAACAGTGGAATTGATGGGTTAGCGGAGCCGAGTTCTGGTCCTACTACATGAACCATGGTTCACAGTTTTGGGTACTGACCGGTGTTTGTTTAAAGCACGTAATGATTTTAAAGCTGTCCTTACAGCTTAAAACAAGCTAACGGGTAGCACCCCTCCCCCCCCCATTTGGCATTTAAACATGGAACTCTTAAGAGGGCTGCAGTTCCAGGTGGACTTCAAATTTCTCAGGAAATTATATTTTTCAGTGCTGTACCCACACCAATCATTTCAGATCACCCACATTTATTGATTGTCTGCTGCTTTCTGCTGTCAGATCAGCAAAAGTTGTGCTTTTTTCCCAGGTGAACACTTTCAATTAGTCTGGTTAGATGAAAGATTGTACGACTTCCCTGTATGTCATGAGAAAAGAAAAGTCGGGAGTGATATCTCAATAGGATTTTTCTTTATGTGCAGTACCTATTTATTAACTGCAGGGGTCACTCCAGGCTTTGTTTGCAATAGTTCACCCGCTGGATGTCTTTTATAGAGGTGGAAATAGTGACCTCTACTGGACAGTAAATTAAAGTGTTTACATATTTGGGGCAAAGTCTGCCTTGTATACTAAGTTATGGTAATTGCAGACAAAATGAATTACCCTCCTGGTCTTTATATCTCATGAATGAATATCAACATAGGAAGTGGCATAGGGCCCGCTAAATGTCCAAGGGGCCCTGCTAAAATCTTTATGCCCCTGCATTAAACCAGAGAGCTATCACAATTTGTCTAAACTGTGCACCTGAATGTCACAGGGTAGGATGTACTTGCAGGCAGTTGTTGCCTGGCGGTGCAAAAAATGTGGGTGGTGGGGTGGGGGTGCAAAGCTGCTACCTTACCTAGCCCCATTCTGCCTTAATCTATCTCTTCTTAGAGGTGTGAAATATTTACCCCTATGTACCCCCAACCCCCCCGTCCCCATGGGCTCACCTGCAGCTCTATCTTCATTAAAGATAAATAACAGTGGGGTAATTTGTTCCATTGGTGTCTACTGAAAATGATCGGTTTTGGTTGGACTTTTGAACCCCTTGTGCAGTTTTCCTTTTGATGCATCAAAAGCAGTTTTCAGAATGACACAATCCCTGAAATAGGATTTGCGTCGAAATCTAATATTCTCACGCTGTGTTTTGTACCCATTTCACGGTTTCTGGTAACACTACAAACACTCGAGCAATGATACAATGTTTATTTAAAGAATAAGTGCACCTACAGCACAAAGAAAATCTTCAGCTCCTGTAATGTATTCAGGCAAAGCAAGCAAATCAAACCCTTCAGAGGCTTTCCTTCCTCCTGCTGGCCTATGTGAACCCCACCCCTGCTGTGGTCTGCTAGTTCAGATCCAAGAAAGTATCCCCGGCATCCCTGACAATATCTCAAATTGCCCAGTCCATGGTCTGCCTGTAGTACTCTGAGTCACACACTGTCCCATATACATTGATTATTGTTTTGAAAATGAATGATAAACTTAAAGATTTTTGATCAATTTTAATTATTTTATTAAAATATTTTTTGCCCCTTTTTTAAATAAAATGATATTTTAGATTTCTTCTCAAACCATTCTGAGCTTTGTGAGAAGAGTAGCTGCTCACTTTAGATGGCCTCTCTCTAATTGACGCTCCATAGAAGTATCGACCTTGCGATTGATTTCTGTCCAATCCAATTTTGGAGCATGCGACCATATGCTTAGATTCATGAATTGAGTGAAAGTATAGGGATCAATTTATTTTATTATTTGTTGATGACTAGCTTAGGGTGAATCTGTTTGTAATGTGTCAGATATCTGAAGGGATAAGCGCATACTACTCACCCGGAGGGATGCCGGGGATGCCTAAATAACAGGACGTTAAGACAACAGTGCCTCCCTTCCCACTCCTGGCCAAAGATTTCAGGGAGCATCCGACCTATGGATAAAATGCAGTAGGATCAGGGACTGCAGCTATTGGCTGATGGCTTATCAAAGCAGAATATTTTGGATGGCCCCTCCCCTTCTCAAATCCATATAAGTAGGTAAAAAAAAACCTACCTGTAAAGAATAATACTTACCTTATCCCGTCTTCAGCATAGCTGGCTGCGATGTCGCCGCCCTTCTGGTAAGATCCCTGTGAATGAAAAAGCAAAATGAAATCTCCGTCTTTGGTCCAATAGAACAGCTGCTTCCCATGAGATTCAGCTGCTTCGCATTCAAAAGGAATTTTCCTTTTGGGTTCCTTGAGGGTTGAGTATGTCATGTCACTTCGAATCTAGGTCTGAGGTAAGTATCATTCTAACTTTAATTAGGCAATTTTTTCACCTTCCTAAAGTAGATGATTGGGGGATGTGGGAGGGGCCCAGAGCAGATTTATTATTCTAGCAAAACGTCTGTTTTATGGTCAGATGAGCGAAAATTTATGTTTTAGTTTCACCTGCAATTATTCTTTAATCCTCAGTCGTCATTAAACCCCAATTTCATCTGCTTGGTGGCTGTGTGCACCAGGCGATCCCTGTGCCTATACCATACCAAACTCCTCCAAAATGTGTCCGCCACGCTGTTTTATTGTCGGTTTTAGGAATAAAAAAAAATATTGTAACCCACAAGGCCACCCCTCACCCTTTGCATGTAGGTCAATTTGTATTTTAAAGACATTGGCTTTTCTTTGTATTTATTTATTTATTTACAGTTTTCTGTCACCGTTTTTTGCCCCCTCACCAAAGTTCCCAACTCCTCCTCTTCCTCTCCTTCCTCCTCCCTTTCCTTCCTTTTCCCCTCCCCTTCCTGCCTCTTTCTGTCTTCTCTCCGCCCCTTCCTGCCTCTTCCTCTCTTCTCTCCGCCCCTTCCTGCCTCTTTCTCTCTTCTCTCCTCCCCTTCCTATCCTTTCTTTTCCCCTTCCTGTCTTCTCCCCTGCTCTTACTCCTTATGTTCCTCTCCTTTCTCCCTTCCTGCCTCTTCCCCGCCTTTTCCTCTCCTTCGTTCCTCATTATTCTCCTCTTCTTCCTCATCCTTCTCCTCTTCTTCTTCATCCCTCTCTTCCTCTTCCTGTCTTCTCCTCTCCTCTTACTCCTCATCTTCCTTCCTTCCTGCCTCTTCCCCCTCCCCTTCCTCATTTCCCTCCTCCCCTTGCTCCCTTCTCCCCTTCCTCTCCATCCTCCTACCCGCGTTGTATAAATCCACGTATTGTGCTTTGCGCAGTCTTTGCAAAATATTTTTTTCTTCCTTTTGTGTTTGTTACAATTGAGATGTCATTTTATCTGTTAATATAATATTTATAATCACTATGCTGGTATTTTATTTTTTATTTTTTGGTTTTTACAAGGAGTACTATATTAAAAAAAAGAAGGGGAGGGGGGGTTATAAAAAGGAAAAGTAATTTAAAAGCTAAAAAAAAAAATATAGAAAACGGACACCATGTATTTTCTTTTTTATGATATGTTTCATGCTGTATTGGTCGCTGTGTTACAGAGGATTGTGGGAGAAGAATGATTGATGTGATATTTTTGCGCGGGGGCGGAGTCACAGTTGCCTATACAGGTCACACAACTTGGTTTTCTTGATCACGATTAACGAGCATGATGTTTTGGCATAACAGATACAGTGTACATGGTAAAAGTTTTGGTTTTGGCAATAAAATATTCTAATTTCCTTGACAGGAGGAGGGGTGTCACTTTTCCTATTTGCACATCGGCGTCACGCATATTCAGCCGGGTTTCAGTAACTTTACAAGTCTTCATAAATTCTTGACACATCACCATATACAGCAAGATAACTTCATTAAAAAAAAATATTCTTGGACTTGTTAGTGACTTTGCCTAGGCAGCGATGATGTCATCAGTCTGCTGAAGGCAGGAGGAACTATTTTTCAGGTCAGCGCCCCCTACAGCTGGAAATTCCTCTGCAACTCCAAGATTGTGCATGGTTAGAGAAAACGTTGAAGTACACACTGATCAGCCAAAACCAGCTGCCTAATATTTTGTGGGCTCCCCCTTGTGTCACCAAAACAGCTCTGACCCGTCAAGACCTCTGAAGGTGTCCTGGGGTATTTGGCACCACGACATTGGGATCAGATCCTTTAAGCCATCCTTCTACCTATAGTTCATGTTTCTGCCATCTCTTCCTCAAGTAATTGAAGCAAATGCCAGCCATCCACATGATCTCTTCTTCCATTGCTCCATGGTGCGCTTCTGAAGATCACATGACCATTGCAGGCACTTTTAGTGGTGGACAGCAGGGGGCACCCTGACTAGTCTGTGGCTATGCAGCACCATGGACCTTGCTTTGTGTGTTTCCTTTATGTTTGGAATGAAGTTTTCAGCAATAAGTTCTCCAGTATTTCTCCACGGGGATCAGACCAGAGGGGCTAATCAATGTGAGGGCTGAACCTTGGGGATTGGACCAGACACCCCCCAATGGTAAAAGTCTTGGAAGTCCGTAGCTTGGTCACCAGTTCACCATTTGTCCTTCCTTGAACCCCTTTTGCTAACCACTGCAATAACTCTACATGACTTGCCATGACCCATCATCCAACCATCACAATTTGGCCCTAGATCTGATTGGTCACATGGTGCCTAATATACCCCCCTCCTTGTCAGGGGCCAGTGCACCCAAATCATCCATGAGATCATTTCACCTGTCAGGGGGTTTGATGCTTTGACCGATCAGGACAATAAAAATTTAGAAAATGTGATGCGATGAACCAGGCTGTCATTATTCTGTTTCTCAAGCATACATTCACTAAGGATTCACTGAACCTGGCCTTGCTTCCCCAGTTCTGCCCGAACCCCACATTCCATGACCGTCCAACCTTTAGGTTTGTAATATAGAGTGGCTGAATGTTGCAAATGATTGTCTTCACCGTTACATTTTGTCTGGGGGTTCTCTTCTAAAGGGTCTATTTATGTTTTCACCTAAGATTCACACATATATCACATTGGATTCAATTAGAAAAAAATCATATTTTCAAATTGAATCCAATAGAATCAAATGTGTAAATGTCTGGGTAAAAGTTGTGGTAATCTTGGGTGAAAACATGTTTCTAAACTTTAAAAAAATGTAAACACCCCGGATGCAGCATGTGTGTCCCAATGTTAGTATTCCCATCCATGACTCCTCCATCTAAGAAATAAGAAAGCTGCCATTGTGCGCACACAGCTGTTTTTGCTTATCTACTAGCTTCAGGAGTCAGTGACTCAGAACCAGCATGTAGGTGAGGGCTTCTGACTTTCCAGGTGTGCTTGATCACCCAGGTTCACCCATGATAGTCTTCAGTCTTGTAGAGCTTTAATAAATCAGGCCAAATGTGTGCGCTGCAAAGAAGACTGAAAAGAGAACCTGTCACCAGACAATTCATTCGGAATACATTCTTCCCATAGAGTAATATGTGAATTTGCAGAATTTTATGCAAAAGAAGGAAACTTTTCTCTTTATCTTGGCTGCCATTTGTAGGTTATCAGGAAGGGAAACCAACGATTAGCCGGATCTTTGTTCCTGTTTACAAATTCCACACTGCTGGCAACAACAAGGAGTCCGAAAAGGGTGAAAGACGGAGGAACAAGGACAACGGAAATCAGATCAAGACAAACAAATACATTGATAAGGGTTAAACTGTAAACATTCTGATTGGCTTATAACTTGCCAACCCATACACCTCCTACAATATAAACGCCGACCAGTCTGGGGTGTGGGTTTAAATAATCGCCCACAGCCCCCACCTGCTCCAGGATCCCAAGTGACCACATGGCAGGTACAGGGAGTTCGAATGCAATGCAGTTGGGCCCCTATTTTTGCTTAGGGCCACACTGATCTTGCTTTCCCAAGGTAGGTTTATTGGAGGGGGGAGGAGCAAATTGGCAATTGCACAGAGCCCTCCACTGCTCCAGGGCCTCCAGTGACAGAAAGGCAGAGGATGCAGGGAGATGGAATGCAGTGAATTGGGGGGCCCCATTGCTCTAAAACCACCAGATTACACATTATTATTACTATATTCCAATAAGTGAAAATTTTCATGGCTGCAGTGGATGGGCAGAGCTACGAATACTCGAGGTGTCCCCAAGATCCAATTGAAGCCAGCCTGTGATGCTATTTACCAACAGGGGCAAATGGTGGTTAAACACCAATTTCAAGCCGTGTCATCATTCACAAGAAGGGGCCCCATCTACTGATGCACAGGGAAAGAACACAGTGCCACACTTTATTAGAAATCTCAGATTGTCCATTGTGTCTAATCAGCCAATTAGGTGGCAGCAGCAGCAGACTGTGTACAATGCTGAAGCTTCAGGTATTGGTCACATCAAAAACCAGAATAGGGAGGGAGCTCAGGGATTGGTCCAATCCAAACCATGGAAGGATTGCTGGTACCAGACGGGTATTTTTTTTTTGTTTTCTGTATGGAGTCAATGAGGGAATCGTGGGAACAAAGACACCTTGGTGAGAATAGAGAGCTCAGAGGATGCAGATAGGTCCCAGCTTATCTCTCATTACAGCTTCAGTGATGAAGAATTGAGGCTGCAGTGAGCAATAGGTCATACCCAGTACTAGTGTATGTCCCCAATTGGTTGGTGGGTAGCAGACTGCAGACACATGGCAAACGAAGGTTTGCAGGAGTGACAAGTCAAAGTCAGGTACTTACCTATTTGCAATAATTGAGATATAAAATAACTGCAATGATCTCTCTTCCAGTTTTGTCTAGAGTTCAGCTTTAATTTTTCATTGAATAGTTAGCGGTGTATGTGTTTCAGCTAGGAGCAGTGTGATCAGTTCCACAGATTCTGGGGAAAAAGAGGCTCCTAGGAGGCAGGTATATTCTGTGTAAGATTTTGTACATAGAGAAGTAGGACTACAGGTCATCCTAGAGTTAAGGACGTCCGACATATCGGCCACTCCTAGATTAGCTTACAGGATTTTATAGGACAATTAGGCAACTAGGACAAACATCTGTCCTAATTGCATTTAATAAAATAATCTACCTGTTCCAACTTACATACAAATTCAACTTAAGAACAAACCTACAGTCCCTATGTAACCGGGGGACTAACTGTATAGGTCAGGGGTTGGCCAGATACGGCCCAGCCGGTAGTTCGTTCCGGCCTAAAGCCCCCTGGCCGATCAAGCCTAATGCCAGCTGGCAACCCGTGGCTCCGGATCTGCAAGGGGGCGTTAGCAACTACTGGAGGAGCCTCCTTGCTGTAAATAGGGAAGGCACGATAAATAGGGAAGCCTCCCTAAAGGGAAATCCCTCTCCTCCGCATGCAATTAGGGCAAGACTCTGAGTCTGGCATAGGGTCCTCCGCATGCAATTAGGGGCAAGACTCCGAGTCTGGAATAGTGTACTCCCGCCCACCCTAAAATGGCCTTAGTGGCCATGAAAGTTTGCCAACCCCTTGATATAGGTTGTTTTATATTGAGATAATAAATGAGCACTTCTTCCAGTTGACCACCAGATGGCAGCAAAGGTAAGGAAATCACATTACATGGCCTGACCTGGGACAGGAAAGAGGGAATCTTCCAGGGGGGTAACAAACACCCAATGCACCCTCTATAACACACTAGCCAACTTTAAATAGGTTTGGGTGGAGTTCCCTTGGAGAGTGGAGGTCATTGGTGCCTGAAAGGCTAAATTTTACAGTGTTGGTATCTACCATTTAACTTTCGCTTGGGGGAATAAAACTTTTATGAGTGCATGGATTTAAAGTCTGTGCTGTGGCAGAGCTGTACAGGTCTCAGGATTTGATGGACAGCGATGGAATGGCTTACGTATATTTCAGCTATGTATGCAGCCCTTATACATACAATGATAGAATAGCACCGCCTGGGGGGGGGTCCTCTGGGTTTGACAGATTTCCGAAGCATCAGATAGAGAAAAAGCATTTAATGTATGAAGCCCTTTATCCATTCCCCCGGTCACATGACCCGGGGTGTCATCATAAGGTGACTTGTGCATACAATCATAATATGAAATAGAAAAATCACACGATTCACAGTTCTTCCAAGCCCCCCGAAAAAATTTCATCTCTGCAGCAGAGGGCTAAAGATGACTATGCGCTGAGACCAGTCATAAGAAAAATCAATTTCCACAGTACAAAAAGCATTTAATTCCACTTATTAATAGCAAGGAAAAAAAGGCGAGATTACTATTGTATTTCTAGGCAAAAAAAAAAAAAA
>NC_092861.1:147964168-148006021 GCF_032062135.1 Pyxicephalus adspersus | reverse complement strand
GATTGTCTAATGGAATCAGGAAGGAATTATTTTCCTGTTGCAGCAAATTGTACCAGGGTTTTTTCTTTTTTGCTTTCCTCTGGATCAACTATGTTCATAGGGTTTTATACCTGGGATATGTTTACTTCCCTAGTGGTTGAACTTGATGGACTTATGTCTTTTTTCAATCTATGTAATTACATTCCAGTATTCACATATTCTTAAATGCCAGAAATTGAGATTAAAAAGAAGACTTTCCTGAGAACACAGGGATGGACAGTGACACAAGTTTATCAAAGCAAGAAAGATGTTCTCATTGCAGTGATACACCAGCTCCGTTCTCCCTTACCAGTCCAACCCATCCTTACCTTTGACTCATATCCAGAGAGAAATTTCATCTCAATAGACTTCTTCAATAGCCTCTCGCCGTCTCTGTCTGCAGCTGCCCGGATTACCTGGAAAGCAAATGTCAAGATGTAAAAAAAATAAAAATAAATAAAAAGCACTAAACAATAGGAAATTCTATTACTAGACACACTTGGGCTGTCTTACCTCAATATACAAATCTGTGAATTCTTCATCAAAGCCTCGTGTTGCCCCGAAGTCCAGCAGGGCCACCTACAGGAAATGTATAATTGGTAGGTGAGAAATTGAAGTTTTGATACTTACATAGAATTTCTTCATGCACTTATGTATTATGACTGCAAAACCTTATTTATCTAGATAATAAAGCAAGGGGGTGGTTGAGATCCTGGGTGGGGGAGCCCAGATAGATTTACACTTGCTGCAAGTGTACCTCCCAGTTGCAAGGATTTATTGCTTGTTGTGCCTAGGGAATAATAAATAGGACAATATAGTTCCTTATTCCTGCAGGCATCCTTCCCTCTGTGTGATCTAACGCTCTCTGTACAATGTAGGACAAGCAACTCTGTATTGTACAGGCTGGCGTAGAGAGCCCATTTACATTCCAGGGTGTCAGACAATGGAGCAGAGTGCAGATTTCCAGGGAAGCAATAGGAGAAGAATATAACCTTATATATCATGCCCTTTAGTAGTGGTAGGATCTGCTGCAAGTAAATTTTTAACCCAGGTTTACCTTCCGGCATGTATGTAATGTATTAGACCAAAGGCTCATGATACCAACTAGAAGTATAGCAATAACTTCACTGTGGGCCGTGTAGCCCTTGCAAAGGTTTTTATTTTTTTTTTTGCACCAATCTAATCATGTATGCAAGAAAAAATAAGAATTCTTTGATCTAAATGTAAAAGAGAAAAAATACCAACAAAATAAATGTGGCCCCCCGCAGCCAGTATCTAATCCAGTACTGGTACTATGACCAATTGACCTATGACAACTCCTGGGACAAGTCAAACCACTCATGGATCTACACCATTAAAAAAAAAAAAAGACCCAGTTTCTTTAAAGTACCTTCGCTGGGTCCATGCTGACTGCAAAAAAGCAAGGAGCTGCAAGAAAGCATAAGATGCGAATAAGGGTGTAAGGGCATGCCTTTTGCAGAGACATTCTCAGTCTGACAAGATGAAAAGGATTTGGTCTCCTTAAGGGCCTGTCCACTGTGGGAGGAAAAGGAATTCTGACGTTATGTGCCAGACCAAAAACAGCTATAAAACATGGGAAGGGAGGCAACGCCAAGCTGGAATAATTTTTACTTTTTTTATACATATATTCATCAAGCCCAAAAAAATTGCTTTGAATAACTTGTGAAAGAGTTAGGTTACTCTGTGGCCCCAGTAGAGTGATTTTACCTCCCTTCCTGTCCTGGTAATATAAAAAAACACCCATATTAATTAATAAGAGTGGAAGATTTTCTGGCTGCAATAAAAACATATAAAGGTTGTTGGTGTTTTACTTAAAAGAACTACAAATGCCTGGGACTGCTCTCCTCGTGGGTTCAACAACAGTTGGTTTACCTTCTTCAGCTGCGGGTCGTAAAAGAAATTTGACCAGTTGGGGTCCGTCTGCATGAAGCGGAATTCGAACAGTTCTCGTAGGCATAAGAGCAAGATGTTTTCACAGATCTATAAGAAGACAGAAAGAAGAGAGGTGGTCAGCTCCAATGTTACACTGCAGGAGCTCATTACCTTCCTGGGAACGCAGACCTTTTCAGAAGACCTCATCTAGCTGCTGAACTCTCATATACATTCATTAAAATATAATTCATTAACTGACCAAAAAGATAAAAAAAAATTAATTTGAATGCACCAAATTCCTTTGCAAATCTGTATTTGGCCTTGATAAAGAAGCAGTGACATCAATGTGTTGCAGAAGACTAACAATAATGGCTGAGAACACTCAGCGCTGGCTCACTGGGATATGTCATTTCAGAACCTCCAGCACTCCACAATGCATCAGATGCTTGGTCTACCCTGTGTCCTATGGGTTTGCCCCCAGGTCACCACATTGCCAGTGACCCTTCAGCTGTGAAAGGACACACTTGACATTTGTGACATAGCAGCTGGTGGAAACAACCAGAGTACCATGGTGGACAGAGGCATCCGATATACCAGGAAGACTGAAGATTGCAGCAGCAACTGAAGGTCTGCAAGACAATGGAGTCAATGGTGGTGGACCAGTAAAATAATAAGGAGGTTACTGTACATAATATAAAAAGAGAAAGCTGATGTCTCAGGCTACATTCACACTTCAGATGATTCTCATCCTATTATCGCTTCAGGCCTGATATCCGGCGAGAATCAGAGCGTGTACAGCCGCTGTCCGACATCATTCATGGATCTGTCCTAGCATATCCACGAACGACAAACGACCGTAATGCAAGTGAAGGGCAGAGAGCTCAGTGGGGTGCCGGTCAGTCATTCTCGCCCCTCACTTCTCCATAGAGTGGAACAGTGGTGAACGTACAACACTTGTTAATAAATCTTCTAGTCTTTTGTCGTTGGAGATGATCACGAAAAAGAAAAGTCTTATGTGTGTATGCAGCCTAAGTTTTGGATGTTTCTCTTTTCTTAATGCAAATTTAAAAATGATAATATAAAACAATATCTAGTTTTTTTGTAGCCATATTTGCACATTTTCAGACATCTGCAATATAAAAAATGACAAAAAACACCTTTAATGCTTTACAATACACTAAAATAGCTAGCAGGATTTCCGAGAATCCCTCATGGAAGGGTTAAAAAACACAAGAAATTGACTGCTTCTCTTCCACTCCTTTCACAGAATTATAAAAAAACCAAACACCTGTTACAGGTAAACCATGGCCTACCAAACTGATTATTTAAGACCTAAAAGGACCAGCCAAGGATGAAGAGCAATTAACCGTTGAAAATATATAAAGGTGCTTTTGTTCTGGTGTCGTGACCCAAGGTGTAGCTACTCCAAACAATTCTCTAAAGTTCTCGAGCCTTTATTAAGTTTCACCTTGTTTACCAGCTGTAACTTTCCAGGACCCCTGTACCACATAGCAGGAGGCAGGAGAGTTATTTTGGAGAGGTTACGCCACCAAGAGGCAGGACATGGCGGCCTTCCAGGACACCAGCTGTAGAGAAGATCTATCACACACCGCACACGTTCCCTGCACGCAGGCACAACCAGCTTGTCAAGGTCGCCGAAGGTGACAGCTGTGTGTAGTCAACACCGAGCAAAGACAGGAACCTTTTAGACACAAAGAACTTGCTCACACCGTGGCGGCCGTTTGTAGGTCATCGGGAGGGGAAAACCAACAAACTATTAACAGGATCTTTGTTCCTGTACCACGTTTACAAACTCCACACTGCTGGCAACAACAACAACGGGTGATGGAGGAAGAGGAGCAATGTAAACTAAAGCAAACAAATAATGAATTACTGATATGGCCTGAGCTACATATTGCAACAGATTAAAACACTCCTAGACAGTGCAAGAAGCATCAGTGCTGAATCAGGAAGGCAGTTACAGGATAAACCACCTTAAAAAGTGCGTTCCTAGACCACTTTGTTTTAAAAAATAATCCCATAAGATTGTGCAACCAATTAATCTAAATTGGGCAATGCAGTGCAGTGGCTCAGAGATTAGAACTCTGGCCTTTGCAGTTTTAGGTCTCAGGTTCAAATCTCACCCAGGACACTATCTGCATGGAGTGTGCAGGTTCTCCCCATGTTTGCGTGGGTTTTCCCCGGGTACTCCGGTTTCCTCGAACTTTACAAAAACATGCAGTTAGATTAATTGGTTTCCCCCCTAAACTGACGCTAGACTCTATTAAAGACATTTGACTATGGAAGGGACATTAGATTCAGAGCTCCTTTGAGGGACAGCTAATGACATGACTATGGACTTTGTAAAAGCACTGCGTAATATGATGGCACTAAATAAATACTGTGTAATATTATTTTAAAAAAACGCTTTCTGGTCCTTGGATATGGTGGCTAGTTCTAGTTGTAATAGAGATGAGAATGGAGGAGATGTTTGTAGGGCAGATCAGGAAAGCTGCCTGGGGCCATAACACAGCTCCTCCATTCAGACAGCACAACAGGTCAGCTTTGTCACAATAGAACAGGAGGTATGTTTTTAACAGATTTAGCACTAAAAAATAAAGTCTAATTGCAGCCACAGTGCAATTCTTTTCCTTTAAGGTAAACCTTAAGGCACAATAACTACTGCCACTCTCAAATAAAGAGGCAGCTCACTGGTTCACAACCCCGTGCCCTTACTTCTAATATAAACCGAATTAAACCCAGTTAATTATTTATAGCTAGAAATAATGTACATTTGACAAGTTCTGGAAACGCTTTTCTTGGAGCATCCTCTACGTTCCCTTTAAAGCACGTTACCTCATTGCGAGTTTCCTGGCTGAGGCCCTCGGCCTGGTCGAGAGGGAAACCGGACACTAGTTCAGTAGTGAGGACATGTTGGCTGCACAGATCATCTACAACACCGGGCACATAAAAGAACGGATGATCCTTCAGCAGCTCCCTCTGCCAGAAAAAGACACGTTAGATCAGATATACGCTCCCCACTTTAGGAAGGAGAGGTGGATAATTTTTATCTGCATGGCATACTTTCTTTTTAGGAGATTACACACAGAATATTTTTTTGCAAACTGCTAAAAGCAAAGGTAGATCACATCTGTAACAAATCTATCGCTGATGATGGATTCAGATCTATTGGTCTTGAGTGTGACTGCCAATACACAAAATGTTTTAACCCTACCTTGCACTATCCAAAATACTTTGGCTAAACATCATCTTTTAATCTAAACCTTGAATAATTTGCATAGTATTCAAGCTAGATCAGACACTACCACTGAGCTGAATGATTTTTGACCAGTAGTATTAGGTTGCTAAATTAATTGACCAACTTGATCTGTATGTGCCTAAAAAAAAGAGGAGCGCTTATGATGATTGTCAATCAATAGGTCCAGATTGCCCAAAACATGATTATTGCACCTTTAGGCAGGCAATAGACTATAACACCACCTGAAAGGTTAAAACGGTCAAGTTAAAGACTCCTGTTATGATTTTTATGTTCTACTTCCCTGCTACAGAAGAAATGGCAAGTGTCTCAGGTGGAGTTCCTAGGAGGGTTAGGTAGGTGCTGAGAGGCCACAAGACGCCTACAACTGAAATATTTTAGGCTCCCTAAGTGATAAATAGCAATTTGGAGTACAGGAAAACACTCATATGACACAGACATGTCACTTCAGTGGAAGATAGAGCGTGCAGACCTACTTGAACTTTCTGGCACAGACTGCCTCCCTCTTGTAATCGCATTCCAGGGCAAGCTCTCTGCTGAGGACCTCAATGAGATGGTCAGGAAACAAGCCTGAAAACACAAGACAGTCACACTTAGCAAGCTACCGATTATTCGGTATATTATACAGACTGTTTAATATTGCATTAAGGTACTTTGTTTAAATTATACAAGTAACGTTCCATGATGTGGACGTGGGGAACAAAAACAAATCTGCTGCAGTTATTCAGTGCAAACACAGAGAAGGGCTCATACCTACAGCATCTGTGTTGCACCGTTGTACAGCTCCTTATGTACTGAAATTGCCTAACCTGGTTTTGCTGAGAGAAAGCCCACCTCATCTCCTGGCTGGAGGACATCTAACATCATTTTGTACTTTCTTCTAAGCCTGATCGGCCCATCCTTTTCATTTATTGGATTTCAGTTTATGAAGGTTTACAAACACATGTGGGCAGTAGCCAAGGTGGTCTGAAAATGTAGGTTTGCCTAGAGAGTTACACTTCTACCTAACAAAACTTTAATTTTTGCGCCAACTCAGTGCTTGCATTAGGAGAGAGGGCTCTTGAAAGAATTAATGAAGCTGTGTTTTTAGCTATGTACAGTATCTGGCTGATCTTTCCTATCAGCTATGATCTGCCTGCACAATGAAGCAAAGAAAGTCAGCAATGAGGTCACTGGACCTATAATAAATAATTATTCGAGCTATGTAATAAAAACATAAAGTGTTTTATTTAAACATGTCACTGAGATGAGAAAGGAACCAAGGAAGGCCAAGTCTCTTGTTAAAGTCCAAACTTGGACCTTGCAATAGAAAGTGAAAGGACATCGGTATACCTTCAGGAAGTGCGTTGCTCATGTGGAGAACCGTCATCAGGTTGTTCACATCACTGTGGATGCTCTGTGCTACTCCGGGATACTAAACAATATTAAAGAAAAACATTCATTACAAAGATGCAGAAATACAAGTCGAACACAGACAATATATACATCTTTAGAAAACAACAAGACAGTGAAAATGCACAGAAAAGCATAGAAAGCAGTTTTTCCAAAATGTTCTATTGTAAACAGAAATGCCCGCTCTTTAAAGTTCATGAACGTTTAACATAGAAAAGTTTTTATGGACATATCTGACACTCAAACAAGGAGATCTCCCAGTTATAATAAAGTTTTGGTTGTTTCTGTTCACCTTTGTGTGATTCAGGTCTTCCTGTCATATTTTTTATCCACAAATAAATCCAGCATGGGCACAGTTGTATGGAGTCCCTTGGACTGTACAAGGTTGGTTTCACATACTTAATACCTCTAGGTTTACCTTTTACACAGGTTTTTCCCCACTGACCTGAATTTTCATGGCGACCTCCCTGCCGTCTTTCAAACGAGCGAGGTGAACTTGTCCGATGGAAGCTGCGGCAAATGGACGCTCTTCAAAAAACTCCAGCTTGTCTCTCCAGTTAGGTCCCAGGTCAGAATTTAGTGTTTTCTGTTGAAGGTTACACATTTTAGTTAAAACTAGGCTTTTTATTTGTTAATCCAATGATGGTAAATAAAAAAATTTAGGTATGCTTGCTGCCTGACGTGGCTAGCAATGCTGAGCAGAACGTGGACCAAAAAGTCAGTCCTAAATGCACAATGCAAAGCACTCACCATAACTTGCTTAATGGGCATGAAATCTGCACTTTGACGAACCCTCTCAAACACTTTCTGCAACTGTGGGTTAATAAAGGCATCATCTGTAGGAAGAATGAGAAATTTACTATAAGTACTAAGATTCTTATATGCAGGGTACATCATATAAAGCCATTGCAGAGTTACCACCAATGTAAAACTATGTCCCAGTATACACAGTGCTTGGTATGGGCTGTTGCCACAAAAAGGTAAACTCAGCAACCATAATCCTTCAGGTGTATAAACTAGCAAGCTAACCTAAATCTCAAAAATATGTGGCGAGAGGTTCTCTTCCGTGAAGTATAAATAGGACCACAATACCTCATCTGTGTCCTGTCTACAGAGCACCCATTGCCAAAATCATGAAATAGGAATTTGCTCATGGCCAAGAGCTTCCTGGTTCAATTAGAATATAAAATGAGATCATGGAACAAGCTTGATGATCCCACAGGAATGATGCTTGAGAGAGTTGAGGGTTCAAATTATAATACTCCTGTATTTGGAAGTGTGAACAGTGATTGGCTATACCATAGGATGTTTAGCCTGCACCGCTAGTCAGGACTTGAGTTGGAAAATTAAGCACGCAAGGCTCCAGGACCTATAAATGATCTTGGACCACACCAAGGACATTGTACATCAGTTCTCGGTGTGAATTTTAGATGCGGGAGTCACTTCTGCATTTAGTCCAATAAATATGAAATAAGTGTCTATACTGCTCAGCCACAAATTTGCTTTAGCCATCTGGCAGCCATGTTTTCATTATCCAGGCCCTGCCGCTTCTTGAGGATCCTTAACACGTCAGCTGGATGTTCAGTTCCACCATGAAACCGAATCAGAACGCCTTAATTATACATTATAGGGTGTTTCTATTTATGGACGCAGCATTTTCTTTATCATAATAAATAAATAAAAACACACATTGGAGAACAGGCATCATCCTCCCAGTCTGCTACAATTTGCACCTGGTGAGGTATTAAAGTAACTAAGCATTCCTGTTCAGTACTCAAAGAGACCCTGTTACCCCCCCACCCCCAAGCCACTATATAAGCTCTCTATCCAATTACCCATCCCTTCCTTCTTGTGGTTCTGTATATTCTATTCCTATCTGATTCTTCCTCAATAATGAAGCCATGCTTGCGATGCAGGAGGGGAATTTTAAAATCATCCAGTGTAGCCAGCCTTCCAGTGGTCTTTCCATTTCCATTCCAACCAGCATTGGAAATTAGATTTGGACCGGTCATCCAGTAAGTATAAAAAATATAGGATGATGTTAAACGGCACAGGCTTGGAAAGTATACTACGTATGACTTAGCAAGGGCATCTGTGTCATGTTTGCCCCCTGCATGGCAGTGTTTTCCCCAGAGCCTTTTAGCTGGACGCACCACCTGGCACTTTTCAGTGACCACCCGGCTATTTTAAGGTGGTTACTGAAGAGTTGGGTAATACCAGGGGCTGCCATCTACAATTTTCTTCCATTCAGCTTTAAAAAAATTCTGAGAACGCTACAGGGGGATTTACAAAAACTCAAATTAACGTCAAGTAATTTAAAAATCTGATTTTTAGAACTATGGAATTTAATGGGCTGCTAATGTGTATCCAGCAAAAATCGGTTTCACTTCTTCCCTACAATTGCCCTTTGCAGAGTCTCAGGTGAAAAAAAAAAAAAAAACACAGCTGACCTTTGAATGGAAATATCATGTTCTGTAAAAAGGTGACAAATGTTGTTATACCCATCTTTCACTAGCTGGGAAATGCCCTGGGTAATATTTAGAACTGTCCACATTTAGAAGAAAAAAAAACAACAGCTGAATCATTGGAGGATATCGGTTCACAATAGAGTGCAGACTGACGAATTTAGAACAGGACGTGTCTGACTTCTGGCAAGTTCAATTCCAACAGACATTGTCAGGCAACCAAACCACCAGCAATGCAGACGTCCTGACACGGAGACTGAGGAGCCCCAGCTTTCACTGTATGCCGTTTTGTTTGGGGTCATCTGAGGTCCAATATGCCCATTAGAAATAATCTGAGTAACATTCTTTGAAGGCTTGTTGATTGTATATAAAGAGAAACGGTTACAAAAGGTTTTGGTAACATGGACATTTTATTTTCTTTGCAAGAATGCACAAATATAAACCCATGGTCTTAGATTATTTCAGTGTTCTCCCCAGCCCCTTTTATCTGGGCGCACCATCTGGCACTTTCCAGTAACCACCCGGCTGTTTTTTGGTGGTTAATGAAGATCTGGGTCACAGTACAGGGGTTACCACCCACCCATTTCTGGGTTGGGAAGGGTCTCCCCCTTTAAGAAACCTTAGAGAGAAGAGTTTTTGGACTTTGACTCAAACAATAAACAGGTAGGTCTCATTGCTCGACGAGTTTCGCCAACAAGCTTTATTAGTGGTCGAGGTAGCTGTGTCTAGGAGAGTTAGAAATTTGGATGTGTTACTTGGCTGGAGTTTCTTCAAGGATTGGTCCTTGCTCGAATGAATTTCCAGTCAGAGAATCAGTTCGAGCAAGGACATAAAGAACAAACACTTCAGAGAAAGTTTTTTTTTTCTGGCTGCATCAACTATATACAGAAGAAGCATTACTGTCCCTGATGGAAAGAGCACAAGGAAAAACAAGCCCTAAACACTCCCCAGCCAAGCAGCACCTCCAAACTTAACTCTCCTAGACATAGCTACCTTGACCAATGTCTCCTCCTCCCCTGAAGAAGCCTACTGGTGAAACGCGTCGGCACAGAGACGGAGCTGTATCATTTGAGCCCATGTCCTATATTTGAACCTCTTATACATTAGTTGAACTATGTCTAGTTTATTTTTCTCATGACTTCGTTTGTTTCTTTAAACCAGGTCTGTTCTACAGAGTTAGAAAGGATCTCCAATTGCCTGGATGAGTTCATAATAGAGTGGCCTATCATCCAAAGATAGAGACCACAATTTTGCAACTTTACAGAGGTTGTGTATTTCCTTGTTCAAGCTTCAAATGCCCATTTTTGTCTAGGGTTCTCTCCTCTTCCCTTCAGACGCTTCGGGATTTGGAAGAGTTCTCAATGTCCTCGCTTATAATGCAGGACCTGCAGTCCTATATTGTATGTAAGGACCTCAGACCTGCAACTGAAAAAGTAGCAAACAGAACTGGATTCCGGTGACCGGTTCCTACGTGAGAAGGCCTATGGGAACAAGAGAAAGCAAGCAATGGGATTCGAGGCAGAAATCAATGTTAACCCTAGCAGTGCACAGGGAAAGCCAAATGTTTTTAGAGGTTTCATGGCCTCATCTAAACAATTATTAAAAGGGGCGTACCTCCAAATATCACACAGCAACAATCTCCTTGGAAGAGGGCTCTGATAAAAGCTTAGCTGTGTAAGGTCACTGTGCTCCATCACACTGTAATCCGGTGCAGAGATACAAGAGAACACAGAGCTGGCAGAACTCGCTGCAACATTCCAGAGCGCCGCAAGTCCCTCAGAAAGAGATCATTAATAAGTATTCAGCTGTTGAGCCGAGGAGACCAGAGAAAGGCTGAATCACTGCACAACACAATGGCTGACCTCCCGCCAAGACTTCCGGAAGAAGAAAGTTAATACATTTTATAAAACGGTAAATAACTGCTGCATTCAGGAAGCTTCTGAAAAAGGTTTCTTAGGCGGTTACCAAGGCCCAAACCTGGCATTGGATTGTTATTGCCATTTGGAGCCAGGTCTAGCAAGTGTTTTGCATTTGAAAGAGCAGTTATCACTTGGCTGATAGACGGGGCAGATTGGCTGTATGTCTCCAGATGCTGGTCACATGATCTCTGCCAAAAAAAACAGGATTTGAGTAGCCAGTGGCGATACGTGGGGTCGCCTCTAATTCTGGACATAAGGTCATGAGAAATTGTGATCCAACGTTGGAAAACATCGCCAGCACCTCACAACTGGCATGCTACTAAATTGACATGCACGTCATGAAGACATAAAAACATGTCAAAACTTTTTAAGTGTTAGTCATTGCGATTTGTTGCTACAGGGCACCCATGTCCAGACAGACAATTCATTTATATATTACTACCAATACATAAAGAACAAACCCTCCCTGACCTATCTAGGTACATCATGTGAAGTTATTTTTTCTTCATTTGTTAAACTTAGAAACACCTGCTGCTTGTTTACAAGCTGGCTGGCAGCTTGCCGAGGTTCTGATACATCAGAAATTGAAGACTGGCTAAGATTTCAACACCTGTAAGAAATAAATTTTTCATGCTTTTATGGATTTTTTAGGGTATTTTATGGATATGTAAACACCCAGATACGGCCCAGGTAGAGATTCACTTTATTTACTTATATGTCCAATAATGAGATCCAATGCAGTGACTTTGCTTAGCCTGAGATGAGATCCAATTGCTGCATGCAGGATGAAGCATTTCTTTAGTGATCCATCTGCTACAATTTAACTGCAAGTCACAAGTTAAAAGGCAGCAGCAGGGGCTGATCAAAGTCGCACAAAACTGCACAAGCATCAGAATTTACATGATTGTGTCATCTCTTAGTAACTGGACTCCGTGCAGCAAAGATGTCAAATCTGGATGAATCCTTTGAAAGAGATAGCATTGTCCTCTCTGCTGAAAAAGTAGAAGAACCCACCGGGTCCTGTGTTCTTTGTGTGACAATCCCATGGTAATGTTAGAGTTTTGAATTCCATGATACAATTTGATGCTAGGTCTCCTTTAAGATTAGATTGCATTTTTCCCCCCCGGGGGTGGAGATGAAGAAAACTTGTTCACTGTGTAGTAAATCTTTGCATCCCATTCCAACCTTGATTGTGTATTAGCCACGGCTGTAAAAATTTAACATGAAAGTCTCCTCTTCTGCCAAATGTCACCGGTGACCTTTCCCAGTCTGCTCATTGCCTTTGATACATTTATCCACAAAGTTTGGCACAAATATTTAAAGGGGAATAATCAAGGTCTAAACTTTCCAGAGATTCGCATATCGGTTAATTACAGTACAGCGACTGAGAAACTGGCACCAACAAAAATAAAAACCATTCGACCTCTTGTGCTCTTTTAGAGGGAAAAATTAACTCTCGGTTTTACCTAAAATCTTTGAATGTGAATAGTGGGTCAATGTGAATACTTAGTGGGTGGTCCTGCCTGTGTTCCAATGATTTGATTGGTCACCCAGCACCTTTCTTTGATCTTACCAGCTATATATTAAAAAAAAAAAAAAAAAAAAACCCACATACACAGTCATCCTTTACCAGGGTCTAAACCTCTTTCGGGCATCCTGATTGGTCGGGATGACGTAACTCCTGGGCAAACCAATACTGAGCTGCCTATGCAAAATGTAAGGCAGGCAAGAACAAGTACGGCAGAAGGGAGATCGCCTGTCCTGTTCTGCATTAGCCACCAGCCTGAATCTTTACTGTTTAAAGTGCCTCAGAGGTTAGCAGTCGGTCCCAGATTTGAATCTCTGCACTATCTGCATTAGGTTTGCAGGTTCTCCGCGTGTTTGCGTGGGTTTTCCTCCGAGCACTCAGTTTTCCTGCCACCTTACAAAAACATGCAGTTAGGTTACCTGGCCCCCAAAATTCACTTTAGACTGTATTAGTGACATCTATGGTAGGGATGTTAGATTGTGAGCCCCTTTGAGCGACTGTTAGTGCCATGACTATGGACTTTGTACAGCGCCGCATATTATCTCAGCGCTATATAAATAGTGTATAATAATAATCTCGGGGCAAAAAGATATATGCACAAATGAAATACATATAAATGGAGCCGTTTTACACAACAAGGACTTTTTCAGGCACCTTACACACAGCACAGTCTTGCCTGGAAGGGGAGACCTGGTTTTTATCTGCTGCAGCTAAGCAATATGTACAGGTCAGCCTGTGAGTGAACAGAGAAAAGAAAAACCAGCAAACCAGGATGTATCCTCAGAGCATGTATCCTCCTGGTCTACTCATAAGAGCAGCTTTTGCTGTAATATCCACCTTTATTCTGGAGCTGTCCCCATGCAGCACCAAGATGTCCTTCGTCTTCTGGGCTGAATGGCTGTTATCATCCTTCAATCCAATAATCACTATGAGGCTAGGCCGTCATGTACCTAAACTATAGCTAGTGACAATGAAGAAGCACTTGTCTTTCTGCTCTTTCCTTATGAGCCAAATGGCTTCCTGTGCTTCTTCTCGGTCTACCGCTCCTAGTTCTTCTGAGGCAGGACTGCCAAAGACTGATACCAAGTCATATCCGGGGACTTGCACTGCTTGCATTTATCAAAATACATTTAAATGATGAATAAATTGAGGGCTGCATTCAATTGTAGCTTTCCTGTCTGCTTCAGCTTTAAACAAACTTGTTATGATAGAAATAGCAAAATTTGCCTCAGTGTAGTGATGACTTTGTAATGAGCTCTAAGGAAACACGAAAAAAAAATGTTGCTTCCTGAAGAAAAGCCAAACAGTGAAAAGAGTTTTTATAGTAATTGGAAGTAATTTCCGCTTGGGGTTTGAAGTCCCTGTTGTGTTTCTAGCAGCACTGAAATCCGTTCTAAACTAAGACTCATCGCACAGACTGCAGGGACGCAGCGGGATGCCTCGTGCTCCCAACAGCCAGAGAACAGAACATTTCACCTGGACTATAAACCACACTGGCATGCCAGGAACAGGTTCTCTGCTCGCAGATTTATTACGCTGCTGGGTATTTTTCCACCGATTACTTGACAGCTTTCCAGAGATTTCTTGTTAGGCCGATAGATGGCTTTGGATATAAACCGATGTAAAGGGAAAAGATGCTCCATGTACAGTGAAAAAGTTCCATAGGGTAAGCTGGTCATTTACTGCGATCAATGCAGTGAAATATACCGGGAGATGGGTCAAATATCTAGTTGTATGGATTTATCAGGGGAAGAAAGCCAGAACTTTGGGTAAAGAAGTTGATCAAATCTATAATGAGTGACCCCTCATAAGACTTTTAAAGCAGCAAAGTGATAATATTCTCTAAATGACAGTTCTTTTGCTTCTCATGCATACATTCCTGATTTCTGATCCAATGGAATGGTCAGCCACTCAATTATCTCACTTTAGATCTAACCAATAAGGGGAGATCAAGTTTTTGGTTTCTGATCAAATGTGTTGAAATTATGATTGGAAGCATCCAAACAATTGAGTACATCCAATGACAACACATTGCTTCGTATCTGAGAAAAAAAAAATGATTGGAGGTCAGAATGTTGTACTTGTGTGCAGTGTTTTGGTGCTTCTGATGGAATAATTACCAGCAGCAGATCTGCTACTGTTTTCCCGGGTCCTTAGGTTCATACACATGGAAGATGATGGCCATGCTTGGTTGTTTATCAATCCACCATAGCTGGGGACATCTATTGTGCTTTCCTATAGATCAGTGTTTCTCAACCAGGGTTCTTCAGGAGGTTGCTGAGGGTTCCTTAAGCAATTGTGCCTCAGGTTCAGTTTGAGAGATAACAATAGTTTTTGGCTGTCTCTAAGGCTTTCCAATGTCTAGTAATGTAGGAGGCATCCTTACTACTGATCACCACCATTCCTCAAAGTTAAAAGGTTTAAGAAACACTGCTATAGAGAATACCAGAACAGGGTGCCACTAGTCCCCCCTTCCCATTGCAAACAGAGCAAAATTGTGCTGTGTGTACAGCGCTTGTTCATACATTTGTCACTGGAAATGGTCGCAAGGAATCGCTTCCAGAAGGAGTAATCTGTAAAGGGCTTTACAAGCCGTGGTTCGAGCACAGCACGATCAGTAGCTCTGTTGGAACCTTTTCGGTTCCCCAGTGATCACCATGTGGTCCATGACCATGTGATCCATGACTAAGAAGAGGTCATGTGAAAAGGTGCAAAGTATTCCATTTTACCAGGAAACAACAGGCCACAGATCCAATTATCAAAATGTTCTGATTACATAACTGCACACTTACATATGTCAACTTTGCAGCAGCAAGCCTACCTACAAACCGGCTACTGCTGCAAATACATTTTTGTGTGTGTGAAGTAATATAAATATGATTTTCGGCTTGAATTTTCCTTCTAGCTAGGAATTCATCTGCAGGCACCTCACCTTGAATACTGAGCATCTGACCCAGCTTCAGGGCAGCTCCACGGACCTTACACAGAGTCCGGACGATTCTTTCTGCATTGGCTTCTGATAGGAAAGGGCTGGAGTCCAACACAGCCTTTTTACCTGAAAAGAATAACATGACAACATGAACAACACATTTGCTGCATGATTCCTTAGCACAATTTACAGGAATTATTTGCTGTCAATGGAACTGAGGAAAAAAGCACACAAAAGAGTCCCCAATGTGCTCAAAGTAAGCAATCTTCAGCAGTATCAAATAACCCCTTGTATTGCAGGTTTGTGTTATTTTGAATCATATCCTCAGTTATGTTTACCACTATAGGGGAGAAGTGCCGGCACAGGAAATAATGTTCAACATTTCCATGTTTCTGGCTGTGGTAGGGATTGTCGAGATTTTTTTATGGTATTTTGCATTTCTATATACATGTACAGAGTGTCAAGTGACATTATTTAAAGAACTCCAAACACATTTTTACCAGTATGTACTGATGGGATGCAAAGGCTATGTACACAAGTTAGATTTCTGTAATCGGAAACAATCTTTCGGAATTGTTTCCAGTGACAGAAGAGCAAACGAGCACTTGATTCGTTCATGTGAATGAGCACACACGGTGCTGTTCTTTTCAATAGAGAGGGCAGGGTAAGGGACAAGCAAGTGGCTCTATAGGAAAATACAGGGGGTCATCTCCACTTGGTCAATTATCTATGCAATAGGACTGATTGATGAACAACATTCACCAGGGGACAGCAGCACGTTAGATTTTTTTCCAAAGAAGTCTCAGTCGACTATCATGTAGCATGTATATATAGCCTTAGCTATGTCTCTGTTCCTGGGAGATACCCTCATTAATAAACACCCACAAGCATTTCTTGTCTGCTCCCTGCATGTTATAAAAATTACAAGCAGCGTCTTTGCTTTTCCTAGGTTAATGGTTTTGTGTGCGAGGTACAAATTGTATGTAGTGAGACCTGAAGGGTCCTTTGGATGAGATGTGATACCTTCACATACAAGTAAACTATGGCAGAAAGTTACAGAACAATACAAAGTATGACAGTTTATTAAACGTTTCAGGAGATTGGGGCTCCCTTCTTCAGGGCTTCTTTGTTGGTGTTAGAACCATAAGCTTTTGGCACTGCAATCCTACCTGAATACACGTACTAAAAAACAAAACAAAAAAAATCTATATCCTTCCCAGTCATTGCATTATAAATGATGGCGATAATGCATTGGGATCATGCTATGTAGTCAATATTGACAAGCGGTGCTTATAAGACTCGTATTTTAAACCTTTACAACTTACAAGCAGACCATCAAGTGATTGATAAGACCATACATCTATTTCTTCTTGTTTATTTAACATCCATTTAAGCACACCATTGTCTCGTACATGCAATGCTCCGCTGATCTCCTTGCAGCCATCCCACAAGCTCATTTGTCAGGGGTGCATATTCCTGGGTAATATGTTTTACTTCAGAAAGAGGCAAATGAGGTGAGCTGATGCAGAAAATAATTTGGCTTATCGGACTCAGAATGACTTGATTTCTACTGGCACAGACCCCACACTAATAAGCTCCCAATTGTTTTTTTAACCCTTTTCCTTTTTATTTGTTCCAAAAACTAATCTGATGGCACAGAGTTTCAAGGTACCTGCAATAGGGTTCCTGTTCCAACACAGGTGTGCTGCGTTTTTTTTGTAACCCCTATTTACATGTACAGCGCTGTGCAATATGTTGGTGCTTTATAAATCCTGTTTAATAATAACAATAATAATAACTGCAAACTATACATACGACATTTATTAGGGCTGTTTTATATATACAGTTCCCCTTTAAAATAAGCCGTTCCGTTTGGAATGAGACTTCCAAGCGTGTTTTGTAAATATTAATAAGGTGACTGAATGCTTCTCTGCCAAACACTCTCCAGTCCAATACATCATAACAAGGTTACATAGAGATAAAAAGTAAGAAAACAAGCTTATCAGCTTCATGACTTCAAAGATGGAAATAATCAGCGAATATGGAAGAAATGAAAACACAACAGCATAAATATTTAAAGGAGGACTAAAGTTCCACTTTTAAGAATCCATGATCAGGCAGGTCATTGGCGACATTGTATTATAATACAATTATTATTAAACAGGATTTATATGGCGCCAACATATTACACAGTGCTGTACATAAAATAAGGGCTGCCAATGACAGACAGGGGGGAGGAGAGTACCCTGTCCAGAAGAGCTTACAATCTAGGAGGTGGGGGAAGTATCACACAATAGGAGAGGAGATATGGAATGGTGGGTGAATAGTGAGGGTTGAGAGATAGAAGACGGCTAGGTGAGGTGGAAGCGTTGGGTTTTGAGGGCTCTTTTAAATGAGCAGATATGAACAAGCTGAATAGGACGAGGAAGACCATTCCGGAGAGTTGGGGCAGCTCTAGAAAAGTCTTGGAGCCGTACGTGTGAGGAGGTTATGATTGAGGAAGTCATTTGTTGATCATTGGATGAGCTAAAAGAGCGGCTAGGGGAGGATTTTTCCACCAGGTCAGAAAGAAAAGTGGGACAAGAACTGTGGAGGGATTTAAAGGAGCCTGCCCCGAAGAGCTTACAGTCTAGGAAGACATCTGCAATAATTTCATACCTGCCCGATTGCTCCAGGTTTCTGGCCAAAAAGTTGAGCTGCGCAGCTTTGGATGACCGGAAACCCAACATTCCCAGCTTCCACTGTGCATGCCAGGAATGAACTCCTATGTGCCTATACTAGAGCTACGTCATGTCATACCAGCCCAGCCAAACAAGATGGCTGATGATTGCAAAAAGAAAAAAAATAACATGGCTTACCCTGTGAGGAGACAGGCAAGTAATGCAGGATTTACTGCTTTAATAAAAATATATATATATATATATATTCCGTATTTTATTTATTTTGCAACTGCTTCTTACAAAATGTTATCTCTTGTTGGGCCTAGTGCACACGTGCAGATTTCACGTCTGAATCAATAAAATGATTGAATCTGAAACAAATTCAAATGAATTTATTGATCGCCAGTGACCCAATTTTAATTATTCAGTCATTTATTGATCAGAAAAATGCCATTCAGGTACACAATTCTGAACCAACGGACTGGACCAGTTGGTTGAGCATAAATCTGGCAGCTGTTTTGCTTTGTTTATTAAGCACTGAGGGGAATAAAAGAATTTCTTATATTGTCAGCTGCAAATTTATTTTTTTTTAACTACAAAATGCCAATGAGTAAAATTCCTCATAGATTTAGGGTGAGTGAATTAAAAGGGGGAACCATCATTGTCCTGGTTGCAGCTTAGACTTTTATTAGTTTTTGCACTGGCCTGCCATTGTGCTGATCTCGGATCTGCACGAGTGAGAGTGGCTTTTTTTTTCTCCCAATTTCTGATTGGGAGCGCAGGGATACATACGTTGTGGATCCCGGGAGGCTCTGTGCTCCCATTCAGTCTTGATCGCAACCCCCTCCCGCCCCCTTTTTTCGTAAATATTCGAAAAAGGATGCAGATATTTACTTTACATAAAATAGGTACAGATTTTGAGTTTAGGTGCGCTTTAAACATTTCCATGCAAAATTTACACATTTCTCTGAATGGGGATTCTTTGGAAATGTGAAAATGAAGGTATAAACAGACCCTATAGGCGTTCTCTGCACATTAAAGAGAAAATATAAAAAGCAAACACTGGCTGTAGATCGATCAGAGTGATTTTGCAGCAACCTGAATCACATCTACTACAATGCCGACAAAGCTTACTTTACAAAAGGTAAACAATCACCCATCCATATTATAACGGCCATGAGTTATTTAAAATGCTACTGCTGCCAAGGAGGCAAAGATTATATTCTTGGCAGCAAAAGAGTTAAAGCAATTGTACATAGCAATTCTGCACTTGTTCCAAAGGTGCAGCCCTTACGGCTGGGAAAACTTCCCTCGTTGTTGCTCCTTTTGTCTAAATGGGCTTTGTGCTGGCTATGACATGGATGAAACATTGAAGTTACCATTGCCAATCTCTATTTGATCATGCCAATTGCCTGGCCACCATAGTAATGATGAAAGGATTAAGAGGTGACTGGTTTTAAACTTACATTGATGGTATCAGGTTAAGGCTCTAAAATTCAGAAATCTGCATGTATCTGACCTGTTCTGAGCATAATCTGCACCCCTAAAAGACTTGCAAGGGAACGTAAAACCCATTTGGTTTTTTGGATGGTCACTGAAAAGTTGGTTCACAATAACGCCACCTCCTGCCTCTTAAGGAAAATCTAGGGAAACTATTGCATTATAGAGAATCTATAGGGGACAGGAGACATACAAGGGTGAAATATTACAAAGGCCACAGAGATTGGATTAACTTCTGAAAAGGTGTCAGCACTGAAGTCCTTCGGCTCAGCAATGTGAATGGAAATGTAAAGCCAACCCACATTACACAATATGATTTTATCATCTTCATCGACTAAGAAGTGCCTATCTTCTGTATTTTAAATGTTTGGGTTTGGCTTCATGTTAAGGGATTTGGTAAACAACCTCCCTAGCAGTTTAATTCCGTGCAAATTTCCTTGCAAAAAGCGGTACAATTTTGTGCATGGAAATGTATTTTATAATTCCAGGCTATAATTCCTAGGGACCAGCAGGACGACGGGGGACACGACAACGGCGAGCAAGGGTTTTTTATTTTTTTTTTTAGTTTAAAGCTACCCCAAGTTTGACTCGGGTTTACCGCTATTTGCATGTAAAAATCCACCCCGACTCACACTCAGGAATACCGCTAGGGGGGTTAAAAAAGGACGAATCTCCAGCAAAATACTGGATAAAGGCTCCCTCCTCCCACACCCAGAATAAGCGGCTGCAGTCCACCCTGCTAATATTGTCAGTGGCTTTGTGCTTTCATCCCGCCCCCCCACTTTCCCAACTGCAGGATGCAATACACCCAAAGGGCTGACAATCGGGCAAAAACCCCTACCAACAAAGCTCCTCTCCAATCCAAAAAACATTCTCCCCAAAATAGGAAACTTCTCCACTGCTTAGCCCTGGACTCTTCATCCATTGCCAACCTAAGCAAATATTTGTCCGTCATTCACCGTTCACCTTTTCATCCTTTGCGAGTTGCTTAGCTCTGCACCCTTCACCACCTAGGCACTAATTTTAGCCCAGCACCCTGACTTGCAAAGCTCCCCCTGCAACCCATTTGAATTTCACTCTTTACGGTCTTCAAGTCTTCGTTCTTGAGTGCCAGAGCTCCCATTCACAACTTTCAGCTCCTGTCAATGTACCTGGGTAGCTTTTCTACCTAAAGCTGGCAATGGCATGGACTGCTTGTATTGTGTGATGGGCAAGTACCGCCATCCATAGCTCATATTGTAAAATTAGACTGCGTAGGGGTATGGTCAGCTTTAAGCAAATAATTTAAAAACAGCCAGCGGCAAAAGTGTTCTTTTTGGCAGAGCTGGCTTTCAAGTATGTTTACTGTTAAAACAGTTTCTTGTATATGCAAAGGGTACAAATATATTATCCCCATTTACCCTTCTATCTACAAAGAAAGAATCTGTTAAAGTAAATAAATATACCCAGGGAGTGCAAGCAGAGTTCAATAAGGAGTGGCACAACAGAAAACACCTGGCACAGACAGCCAACCATTGTGCAACCTGCTGTGGAAACATTGTAATATTTACACCAAGTAACATTATATTTTTTCTAAAATAAAAGATTATGTTTTCAAAAGATGATAACTAATGAGAAGCCTTTACTTGCCCAAATCAAACATTTGCCATTGCATGAATTCTGGATGAGTATTTAAATTCTCCAGTATTCTCCCCATAAATTTGGGTGAGAAGAAGCTGCAGGAGGGTGGGTGGTGGTCCCTGTATTGTGACCCAACTTTTTAGTAACCACCCAAAAACAGCCGGGTGGTTACTTAGAAGTACTGGGTGGTGTGCCAAGTTAAAGGGCCTGGGGATAATACTGGTATATCATCAGCGCTCACTTCTACAGCCATATTGGGGCTCAAGACCTCGTGTCTGCTAGAAGGGAGTCCTTTGTCTGAGCAGATCAGCCGAATTAGCAGCTTCTGTAAAGATCGCCTCACATATGTCATGGCACTCAGTGTTCTCCCTAGCACATTTTAGCTGGGTGCACCACCTGGCACTTTTCAGTAACCACCTGAAAGCTCCTGCTTTCATGCTGAACTTCGGCACACATCTGGATGTATTTCACAAAGCAGGCGTCCAACCCTTCTCTGATTTTCTGCAGAAGGCGAGAGAATCTGATGAGTCCTTCACAACCACTATGATCTTTCTACAAGCTTTGTACAGAATGGTGATATGACTGCTTTCACATGTGAATAACTTTGTTTGCAAAATCATTTTGTGCACACAAAAATTAACAGTGATGAGTAAGATAATAAAATTTAGCTTTAACCTCTGTTTGGCCATTGAGAAAAATTCCCACCATTTCCTGTCAGGGCTGCAAATAAAGGGAAGTACATCCACATGGGACATACACACAACCAAAGTTTAGTTGTATAGGAATAGTATTCCTTTTGCTCTGTGGTCCAATGACAACCCCTTTCCAATTTTTTTCCCTACATAAATCACAAGGATAAGAATTGAAATAAAAGCTCTACTACAGCATACTCTATAAACATTTTAAATAGAGTTGGGCTTTTAAAAAAAAAATCAGTGTCCTGGACCCCAGATAGGGTGTATCTGCTGGAAGCAAAGGAGATTCTTGCAAAGCTTCATGAGGTTTATATAAATCTACGAGCTGAATTAGCTGCTAAGAACCCATATTGTGTCACTGAATGACAAGAGTTTTGATAGTTTAATCCGCACAGAGCAGCAATCAGCATACGGATCTTAGCCACTAAGCCCGATCTATTTGTGGATTCTTTGAGGTCAGACAGTACGAAGCAATCGCTAACTACTGATGGCTTCTCACATTCTACACAGCTGAGAGCGATTACTTATATGGAATAACACAACACCTTTGCTTCCAAAAAAAGGGGTCATTATAGCCACACCAAACTAAATAAACTAAATATATACTAATCAACTAACTTTTATTAGGTGGACAAATTCCTCTATTAATTTAAATAGCAAAATTCTCAGCAAAATGGGATCACAGAGTCTAGCTTGAGGTTATCTTGGACTTGGATCCTGAGTTTGGTGTTGTCAGGTTCCTCTGCAAGTTGCAGTTCTCACACACAGCTCAAGAGAAATTGTGTCAGGTTAACCTGCTGCAAACTTAACAGAACTGAGGCCGTGTTTATGTATGATTTATAGTAGGGGTGAACAACTGTGCAAAGTGACTGACTGGTTATATGTACGCCATAAATTGAAGGTGAAGTCCAAACAAATTGCACGCCATAAAGATCTACACATCATTTGAATACTGGAAACAAGATTACAAAAATGTTACCCAAATAGAAGAGGTATAATGTTATCAATTAAAACAGTGTTTGACCTTTTTTAACATAGGGGGGTTTTGTATGCAGTGCTATGTTAAAGTTTAGGTTACAATGTCTCAAAGTGTAACTATATAAAAGGACACCACATTTAAAAACAGAAATTTACAAAGTGGTATCATGCCAATGAGTGAGGATCTCAGCTTTTCTTAGGACTGACTGGAACATTTTGTAATATCTGTGGGTCCTGCCAGCCTTGGATTTACACTTCTTAAGATAAGGTGACAACGCTCTGTCTTTTGCTAGGAAATCACAGCAGTGTTGTCACCTTTATTGCTGCTGTAGCTGATTGGACCTCGGTACATTTGCTCCATTGGTCTAGCTCCGCCCACAGCCCTTTCAATTGACACCTTTTAAAAAGAGGAAATAAAACCCATAAAAGTAATACATCAGTGTTAAAATGTTTTAAACAGAGTGGGAAGAAATTATAGGCAGTGACAGCCCCTGTATTGCGACCCAACTTCTCAGTAACCACCCAGAAACAGCCAGGTGGTCAGTAAAAAGTGCCAGGTGGTGCGCCCGGCTAAAATAGGCTGGGGAGAACACTGTACATTATAACAACAGTCTGCAAAAACTCAAATGTGCCATGTAAAAAATATTTGCTCAGCACAAAGAGTAAATATCAGATCATCCGAATGTGATTGGATCCTGCACCAGGACCAGTTAACAAATGCTTAATAACGCAACCGATTCCTGAATGATACAATTCATCCATTGTAATACTGAACAATTATATGGTAACACACTCAACTTGTGCCAGCAAATCTCCTGGACTCAAATTGCTTCCTCTGATTTCACTGCACACTGTGAGCTTCTTACATTGCATGTGCATTAGAAGCTGCAGCAAGACAGATAGACCCCTGTCTGGTGTTTCTTGACCTTTTTTAACATAGGGGAACCCTTAAAATAACTTTTAGGTGTTAGGTGACAATGGTATGAATATTATATCCACAGCTCACAGTATATTAGTGTGGTGGTCAGTAGGAAGAATTCCTCTTACATTGCTGGCCATTGGGAAGAATGTCACCCTTACAGATAGCCAAAATGATCATTGGTGTCACTTAAATTGACCAAAGAGTTACAAATGGATCATTGCTCAAGGATCCCCCAGCAACCTCTGGAGAAACCATGCTTGAAAAACACTGAATTAAACACTGGTGGGTTACTCACCATTTCCATCAGATTTTGGACTTAAGCTCTTTTTGGCCACTTCAGCTAGCGCTCCAATGCCCAGACCAACTGCCAATCCTAAAAAGACAGAAATTTGAATTATAAGAAGAGCTACAGGAAAGCCTGTAAAACATTTACATAAAGGCTGCCTACCTGACCCACCATCACCATTCCTTGGCTCCTTTCACTGGCCATTACTACAATCCTAATATGAGCCAAAGGGTGGAACCAGGCGCTACCAAAACTGGGATGGATGCTGAAGATTCTACACTACACTTATTATGACAGGTATTATAGCTGCTCTTTGCAGAGAAGCCTTCTAGATTGTAAGCTTTTCTAGGCAGGGTCTTCTCCTCCTCTTGTGTCACCGTCTGTATCTGTCTGTCGTTCGCAACCCCTATTTAATGTACAGCGCTGTGTAATATGTTGGTGCTATATAAATCGTGTTTAATATTAATAATAGTTTATTGTTCTTAATTACAGATAACTGGCAGGTTGTCATCAGGAAGATCATTTCTTAACCATTAACATTCCAGCCCAGAAACAATGTTACCTCTTATATCCCCTCCATAATTAAATGGTCTATATTCCCGCTGAACCATCTATTTATCCTCTGTTCTAACATAACAATATATTTCTAAATTCTCCAGCGTAGAAAGCCTCTATTGTTCAGTTCATATTGGAGACTGACAAGACATTGTTATAGCTGACCTTTACTGACTGGAGAGAAAAATAATTCTCTGTATAGCACATTCTGTTTAGTCTGAACATAGCAGAATAATAATAGATTGGCTGTCCTAAATCGATCTAGGTCTTTTATAACTGTGCATTATAAAAAATGGAAAAGTAATAGAGGGACCTTGATTAGAAGTTACAATACTTACCAGTGTCATGGGACGTTACTCTGATCTGCTCACTCCTGCAAAGCTGCACTACAAAGAATGTTTACCAGCCTGGTTCCTGCACCCCAAAACACTGTGTATGCTCTCAATGGTGGCTATATCACTACAACTCAGTAGGAAACAGTTTTGACTGTGTAGCTGGCAGGTGAACCCACAATGTGGAATACAGACATAAGGCAACCTCCCCAACATATTGCTAACTGTTAAAAACACTGCCCCTTCCCTCGGCACATTGTCTTGGCGTCACCTCTGATTCTGCCCTCGCATTTAGCCCCCCTATTCAGAACATTTCCAGGTCCTGTCACTTTCACCTGTGCAACATCTCCAAAACCTGCCCCTACCTGTCCCCAGAGACCACCAAACTCCTTGTACACGCTCTTACCTCTCGTCTGGACTACTGTAACCTCCTCCTCTCTGGTATTCCACTAAGCCGACTATCTCCTCTACATTCTTTAATAAATGCCGCAGTCAGGCCTTTCTTCCCACCTACCTACCCCATACACCGCTAATCTTCTGCTGCCTCTCTTTGTAGTTCTCTTCATTGGCTTCCATTTAACCTTGTAATCAAATTAAAGCTCCTGCTCCTCCAATGACTCACAACCTGGTCACACGCACGGTTCCAATACTTTTCTAGAGCAGCCCCTATTCTCTGGAATGGTCTTCCTCATCCTATTCAGCTTGCTCCTACTTTCTTCTCATTTTAAAAAGGCCCTCAAAACATATCTTTTCAAACTTACCCGTCTTTTTTTAAAACCCTCACTACTTACCCACCATTCCATATAGCTATATAAATCCTGTTTAATAATAGTATTCACCTCAAATATGATGTGTTGGATGCTGAGGATTCCTCAACTGTTTTATCTCTGCTCCAGAGGAATCACTATAAACTGTACCTGGTTGCCTTTTTTACCCTTCATTCTTCTTTGTCTTGAAATCATATCCTATCTTTAGCATTAGCTAAGCTGCTGTAATATCCGCTAGTTCAGGCATCTGTCACCTGCTAAGAACAAGTACTGCAGTGAGCCAGGTTCCAGGCCATCGGACCTAATGCCAGGATGTGAAATTATTGGGCCGAAAGAACAGATGAAGGTCTACTGCCTGCAAGAAGATGTGCTCCCATTATGATACACACTATGCTATGTGTACTTCATGATGGAAAAACCGACACTCTAGTTTATGAAGAAATCTCAGAATTTGTGTGGAATGTCTAATAAACATGAGGCCATTTTTACCTCCAAAGTTAGCCAGCCTTCCAATCCGTGTCACTGGAACTTTCCTCTCTCGTGCTCTTTCGCTTAGCTAAACGGGGTATAAAAAGATTTATTTGTAAAGGCAGTGTATAAATATTAAAAACATAAAAAATACAGCACTTCACTTCTATATTACGATCTATATCTATAGGCAGTCTAGGATTAGGAGGTATTCCTTATACACTGTCCCAGTGGTACAGCAAATCCCTGTAGTTGCAGATTATGTAGCTTTCCGTCCTCTCATATATCCTGTTGTTCTCCATGTCTGTTTATTGGTGTCAGAGTTAGCATTACACACACGGCAACAAACACGTTTGGGAAAGTCACATCTGAATCCAAGGTCAGCAAAAGGCTGAATAAAAAACAAGCTACAGTACCATGTAAAAGTATTATCACACTTGGCACGGGTCCTGGTTTGTTGTATTACCAGCTGTAGATAAAATGGTCTATCATTGGATTTTATGTTTGTTACGGGATGTGCAATAAGGTACCTTGTGTAACTGAAATGTACGGAGTACATAAGCATTCATTTCTTTTGCTATGAAACCCCCTAAAATGGCAAGGTTCAAGCAACTTTAAAGGCCACATAACAGATGATGATTGTCCTCCAGCATGCATAGGGTCACATTATGGCCCTTTAAAGGGAATTTAAATTAAATTTCTTGGAATGGCTGCATAAAAGCAATTCAGAACCAGCGGCATGACTTGAAGTTCCATGGGTTGTATGGTTGTACAGCAAACTTGAAGACACAACATCAGTTGTGGGTTTAAAGGACGGACAGAAATAGACAGCCACCATGCTGCAACCACAACCACATACAGTAATTACACTGCAGAACAATACAACTGGATTACTCAGCTATAAAAAGGAGGGATAGGAATTGAAAGCAATACAAAACACATAGTAGAATTCCCTGGCAGTGTGCTGTAAGGACAGAAATATAAAACTGAAGTGATTAAATAGTCAGCAAAAAGCAAGAAATGAATGCACAATAAGCAAATAACCATATGACCACAAATAACATATTGCTGTATGACATTGATGAGCAACTTTGACATGGCAAAGCCTTACAATTTCTATACGAGTGAACAAGAAACTGATGGACATTGAAAAAGCTCTATATATAAGTAGGACTAAACAGTGAAATGCATACCTCACATGTAAATATTTTGAATTTATTAATGAAAGCCTTGAAAACAAAAGAATAGTTTGGGTGTTACATAAACTTGCAAATTCTTTTAGTGATATCTTTATTGTTGAAGTGAAAACAAATTGCAAAGGTTTTAAGTAATTTGTGCCAGAAAAATAGGCCGATTCACTAAAGGGATATTGTCTGCCAAGCCTGCTTTGTTACAATAGGAAAGAAGAGGATAAAGAGTAGGCTTTTTAAGGCAAATAACTACGATACCAATGAGGTAATTCTAAAACAATTGTATTAAAGTAATATATGAAAGAAGAGCAAAGGAAATATATAAAGATAATACTAATATCTCATAAGTACAAGGCAAGGGTTTGCCAAGCTAATACATTTCTAAAGCTGAGCATGCCTATTTACATAATGAATTGGTTTACATGAATAAGACAATAATGTGTGATCATAACAGGAGCGCAATTTGATTTTTTTACCCAACGCGTTTCGTCCACTGTGGGCTTCCTTAGGGGTTTTTTAAGAAATCAAGATACTATCAATAAACATACAGTACAAAGAGAAATAAGTGAACCACAATTTCAAAAAGCATACATTTACATATTTTCCATGCATTCTAAAATGAATCTAAATTACATTGCATCAATTAATGAGAATTTAAGTTCATTTTAGAACTCATGCATTGGCCTTGAGAATATGTAAATTTATCCTTATTGGAATTATGTTATTCACTTATTTCTCTTTGTACTATGTTTATTGTAGTATCTTGATTTCTCAAAAAAATGCGCGGAGTAAGCCCCCAGTGGGGAAAACGCGTCGGGTAAAAGAAATCAAATTGCACTCACACATGATTGATGATCACACATCATTGCCTTTATTTATGTAAACCAGCTCAGCTTTAGAAATCTATTCGCTCGTGGTAAATGTATTAGATCCTGGTAACTCTCACCATAATACGACCCCAGGAGGATTGTCCATGGCAAGGGCTAACATCCCTAAAACCTAGGATCTGTTTATACTGTTATGTCCCCTCCAGCTATATAAATTACCTGCTGATAAAAAAGCTAAAATTATGTGCAAATTAAGAATTTTTTTTTTTAAAACCTATGTCCACTAGTACTTAGGCAAGAGTGACGCGCTTGAAAATACCCCAAGCTTTTCATCGGTCACATGACCATGAATACTCCGGTCTTATGATTGTAGGGCAGGAAGCAAACCCAGAGGAAGGGACATAAACCCCATGTGTGGGATATAATTGACAATGTACAAGGAGAATCACTGCATGTGAATTAGTAAGCCAAGTTAGGTTTGGGAAAAAAAATAAAAAAAATAAAGACGACCAAAGTACACATAACAAAGCGCAGTGGGAAGAGTCGAGTTATATGGCTCACATCACAAAGGAAATCCCAATGGCCCCTTCCAGATTTCACACCCTGTTTGATGCTGCGAACATAAATGATGTGGCACGGGGACGTGCAGCCTGGCACATGTTTAGAAAACACTTTCCCCGAGTCATCAGACTTGACAAAATTGGTAATCTGCCCGGCACGTACAGCCTTTACATCCACACCAGGGCATTGCTGAATGTACACTATTCACGGCAGGAAAGAATGGGCAATTATGGACTTATTTCCACGAGGGAATAAAGCCATAAAAACTTCTACCACACAAGAGCTGGCTGCAAGCTGAACTAAATGTCTGAGTGTTAAGTGAGATTTTGCCATAATGTGCAAGTATTATGTGCGTATTATGATGCTTGCACACCTTGCACATCCTCTGCGCATCTTCAACTGGTCTTCCAAGTCTGGACTTTGGTTTCCAGACTCTTCGATGCCGACAGGTCAGTAGCAGAATGATTATGAAAGCATTGTTACAGATGAGCATTACATGTCTCAAAAAAGCATGCCTGTCGGAACTTTAAGATTTAAATAAAGCTCCGTGCAAAGAGCTGAAATTAAAATAACGCATATTGGTACGATCACATTAACAATTTAGCTTATCAAAGCAAGGTTACAGCCAGGATCGGCTAAGGCAATATCTGCTAAAGTGAATATGGCTCCGAAAAGGGCTTTGTGATCTCTTATTATTACAGGGTATTATATAGTGCTGACATTATATGCGGCACTGTACAAAGTCCATAGTCATGTCAATAGCTGTCCCTCAAAGCAGCTTACAATCTAATGTCCCTACCACAGCCATATGTCTTAATACAGGTCAATTTTAAGAGGAGGTCAATTAACGTAACTGCATGTTTTTGGAATGTGGGAGGAAACCCACACAAACACGGGGGGAACCTGCAAACTCCATGCAGATATTGTCCTGACCGGGATTCGAACCTGGAACCCAGCGCTGCAAAGGCCTAACCAGAGTGCTAACCAGTGAGCCACCGATATAACCATAACTAACTTTAACCTTCCAGAAGGGGCAAGTCCATGATTTCCTGCACTTCCAGGGTGTCAGAGTTCAACCTAGAAATTTTTTTACAGCCAGGTGGGAAGAAAATGTAGATGGGTGGCAGCCCCTGTATAGTGACCCAACTCTTAACCACCCAAAAACAGCCAAGCTAGGTGGTGCGCCCAGCTAAAAGGGACTGGGGAGAATACTGGGTTGTCAATGACCTGTTTATTGACAATGAAGACATCCAGGGAGGGGAAGAAGTAATACAGGACAGCATTAGAAAGACGAAGATATTGCAGACAGGATTGTAATCATTTGGTGCTGGACTGTCATGGCAAAGTATATATCCCCAGGCCTGCTGTGGCCCCCTCAGTAACTATTAGTGGTTACACAAAAATGCATGACCTACCATCTGTTTGTGGGGCTTGTGTTCTGGAGTGGACTTTGACTCCCTGGCCTTATCAATATCCTCTGCGGTCAGCCCACCGACAGAAGTGTGGTCCTGGTGAAAGCCTCTTCTCTGTCCTGTGGCTGCGAAAGGTCCCACCGTGTCCCTGAGATTTCCTAATACAGTCTGACTGTCCATTTTGGGGGCCATGTCTGGACGGAAGGAATAGATATCTTGGCCCTGGTTGCTGGAGTTGCTCTCCTTGCCAAAATGATGCTCTGCGTTCAAGATTTCAGGAGTGTGGCTGGATGACGGGGAATACTCAATGCCAGCAATCTCAGAGGCTGGTCCTGAAAAACTGTCAATGTCATCCACCACCAGGTTCTCTTGCCGCTTACCAAATTCCTGAAAAAAAAAAGAAAACCAACACCAAACCATCAATAGCAAGTTCATAATATGGTAACTATGGTAAAACGTTGTCCTAGACTTCGTATACACTGACCACTTTCATTAAGGGGAAGTTGTTTTAGCTTTTGTTGCTTGGTAATAATGCATTTACAGCCAAGGTGACCATTGAAGCCCTTTTGATTCTCCAACCTAGATGACAACCTAGAGACCAAACATCACCACTTATATGGTGATGTGACACCACAAGGATCTACGACAACCCATCTATACGCTTATTGTTCTGATCCTTTGACATAAACCAGGAAACAAAGGTTTAGCTACAAAGTGAAACTTTATTGAACAAAAGCCAGCAAACAAGACTCACCTGCACTCTACCCATGGCGGCACTGAAACGCTCCTCTGCAGCCACCTGCCAGCTTCTGGCCACGTTGGCGACATTTTTGCCCAGCGCTGCTTGTCTCACCTGCCCAGACTGCACCTCCAGTATGGCTTTGCTGAGCTTAGCCAGGCCTCGCATTAGCATGACTGCATCTCCTGCCATGATGGCTGCTCACTACTTCCAACACCTGCGGAGAACAAAAAAAATGGTTACAGAAACTTTAGAACAAATGTTGTAATCCTATAAATAAAGGATATTATATGGCGAAATGGGGTTGTGTTTATATTGAATCTGTAAATTGTAACACATCTCCTGAAAAAGTATTTTTCCACGAAACGCGTCGAGTAAATACTTTAAGATCTTTGTGTACTTATGAGGCAGACAAACCCAATTACGACAAATTGCTTGATGAGCATTATGCTTTGTGGCCTAGGAGGTCCTGGGTTGCAATCTGTGATGAATAATATGTTAGATTGATGGTTAAGGTTTCTTGGTTACAATTACAGACAATAGGTGGCAACATTTTGGCATTGGTATTTTTATCCTTTTATTCGTTTCTTCTAAAATTGTAAATATTTACTGCCATTGACCATATCTCCCCAAATTGCCCGGCTGGAATGCTGACCCAGTGGCTTACACAGCAACCCAGCTCCATAAATGTTTTTAACGGTGATCTACGTATTGTCAACAAGCCTTAAAAACATAAAGTACGAAACAGCTGCACATGACGCTGGAAAACAAATGTGTGGCTTCAGATAACTCCAAAGTTTTGTCTTCATTGATAAAGACGCTACCCCACCCATATGTGACGACAATAACGCCAATGAAGGAAAGGAGCTTTAAACATTCAGGAAATAATAATGGTAATGTACAAAAATGCTGAAGCTGGGCTTTAAAGAGACACAAACACCTTGCTATTCAGGGTAAAGTAACAATCCTTGCACAAACCCCAAGCTACAGCAAACTTTTGTTTTTTTGTTTTTTTTAAAGCAGAGTGGGAAGAAATTGTAGACATGGGTGCCCCTGTATTGTGACCCAGCTCTTTACAGAAAACAACTGGGTGGTTACTGAAAAGTGCCAGGTGGTGCGCCCAGCTAAAAGGGTCTGGGGAGAACACTGCAACCTATAGTCACTTCCCAGATGCCCCGGGTTTTTTCCCCAAAAGCCAACACTAATATTCAGTGTCAGACGCCAACATCGCCATACCCATGCGAGCCAAAAATCTCACATCTGCTCCTCTATTCCCATAAACACCGGGTATGTTTCTTGACTGTGGGGGCATCTGTGCAAAGACATCATCATCTTGTTCTGACAGGGTCTCTTTAAATACAGTCATTACAAAGCCTTAAAAAGTTAAAATCAGAAGTTCTTCAAATGGAACTAAACCCCTTGGATACTTACCTGTCCCCATTCCAATGCAGGTGCCGCCATCATCTTCTCTTCCACCATCTACGACATATGACAGCTGGATCGTAATCAGTTTTAAACCTTGAACCCTTTAAAACAGGTAATTCCCCCTCTCGCCAATGGAATGCACTAAATGCCCCAAAACCCCCTTAATTGTTAAAATAATCACTATCAGGTACCGATATGACGAGGTGTAATTAGGAACACAGTCATGTAACTAGCTGTCCCTTAGAGGAGCTCACAATTTAATGTCCCTACTATGGTCATATGTCAATAATACAGTCTAAGGTCTAAGGTTACAGGTTCCCCCAATACAAATTTTGGGGAAGCCAATTAACGTCAATTATAAGTGCATGATTTTGGAATTTGGGAGAAAACCGGAGTACCCGGAGGAAACCCACAGAAACACAGGGAGAACCGGCAAACTCCATGTAGATAGTGTCCTGGCAGAGTACTAACCTCTGATCCACCATGCTGCCCAAGAAATGGGCATTCATGTCCACATAGCAATGCAACACTAATGGGAGCAGCACTTTACATAAGCACAAGGCTATATTCAGACTGATAGAGACCACACCAATGCCTTGTATATCACTGAAACAAATAGCGGTTGAAATCCCTTTCTTGCAGACATTAGATTGTGCAGAAACTTGAAGCACAATGTCAGGTCAATCTGCTGCTGAACCATTTCCCTGGACCTAAATGAAAGCACTTTCCAATGCTATCAGCAAGTTGAAAGTGTTCTGACAGACAGCAATCACCCAAAATTCCTTGCGACACGCCAGCCAGGCTGCAAGCGATCAGCAAACATTTCCGAAACCATACCAGTGTTCTCTCCAGCCCCTTTTAGCTGGGCGCACCACCCGGCACTTTTCAGTAACCACCCGGCTGTTTTTGGTGGCTACTGAAGAGTTGGGTCACAATAAAGGGGATGCCATCCACCTACAATTTCTTCCCACTGAGCTTAAAAAAAAATTTTGGGATGAGCACTGCATACTTATTTCTCGATTCTTGTGGGCTCATAAGAAAATGAGCACCTGGGAGAGGTCAAGCGTCCATCTAAAATTAACTGATGAAAAGGATTTACAATATTTGCATAAACACAGCAAATTACAAAAAAAAAAGCTAGCTATGGAGAATGGTTTGCTGTTTTGTGCAATCAAAACATAGAAAGGAAGTCTAGTTAATGACAATGTTACAAGCATCTGCTGCAACAAGTCCTTTTTTGTAACCTCAGATGCAGATTTAATACAGAAAACTTAAATTATAATAAATCGGAGATCCTCTGCCCTCCCCATCATTTGGTTCTTTATGGATCTCCCTCTGCACTATAGTTTTCCTACACAGAAATCCTCCTAAAGCACAGCAAAGACTTACACAGCTTGCAGCAGCTTCTCTCCGGTCTGGCTAAATGCACAGAGAAGCAGCACAAAGCACAATATTAAAGGGTTTTGCTGGACGGGAGTCTTATGAAGTCACTGGACTGGACGTGCAGAATATCACACAAGGTGCTAGTCACATCTGACGTGTGAGAGGAGCAGACGTCAGCTCCAAAGTATTAATCATCCTTAACCAGCCAAAACTTGCATCACTGCATCCCTTTGCTCAAATTCATTTCAACATCTTTATATTCGAATACATTCCTTATAAAAAAAGATCAACTTCATGCAAATATCCAAATTTAAAAGTCAGTTTCTTCCAATTGGTTTGTATGTTTCAGTAAAAAGGTCCTAAAGCAGCTACTAAATTTACTCTTATTAGCTGCTTCTTTGCGATGTATTTAATGTAGAGGGTTTTTGTTATGTTGGTTTAATAGGTGCAAAAAAAAAAAAAAAAAAAAAAAAAAAACAGCCGGTCCTGCCAGAAATAGTCATGTTACTAGCGGTGCCGCAAAGGAGCTCACAATCTAATGTCCCTACCCTAGTCATATGTCATTAATACAGTCTAAGGTCAATTTGAGGGGAAGCCAACTAAATTAACTGCATGTTTTTGGGATGTGGTAGGAAACCTAAGTATCCGGAGAAAACCCACACAAACACGGGGAGAACCTGCAAACTCCATGCAGATAGAGCCCTAGCTGAGATTCGAACCTGGGATCCAGAGCTGCAAAGCCACTGTGCAGCCCTAAGGGTAAAAATATAGGAAGAGCAAATAGAGGAAAACTATTGCACCCAACATTTCTGAAGACAAGCGAGCTGCATTACATTCATATTTTCCTTTCAGAGTTTAGATGCTCTTTACATTGGACAAGAAGACATTTTTGCAAGAAGTGAGATCCTTTGTTTTCCTAGGATGCTACACACAAAAGGATCGATGGACCCAGAGCCAGGGGCTGCAGTATCTGCCAATTCAAAATAAAAATCTGGTAAAAGTATAAATACGCTATCAACATCATATTACATATCAATACAAGCTGCATGACATTTGCTAATCTTGCCAGCCAACTTGTAAATCAGTATTCTCCCCAGAAATAAAGCTGGGGTATGAAGAAGTTGTAGGTGGGTGGCAGCCCCTGTATCATGACCCAACTTACGCACCACCGGCTGTTTTAGGGTGGTTACTGAAAAGTGCCGGGTGGTGCGCCCGGCTAACAGGGGCTGGGGAGATCATTAATGTGAAGAAACAACTACTGAACAAGCAGGGAATCAATGGTCTAATTTTCTGCTATTGTTCCATGTCATAGGCTGGCACATACATTTGTGGATCGGAAGCTCCAATGACTTGAATGACATTGCCACTTTTTCTATCCACCATCAAGTGGCCATAGACTTAAGCTACGTACACACTTCCAATTATTATTGTTGGAAAACGAACGACGAACGATCCTGCACGATATCTACGAACGATCGTATAGCACCGATCCTGCACATAGAGATAACGACACCATCGTTCGTAGATATTGTACACACAATAGATACGATCGTTTGAGCGATAGAGGAAGTATGTGCACGACAGGAAAGTGAATGAACGTTCGTTCATCACGCATGCTCAGACCATGGACGATCAACGAACGACCGTACACACGAACGATGTTCAACGATCGTCGTCCAATCCGATCCGCCGGTCCGGTCGTTCGTTTCCAACGACTTTCCTCGTTCGTCTGCGTCGTTGGTTACTTTTTTACGAATTATTTTTTGCCCAATCGATCGTTCGTCGTTCGTTTTGAACGATAAAAATTGGAAGTGTGTACGCACCTTTACATTATAGGTGCCAATTGACATTACTGATCTCCACTGTGACTTCTGATGTTCTCTCAGTGGAGAATGCAATCAAGCGAGCAAGTCAGTGGACTTCCTAACTTTCCCAATCAATCTAAAACTAATAAAACAATGACGTCCATTACACAACAATGCATGAAGTCATTCTGCCTCCGGTTACATTTACTCCATAGGTTCATAGACACAACAACATGTGGACTGGCAGATGCACTTTGCACTCCGGTGTCCTCAGCTGCCATTTGAGATTATTGGGATTCCCGTTTCTTCTGACCTCTCGAATGGTATTTACATTCCGTTGTCTTGTACGAGGAGAAAAACAGTTGGGACAATAGCAAACCCTGATGTACACCAATTTAAACACTGAAACCCGGGCAGATAAAAAGCAGCTCGGTTATCACAATCTATTTTTAATGCAAGCTGTGTACTTTAATATGAGCAGATATCAGGATCTCATAATCATTAACTTATTATTTATAATAAACAGTATTTATATAGCTCCAACATATTATGCAGTGCTGTACATTAACTAGCGGTTGCAAAAGACAGACAGATACAAACACAGGAGGAGAGGACCCTGCCCCGAAGAGCTTACAATCTAGGAGGTGGGGAAACAGCACACAATAAAAGGAGAGACATGTAGTGGTGGGAAGCAGTGAGGGTTTAGGAGACAGAAGAAGACGGGGAGGTGAGGTTGAAGCGTTGGGTTTTAAGGGCTTCTTTAAATGAGCAGAAAGTAGGAGCAAGCCGAATAGTATGAGGAGACCATTCCAGAGAGTTGGGGCAGCTCTATAAAAGTCTTGGAGCCGTGCATGTGAGGAGGTTATGAGTGAGGAAGTCATTAGTAGGTCATTGGAGAAGTGAAGAGAGCGGCTAGGGGAGTATTTTACCAGGTCAGAAAGGTAAGTGGGACAATAACTGTGGAGGGATTTGAAGGCAAAGCACAGGAGATGAATTTGATTCTCCAGTGACATGAAAGCCAATGAAGAGAACAGCAAAGAGAGGCAGCAGAAGAGGAGTGGTGGGAAGGCTGTGTATGGGGTAGGTAGGTGGGTAGATGCGCCCTAATTAAGCTCCTAATCAATTAACGGTGTATAAAAATAGAACTGTTAGCCTTTAAATCCAATGAGAGACTAGAAGAGTAAAAGATAACAGAATCCAGGCTGGAATTTCACTGCCGGTAATTCTCAGCAAAGAGGTCAGCGAATGATCGGATCTATTCTTTCACGACTCAGATCACACCGGTGTGATAAGGCACTGATAGAAGCCAACAATGGTGGGCTTGGAGCTAAACTCTGGGCAGAAAAAGAAAAAGATGCTAATAAGTGCAACTTTGCAATAATAAATCAGTAAATGTTTTTAATGCCAGTAATATAAGGGCCTGCACTTGACTGATATCAGCCTCTTGCATTACAGTGCAGCAAACTCAGACTAGGTAAGGGGGTATCAGCACAAGCTGCAGTGAAATGAAGATGTTGATAGGGGAAGAGAACACAGTCTTATATTTCAGAGTTTTTCAATGCATTATGTCCCCCCATTTGCAATCATAAAGTGAGGATGGGGTTGGAGACCTAGGGGGAAGGGCAGTGTGTACAGGGGAGTGATGTGAATGGAATAACAGCATGTAACAAGTGCGAGCGGTGCAACAGATACATGAAGAGTGCGAGGCAATGGGCAAAATTGGATGGGTTAGCAGGGGCATCACAGCAACTAGCTCTTCATTAGAACGAAACTTACTACACCTCCCAGAAAGGCAAGGGATTCACATCATTATAAACCCCTGGCAGACCGGGCCCAAACATGTTGCCAACTTCCCCCATTTAGGTGAACAGGGGTAGTTAGGGCACTTTTTGGTGATATATTGCAGTATTAGTTCCCAAAAGCTTTTGGGATCCATGGTTAACAGACGATCTGTGCCATGGATGCATGTAAATATGTCTGCCTGCAGTGTAATTAGCCTATTGCGGCCTCACAGCAGCAAATTGCTGTATGCCTGGGAGCCGTTTGTCATTGTCTGTAAGGGCCCTTAGGCTATGTACACACATCAGATAATTCTCATCTGATAATCGTCTCAGGGCTGATATTGGATGAGAATCTGACATGTGTACAGCAATCGTCGGACATCATTCATGGATCTGTCGTGGCGGATCCACAGACAACGAACTATCCTAATGAAAGTGAAGGGGAGAGAGCACAGCGGGGTGCAGCTTCGTCGTTCTCCCTGTCCCCTCTTCATAGAGCAGAATGGTGCTGTATGTACAGAGCTCACTCACGCATCATGCAGTCTTTTGTTGTTGGAAAGGATATTGAAAAATCCTTTCCAATGATATTAATTGCACATGTGTATGCAGCCTTAGTGTCCCTGTGGGTACCAACGTTGCCTCTGGCATTTAGGTGAGCAGGGGAGTTAAGAAGCTTTTTTGGTGGCGGGTCACGGCATTGGTACCCAACAGCAACTTGGCTGCATGGCTGTAACAGATCTGTGCCACGGCCAAATATGTCTACATGGAGTGCAATAGGCCTCTCGTGGCTACACAGGATCAAACTGCTGTATGCCCGACAGGGGTCAGTCCGTGAGCAGTTTATAACCACAGGGCCTAAGGCTGGGTACACACGTGCAAAATTTGTCACTGGAAAGGATCTTTTACGATCCTTTACAACATCAAAAGATTGCACGATGCATGGTACAGGGCTATTCTGCTCTATGGAGAGGGGAGGAGGAGAAAGACAGAGCGGCACCCTGCTGCTCCCTCTCTCCCCTTCACTTTCATTACAATCGTTCGTCATTCGTGAATCTGCCAGGACAGTCGACGGAACGACTGAGGCCAAGCGCTGTACACAAGCCAGATTCCCGTCCCATACTAGCCCTGAGGCAAATATCAGACGGGAATCATCTGATGTGTGTAAGTATAACCTTAGGTGTCCCTGGGTGCTAGCAACCTGCATTTGATCTACTTTGTATTGTTCTGCATTATTTTGGATGCAGCATGCCACATGTATGTGCCTTAGAACAGCAGGAAAGGAATGAAAGTGCACCCTATTTTTTTTGGCATCTATTTAGACGCATGCATTTCCACTGAATAGCAAACTTAGCAGGTAAAAACAATGCTTGCTGACCTTATCCAGTGGTCATGGCCAGCTCTCTCTATCAAACGCCTTATAGTAAATAATTAAAAGAAAACATAAGCCTTCCCAATCCTATTAAACAGCTTTTCACCAGGCAGTGCAAAGTCTGATGGAGAATTAGATTATGAATGGATTCAATTAAACCCGGCTATGTGCAAGAACAACCACCGAACTTTTAATATGCAAAATCACACAGGTTGGCTCAGAAATCAATATTCCCCACCAGGGAGAACGATTGGTGATAGGACTGATGGGAACCAAGAAGAATCAAGGCACCAAGACCCAACCCAAATTAATGTTTGGCCCCTAAAGTGGTTAAGGACCATTGTCCCCTAGTGAAGATATGCTGAAAATCCCAAAATGCTTCCCAAATAGGGAACTTGTGATGTCACACGTGCACATTACTGCTCAGCAGTTCATCCTCATTTATGTCCATGTTCATCTGCAATACTCAAGTGAGTCGTATTGTTTTATAATGTGCATGGCTGGCCTGACTAGCTGAACAATACAATAAAGAAAGAGGGAAAAATAAAAAAGTGGTTTTCTCTTCTTAGTTTCCCTAACATGCATTGGTGCATTCTGAATTCCCAATAATCTGTTCACGCATTGGGCCTCATTTATTAAAGCGCTCTATTAAAAAAAGTAATGCCGAAAACTGGGTGATCCAGCAAAATGAATCTGGTTCAGGATTAAAAACTCAAACAACTGCTTTTAAGAAATTCATTCCAGGTTTGCTGGACCCCCCAGGTTGTCCCATGATAGTCTATCTGCTCCAGTCCTTGAGAGCTTCAATAGATCAGGTCCACTGGAGAAAAGACTCCTGAGAGATGTAGTTCTGAGTATCATGCATAGATCAATAAAAGCTAAGATTCCAGAAGCTGCCCCTGCAAGAATTTTAATAAAAGCCTCTTCTCACAGGAGAAAAGGCAAGGCAAATGAGAAAAGCAAAGGGCAGAGAACAGAAAAGGAAAAGCACAGAAAAGCAGAGAAAAGGAAGAGCAAAGAAGAGAGTAAAGGAAAAGAAAAGAGAAAAATAGGACAGGCTCTAGAGGTGCATAAAGTTGGGTAATGCATCTGGATAAACTTTATATATAACACAATAAGAAAAGCTCTAAAGCAGGGGAGTCAAACTCTGGCCCGAGGGACAAAATTGGCCCCCAAAGGAACTCTAAATATGAATTGCAGTTGGCCCGCCGCTGCCATGAAATAGCGCCGCTACTACAAATCCCGGCATCACTCTCACACTCTGCATATGCGTGGCCCCACATTGGACTGTTTTATTTAAGGAATTGTAGTATAACAGTGCTATTTCTCTATTATAAGCTTGTTCCAGATTGAATGTTAAGCACAACCTCTGTCCCATTTCCATATAAAACGATTTTATATCCAATTAAAAAAGGAAAAACTTCCTCAATTTTTTCAATGAACTTCAAGTTTGGCCCTCTGTGTACTTCAGTTTGACACCCTCCCCCCCTGCTCTAAAGACTCTTTAATGTAAAAAAAAAAATTGGCCCCCAAAGGAATTCTAAATATGAATTGCAGTTGGCCCGCCGCTGCCATGAAATAGCGCTGCTACTACAAATCCCGGCATCACTCGGGTCTATAGACCAGCAGCCTCTCTGCCTATGCGTGGACCCACATTGGACTGTTTTATTTAAGGAACTGTAGTATAACAGTGCTTTTTCTCTATTATACGTTATGTGTTAAGCACAACCTCTTTCCCATTTCCATATAAAAAGATTTTATATCTAATTAAAAAAGGAAAAACTTCCTCAATTTTTTCAATGAACTACAAGTTTGGCCCTCTGTGTACTTTAGTTTGACACCCTCCCCCCCTGCTCTAAAGACTCTTTAATGTAAAAAAAAAAACCCAGCAAAATGATATTTGTACATTGTAACTATTTTGCTACAACAGAACTCACATCAGGATTTCTATTCCAGCAATGTTACTTTAAACTAGGAAGGGAAGGGGGGGGTTGGTGAGTTCATTGCAACACTCCTTTTGGCAAGCGTCCCTTCTATATCCGAACAAGAACCGACATTTATAAGCCCAGAGAGAAGGCAGCCAATCACAACAATACAGACCTGCACCAGGAAAGAGCCACAGGGGCTAAACATATCTAAGGGAGGGATGGCAAACAGACCCCCTCCTGCTACTGCCACTCATTCCCCAACCTCCTGCAATGAGAAGTGAGCCCTGATAAATGCAGAACTGACACGGATTCCAGGACACGCCTGCACCATGTATGATGTTGCAATCGCTGCACAACTATTTTTTTTCCCATGTGCACCCTTGTTTTGTATGCAGTGCTATGTTAAAGTTTAGGTTACAATGTCTCAAAGTGTAACTATATAAAGGACACCACATTTAAAAACAGAAATTTACAAAGTGGTATCATGCCAATGAGTGAGGATCTCAGCTTTTCTTAGGACTGCCTGGAACATTTTGTAATATCTGTGGGTCCTGCCAGCCTTGGATTTACACTTCTAAGGATAAGGTGACAACGCTCTGTCTTTTGCTAGGAAATCACAGCAGTGTTGTCACCTTTATTGCTGCTGTAGCTGATTGGACCTCGGTACCATTGAAAGCTCCATTGGTCTAGCTCCGCCCACAGCCCTTTCAATTGACACCTTTTAAAAAGAGGAAATAAAACCCATAAAAGTAATACATACGTGTTAAAATGTTTTAAACAGAGTGGGAAGAAATTATAGGCAGTGACAGCCCCTGTATTGCGACCCAACTCTTCAGTAACCACCCGGAAACAGCCGGGTGGTTAGTAAAAAGTGCCAGGAGGTGCGCCCGGCTAAAATAGGCTGGGGAGAACACTGTACATTATACCAACAGTCTGCAAAAACTCATAGAAGCTATGTAAAAAATATTTGCTCAGCACAAAGAGCAAAGATCAATTCGTCCGAATGTGATTGGATCCTGCACCAGGACCAGTTAACAAATGCTTAATAACGCAACCGATTCCTGAATGATACAATTCATCCATTGTAATACTGAACAATTATATGGTAACACACTCAACTTGTGCCAGCAAATCTCCTGGACTCAAATTGCTTCCTCTGATTTCACTGCACACTGTGAGCTTCTTACATTGCATGTGCATTAGAAGCTGCAGCAAGACAGATAGACCCC
>NC_092861.1:147959366-147963375 GCF_032062135.1 Pyxicephalus adspersus | reverse complement strand
CAGGCAGTTAGTGGTACTATAGTGCAGGAGGAACTTTACATAGCAACCTGGACCAAGGCAAACCAACTCTACTGAAGAAGTATTTCAGTTTTCTCTTATTTTATGCTGTTGATATAGTTCTGCTATTGTGCTGTTATTATTATTTAATTAGTCTTTATTTTTCTATATTTGTGTTATGTTTTTACTTATTAAACAAAAAGTGTAAGCTGAATCCCTGAATGCTTCAAGTGGAAATAGTGTAACCTGCTAACCCGAAACGCTATTATAAACATTGTGATTGCCGAGACATCCCTGTATGGAGTAGCAGCGGGTGACACAGATAGTATTAAAGAAGCAGATAAACTGCGGTTGTCAGGGGTAACGGTGCATGCTTCCATCTAAGCACGGGGTGGCAGTCTACCTGTGATAGTGTGTGTGGCAAGGGGTAAGAGTGGTTACCCTTGCCCCGTGACGGCCCTCCTCAGCCTGCTGGTGCGTGGACTGTGCTGGAAAGTCTATGCACAGGGGTATGGGCTGAGAGGGCAACCGTCGCATACTGAAGGAATGCTGATAGGGGGAGAGAGGCTGATACAAAAACCATTTCTGTATCCTTTATTGGATGTTACTAAACTGCAACAATGAAAACCTGATTATCTGCATCAATTACACTTTATAAAAGGAGCCTCTGGAATAATCCTTTTGCTGGATCATGATGTTCCTAAAAAAAAAAAAAAAGCATGCGTGCAGTAACTGAACGGGTCAAGCTGCCAAGGACAACAAGCCACAGGTCATTCTCAGCTGCAGAACAGCGACGCCATAAAATCAACCCAACAAGGTGCCCATGACGTTTCCTATCCAAAGTTCCGGCAGTGTCAGACCTTCCCTCTCCAATTCTCCATGTGCAATACCCAGTCTGCCCCAGATTCCCAGCTCCCTCCAGCACTGCCATCCCAGGACTCTGCCAACTAACGTGGCACCGAGTGTAAAGAAAAAAAAAATTCCAGGAGACGAACAAGTAATTTGTACGACAACAAGTTGTCTCTGCCAAAAAAGAAACAACGATCTGCACTGTTCAGAGTCCTTTTATTGTACCCAGCACTTAAACGGTTTCTCTTTGTGTCCATGCGGTGATGTTTTTGCATTTAGTGCATTATAAGTAAAGGTTGCGTCATCAGATTGGGTGAATTATTTCCTTTGTGGCGGTCAGAGAATTGCACACAGGTTAAAAACTCTGCAGGGAGGAAAAATAAAGCGTGTTTCTGTACACACAACATACAGCACCACACCCCCTCCAGATGGTACGGGGAGATCTGTCCTTTGTACGACTCCCACCGCATGGCGTGTGCAATACATGCCATGCAAAATAAACGCTCACCCCTGGCTGGACACAGGGGACACCCCCAAATTTCAGGGACTGCTATGCAATAATCAAAAACAAGCAAGCATTCTGTACAATGGGCAAGAGAACTCAAAGGAAAACAAGAGAAGCTTAGGATTTTTTTTGCACACAGCAGCATGTTGGCATGCGCATGTGTTGCACTGGGGCAGCCTATACATTCGCACACACGTAGGGCACATTGCATTTTTTTTTTTTTTTTTTTTTATAGGGGGGAATGTTAAGGTGCATTTGTGGTGCCAATAGCAGATTATATGCAGTGCTTTGTTCCAATAATGAATGCGTTGCTGCATGGACAAACCCTTAACTAGGACTGGCCAATAAAATCATGACGCCAATGATATGCCAAGACAACGAACGTATAAAGACCAACCAAGCCATTGCTGCACAACTTCTGAAGATGCTACCTGCCTGGCTGCTGACCTGAAACAAGCATGCAGATCAAAGTATTCTCCTACAATACTAGATGCGATATTGAAGGCAGAGGACCAGCAGACGCAGATTTATAGCAGCAATGCAGCTTTTGTGTGTCTCCCGGGGTGGTTTCCATTTAATGAGCCACAGTGGCGCATGCTTGCTTTTGAATCGGGAGGATTGGTTGCTGTATTCACTTGCAAAACCTGTACAGAAAAAGCTCCCATTTCTGGAAATGCCAGCTGCCTGGCAGTCATACCGACCTAGCCGTTCCAATGCCAGACAGCTCGTGTCTACATGTGGGCATTATGGGGACAACCCCCAGCCACGACTTTGAATGCCCAGGATTGTTGCATTACATAGGTACAACCTGTAATAGGGAAATACGGTACAGCCACTGCTTGGCAGAACAAACGAAGACCTGGCAATCCCACGTTTCCAATCTCTATGTTTGGCTCCGGTCTAGCCAAGGCTTCAGTATGGCAGCCAGGCAGCTGGCATTTTGCAGGAGAGGCAGCCATGGCAGATTGACGGCATTTGGCACCAAACAGAGCAATGTGATTGTGTTTGGTGGGCATTGGACCTTTGGCTCTGCCTGACCAGCCTGTCACCCCTTACCTTACAGGCGGTCAGCACTGCCCCTAGAGGCAGGGTTACCATGGCTACCACACCCCCCCAAGAGCTCAGCCAGGGTTGCTCTATAGATTGATGTTCTCATGTATGGGCTGATCGGTGCAATGATATCTGACCCATAATACAAAGCTCCTGTGAAGTCTCTATGAAGCTTCCCTTTGAGGGCTGCAAGAAATGTCAGACATTGTGCAGTGTAATATAGACAGCCGCCCCATATATTAGATGGGGGCTGTGTCCTCCCCCCAAGCTCCCCTGTCCGTCCGTACCTGGTGTGCAGGGAGCCCGGTGCTGCGCAGCCTTCTCTCTCTTCTCTCTTCACACGAGGCGCTTCAGTGTTTACCAGCAGCGCGCACACTGCCTCCCAGAGTCACGCCCCCTTCCTCCTACCTCTCAGCTCCTCGCCTATTGGCTTTCCCGGGAAGCTAAAGTCCAGGGCGCTCGGGTGATTGGCTATCACAGGTGACAGTCAGGGGAACGTGGCTGAAGCGTGCGCCCGTCGCCTCGCCCAATCCGCAGTTCCGGGCTGGTTGGGTGGGCGCGCCGGTGCGAAGAAGATCAACAACAAGGTCGGCCAACCAATAGGGAGGCGCGGGGGAGGAGCCACAGGTGTTGGCTATCAAGCTGAGAAGTTTCTAGGGGTTTTGTCCGGGTCCTGTCAGGGCAGAAGGGGGCAGACTAAAAAAAATGGTTACCCATAGCAACTAGACGACGTTCTTTCACTGTGTGTTGTAGTATATGAGGAACTGACTCCTGGTTACCCTTAGCAACCAGCCAGAGAAAATTTGTTATTGTGCACTGTATGTGAGGGAGTTGACTGAAGAGAACCTGCTTGCCCTCCAGCCAGAGGCCTTTTTTCTTAATTGTCCTCAGTAGTATGTGAGGGAGTTGACAGAAGGCCTCCTGGTTGCCCATAGCAACTAGCCAGAGGCCTTTTATTTGTTACCTGTGTACTTTAGTACGTGAGGGAGTTGGCTAAAAAGCTCTTTGTTGCCCATAGCAACTAGCCAAAGGCCTTTTAGTTCTTAACTATGCTCAGTAGTATGTGAGGGAGTTAAGAGCTTCTGGTTGCCCACAGCAACCAGCCAAACGCCTTTTAGTTAACTATGCTCAGTAGTATGTGGGGGAGTTGACTGAAGGCCTCCTGGTTGCTCATAGCAACCAATTAAAGGCTTTTTGTTTGTTACCTGTGCACGGTAGTAGTGAGAAAGTTGACTGGAGGCCTTGTTGCCCCTAGCAACCAAACCACTGCCGTTTATTTATTAGCTGTGCACAATGGTGAATAGAGAGCTCATTGTCCAAAAATACCTTCAATTTCCATACAAGATAACCAAACACACCAATCGATGTGGCGTTTTCTTTCTCCTAATTGCCCATAGCAACTAGCCAGAGGCCTTTTATTTGTTACCCGTGTACTGTAGTAAATGAGGGAGTTGACTAAAAAGCTCTTGGTTACCCATAGCAACCAGCCAAAGCCCTTTTAGTTCTTAACTATGCTCAGTAGTATGTGAGGGAGTTGACTTAAGAGCTTCTTGTTGCCCATAGCAACCAGCCAAAGGCCTTTTAGTTCTTTACTATACTCAGTAGTAT
>NC_092861.1:147914624-147958238 GCF_032062135.1 Pyxicephalus adspersus | reverse complement strand
AAGATTGTCAGCTCTTGTGCCTTCGGTATTCTCCCCTTACATGGTAAAACATTGTCAGCTCTTCTGCCTTCTGTATCCCTCTTATAGCCTAATAGGTTGTAGCTCTTCTACCTTCTGTATCTCCCTTATTTGGTAATAGATTGTAAGCTCTTCTAATCAGGCTTTTGTAGGGGGTCACTGCCCATTATCGCTGCCTCTGATATTAGTAAATAGCTTTCTGTTGGCACCGTGGCACTGGAGTTGTACAATACAGGGGTGGTACTGGACGGGGTAAGAACACAGGATTGGTGTAAAAGAGGTGGGCAGGTGATGACAAACAAAATAAACAACTTGGCTGGATCATTTGGCAGCTGGATACTTTAAAACGACTCTCCTCCTTATGGCCAGATGTGCTCATGGACTTGGGATGACATTCACCTTAATGATGCCATTACTCTGGGGGGTATTTGCAGGCATTGCTAAGCTCCTTGGGGGGAAGAGGGGTTAGAATACCTAGAATGACCACGCCCATGTTCCAGCGTCTGCATCCCATCTGCACCATGACTCCACTGTGCCCCTGAATAAGCCATCACATGGGCCAATGTTATGCTGGACTCTTATTAGACTTTTGTGCCTGAGGGTGATCTGATCACCCCATATGTCAAGCCTATCCATCTCTAGTGCCCCTGAGGGCTTTCAATAAATGCTGTCCACAGTCTCTTCAATAACGATTCCAGATATGGGCCCCTATATCGAGGAAAGTTTAATCCGCAGTTCACATTTGGCAGGTGTACACTGCTAACTGCCTTACCTGTAGTCAATGACAGCTCTGCTATTGATTGGGAAGTAGAGATGAGCGAGCAAGTTTTTTAAACTTGATCTTGCAGCGAATTCGGCCGTTCTTGCTTACCGAAATTGAAATTGCATTCATTGATCAGCTCAGTGTGGGATCCCGGGCACTGGAGGTTAAATGGAGACAAGTCTCCCTATTCAAAACCTCTGGTGCTCTCTGTATGGCTGAGGAAAGCTTTCCCCAGCCAATCAGAGAGCACTATTAACTTTAAATGGGGAGACTTGTCTCCATTTAACCTCCAGTGCCAAGGGACACACAGGATTCCCAGGGCTGCATGAACGAATGCACCTCTGAGAATCCACTGCGATCCCGGGGCACTAGAGGTTAACTCTCAAAAGAGTTTTTCCATTCAGAGAAACTACATTGAGAGTTCATCTGCAGTTCCACTGAGATCCCCGGGCACTAGAGATTGATTTACCTCTAGTGCCGGGGATCGCAAACAGGAGGATTCCCAGGGCTGCAAAAATAAATGCAGCCCTGAGAATCCACTGCGATCCTGGGGCACTAGAGGTTAATTAACCACTAGTGCTGGGGATCGTAATGATTTCCTTTATCTTCCAATGGTTTCATGAAATCGGTTCACGAAAATTTCACGGACCCATCGGAAGTTCGAGGAAATTTTCGGGAGAATGCAAAAGGCTTTCTCGTTCATCCCCATTGGGGAGCATTCTGCATCGTCCCAATCATGGCATGGCAGCTATGACAAGGTGACCACAAGAGATTTGTTAGTAATGGAGAATCACCTGGCTTCAGATGTCAAGCAAGAAATGTGGTTTAAAAAAGAAACTCTCACTTGGCCTATTCTTAGCCTCTGATTTATTAAAGTTCTTCAAAACTGGAGAAGATAGACTTTCATGAGAGAACCTGGGTGAGAGAGCAAACCTGCAGTGACTGCTAAATACTTGCACTTCCTGTTATGAGGATGAGCTGTGTTGGGTGGTCACATTTTCTGCTCATCTAGAAGCTATTGCATTCGCATAATGTACTGCACGCCAATACAATTGATTTACATTGCCACATTATTGTACTCATTTGCGAGTGAAAGGGAATTTTATGGATGAATGTAGGAATTAGAATGAATGCACGTTCAGACTGCAGTGTGCTGGGATGGGGGGTGGCTACAACCTGCATATCATAGGAACAAGAAGAGATCATATAGCCACCCTCAGGCACATAGTTCAATGAAAGGCAGTTTAATAGGATGTTCAGATATTTTATTTTCATTCTTTGTTTCATTTTAAAATGTTGGAAATAAATCAACCATGCAAATAAAGATGTCTGACCTCACCCCAGGTTCCCTGACCTTTCTGTATGTACTGCATATTGAACTGAAGCCAATGTCTATTTGTAAAATCAAGATTTCCTACATTTAGTTACAAATTAAATTTAATCAGTTTATAAACTTGCAAGCGTTGAGAAAAAAATCTAAAATGACCGAAAGCCATCCCTATAAAAATGCAGACACTGAAGCTGGATTGATAAAGCTTCCCAACCCCCATATCAAACAGAAGCCTCTGTGATAATTCATTTCCTTCTTTCCGTTGTTTTGCAGAAATCGAATGTTTGATAAGTTTGTTGCAGCTTTCCAGCTGAGTAACATTCTTTGTAAATTAAATCCGGTGATGTTTGGAGTCATCGGAGGCCCTAGGCCCTCCCATTCTGGGGTCATGTATTATAGGAGTTGTGATATAGTTTATATTATGTCAGCGAGCTGCAGAAAGGAAAGAAGATTTCAGTTACAGTGAATTATGGTGCAAGATTTCCTGCTTGCTCAACAAATTGTCATTTTGGCACTTGCCCCAATATAAACACAGAGAAATGTAGGATTTAACAACGGAGGTGTCCTGTGGTTGTGTTGTAAAGAAAAGAGAGATCGGGACAGAGCAAGAAAACCTGTGGTGCAATGTTATCAAGGCAAAACCTGTCTGCAGTTGTATTGCATGATGAACAAATCCCAACAAATCCACAAACATCCAATCCAATAGACCAGTAAGGGGGTCTAATAAACCCATTTTCTGCAACTCACAATCCCCTGTGCTGTCTGATTCTCAATAGATATTGGCTCTTCCTGGGATGTTGGGCATTCATAGACTGAACGCTTTGTGAATAATACGCATGTGCTCTGTTAAATTATATGTAGACCCAATCACTAAATTCTTATATAAACTATACAACAACTCTAGTTCCTCTTTTAGGAATCCAAGATCAGGCAGGTCAGTATAACAGAAAGAAACAGGAGATATCCCTTCTGCAATAATTGCTCCTACCTGTCTGTACCCTCTAGCAAAAAGCTGAGCTACACATGTGCAGTGCCAGCTTTGGCTGCCAGGATACCTAACAATGCCAGCTTCCCCTGCAAGGAATGAAGTCCCATGCATCTGTGTGGGAGTTACGTCATCCCAGCTAGGCCAATAATGATGGCTGAAGATCATCAAGAAGAAAAGAAGGCGCCCTGCAAGGGAACAGGCACGTTTGGCTTTAGAAATCACACTTACAGGATACATGAACAATGATGGATTCTAAAAATTATACAACTGAAGCTAAAAAATAGTAAGATAAACATTCACACAAAACTAGCTTTTGCTGCAATATATAACTTTATTCCATGGTTTTCCCCCACAGTACTTTTTTCTGCCACTAGATGTCCCCAGTTTGATGACCAGTATCATTCAACCCACGTCCTCTGTCCCAGATTGTCCTGGACCCGCCCCCAGCCTGTAATTGGACACTAAATAGAGAAGGCGCATGTTTCTTATACATTTCTTCTCCTATTGCCATGTTTATCAGAGAAAGAATTGATTGGTTCTGTTTCTGCTTCTTCCTGTCACACTTAATCCCTGCTCTACAAGGACTGCAGGAGTCTACTACCAGGTCAGAGTTATGTATTTTCTTGCATTTAAAAATGATATATTTTATAAATATTATTGAGTACACAGTTGCATTGATTTTTATCTTCTGCTGTACACCAGATGCTTGGAGGTCCAAGGTTTGGGATCATTATTCTTATTATGGTGTCATTATGTCCTTTTATTATGTTTGCGGTCACTAATTCCACTAAATCAAGGCAAAATACTGAAAAGCCAATTTTTTTTTCTCTGTCCCTAGAATAAAGGTTCAATATCCTCTCTGCTACCCGGTGTTGGTTTACTTTGTTATCACACTGCAAATAAATTGTCCAAGGTTCCAAAATGACAATTTGGTGCCAACCTCAAGTCTGGCGTGACTCATGGCTCGGTTAACCATGTCCCATTTCCTACTCGAGCCTCTGCTGTGGGTAAAAGATCAGCATCCCCTCCCCAGATACTCCTCTGACTTTTTCACAACTGCTGGTGCCCCAGAGTGGCTCGTTTCTTCGCCATTGTTGCAATGCAGCTAGTGTAACTACCTTAAGCCAGGAAGTGTGTTGCTGGCAGGATTACCAGGTAACAATAGGGAAAAACAAAACCAATGCAGCAACCACCTTTAATGACAACTTTGCTGCCATATATTTAATAAAATAAAAATAACTATATATATATAGACACACACACACCGGTCACTTTATTAAGTCCATTTGTTCAGCTGCTGGTTAATACAAATACCTAACCAGCCAATCACATGGCAGCAACTCACATGGGCATGTGGACATTGTGAAGAGAACCTGCTGAAGTTCAAACTTGAGAATCAGCATGTGGAAGAAAGTTGTTTTAAGTGACTTTGAACTTGCCCTATTTGTTATTATCAGGCGGCTGGTCTGAGTATTTCAGAAACTGATGATCTTCTGGGATTTTCATACCTAGCCATCTCCAGGGTTTACACAGAATGGTCCGAAAAAAGAAAATATCCAATGAATGGTGAAATCTCTGAGCAAAACTACCTTGTTAATGCCAGAGGTCGGAGGAGAATGGTCAGACTGGTCCGATCTGATGGAAGGCAACAGTAAGCTATATAACTACTCGCTACACCCAAGGTCTGAAGAAGATCATCCCTGAATGTACAACACGTCCAACCTTGAAGCTACAGCAGCAGGAAACCACACCAGGTGCCACTCCTGTCAGCTAAGAACAGGCACCTATGACTACAATTCACACGGGTTCACCAGAATAGGACAAGAGGAGGTTATATTGCCTGTTCCGATGAGTCTCTGCTGCAACATTTAAATAGTAGGGTCAGAATTTGGCATCAACAACAAGAAAACACGGATCCATCCTGCCTTGTAATATTGGTTCAGGCTGCTGGTGGTAAAATTGTATGGGGGGATATTTTCATGTCACACTTTTGCCCTCTTAGTACCAATTGAGCATTGCTTAAATGCCACAGCCTGCCATAGTATTGTTGCTGGCCATGTGCATCACTTTATGACCACAGTGTCCCCATCTTCTGATATTTCCAGCAGGATACCATGTAATATCACAAAGCTCATATCATCTCAAACTGCTTTCTTGAACATGACAATGAGGCCACTGAACTCAAATGGCCTCCACTGTCACCAGATCTCCATCCAATAAAGCTCCTTTGGGATGTGGTGGAACAAGAGATTCACATTATGAACGTGCAGCCACCAAGATGCAACAATTAAGTGATGCTATCATGTCAATATGAAGCAAATGTTTCCAGCACCTTGTTACAGATATGCCATGGCAGTTCTGAAGGCAAAAGTGGGCCAATGAACTACTAGCAAGGTGTACCTAATAAAGGGTCCAATGTATATTCAGTATATTTATTGAACCGTATCATAATTGTATTTTGCAGCATTTATGGTTTTAGAAGATATCTGTCTATAATAGAAACAAGCGGAGGGTATGTAATGGAACAATATAAGTGAGGAAACCAGGCAGCAACACAGAATGTGGCCACACCTTTGCTGTGTGATAAAGATATTTCAGGTTATGCCATGCATGTGTTTTCCTGTAGTAATGTGTGTGTTCTGGATCCCAGCCCGGCATTCTCACTATAACATTTTTCCACAGCACTTCCCAGAAGACAACCTAATGAAGGGATATAAAAACAAGCAATGGCCACCAGGAGAACTCCGTAGCAAACTTTTTTGTAGACAAACTTTGTGCTTCTGTGCTGTAGATGTCCACAATGACAGGGAACTGGCAACAATGCTCAGTTCTAAGTAGGTGAAAGGGTTCTCAGGTGCTATAAGTATATACAATAATATTATTGTAATAATAATAGTTTTGGGGCCATGTCATGCTAGCAGTCCTGTTGCCAGTATCTGCTATTAATATTACACAGTATTTATATAGTGCCAACATATTACGCAGCGCTGTACTGTACATTAAATAGGGGTTGCAAATGACAGACAGATACAGACAGTGACACAGGAGGAGGAGAGGACCCTGCCCAGAAGAGCTTACAATCTAAGAAACTACTAAATAAAATAATTTTACATTGTTACATTTTTAAATTGATAGATTCTAAAGATGTGACCTCTACTGCAATAGGAACAGGAACTGAGCTGCGTTCAGGAAACAATCTGCCTTCTGTCTGTTACAGCTGAGCTGTTTTTCATGTTTTGTGGTCTTTTAGCAGAATTCTTATTGGAATGTTGAGTCATAAACTTTCCATATTTTCCTCTGCAGGTTCTCCCTCCCTACCTGCTAACTACAAACATTCACAAGATTTGATTTTGCTGCTTCCAGGTCCGTGGGATGGTCCCCATAGTGCCATGGATCAGACTGGCACAGACAGTGCACAGGTAGGGGGTTATATTTATACAAAATAAAAGGTGAATTAACTTCAATGAGTCTGATTTATTAAAACTCTCCAAGGCTGGGGAGGACACACTTTCATTAGTGAAGCTTGGTGATCCAGCGAACCTGGAATGGATCTGGTCCAGGATTCAAAACATTTGCTAGCAAATTTGCTGGATTACCCAGCTTCACTCATGAAAGTGCATTCTCTTCAGCTTTGGAGAGCTTTCATTAATCAGGTCTTATATGTGAACCTGGAACAATGGATCCATCTTCGTATGCATTTTTTGTCTTTTCTGTACCATTTAGTAATGTTCCAGTGCCACAACTACCCCCAGATTCTTCCAGCTAGTCTCAGCCCCTGTAGGCCGAGCAGTGACCCCAATGTGGCAGAAAAAGGTGACCAGATCTAAATACATTGGGCCTGATTTATTAAAGCACTCTTAGACTGGAAAATATAGACTATCATGGGAGAACCTGAGTGATCCAGCAAACCTGGAATGGATGTCCTAATATCATTTGCTATCATTTGGTAAATGTTTTCAATCTGGACCAGATCCATTCCAGGTTTGCTGGCTCAACCAGTTTCCCCCATGACAATTTCTCTTCTCCAGTGCTGGAGAGCTGTAATAAATCAGGCCCATTGTGTGCTGTATAAATCCATGGACAGTCAGGCTTACTACTCTACAGGCTCCCTATAGTCATTCAATTACTAATATGTATATGGTGGGAACATTTTTATTTTCAGAATAATAGCAGCTTGGTTTGTTTCATATGTGCATTATGCAGGTGTACACAGCCTCATTTAATTACAGATTCACAATCTAGAAGAACGGGATGGGAAGTGGGGGCTTTGGGTTTACAGCAGCTGCAAAATTTCCAAAGCCGTATTATAGTTGTTTTCTATCACTAGTTGTTTTTTAGAAGCTACATATAAAATTAAAAATGATCCCATATCTGAATACAAGGGCTTCTTAGAGCACAATATTGTGTATTGTTTCAATAATTATACCCCAAAAAAGTCATTTACCCTAATTTTCAATCTGCACCCTAAAATTCAAAGTAGCCCTCAGTCGATTACCAATCCTAACCGCAAAAATTTACCCTAATTTTGTATTGTAACTTCAACCCAACATAGTTCTTTAACATTAATCTAACTCACAGCCTATCCCCAGACAATTTCTGACCCAAACTCTTAACCTAACCCCTAACTTTAATCCTAAATTACATCCTAGCCCTCAGCCTAGCTGCAATGCTGACCTATATTTTAACCGCTAAGTCTTATGGACTGATTCAGTTATATGAGTGCAATGAAGTGTGTTCCTGCAGCCATATTATAATATGCATTGGTGCAATATCATTCTTTCCAAATTGCATCCATAATGTATGGCAACATACCATAGTGCATTGTGCTATAATGCGTGGCAAAGCCAAGGGCACCAAAAGGTTCCAAGGTCCAATTTTTGGATCACTAAGCTGATTTAGGCAGCCCATTCTTCCCATTCCCACAAATACCTACTTCAAACTCAAAAACTAACCCAGGCAGCACGGTGGCTCTCGGCTAGGACTCTCTCTGCATGGGGTTTACGGGTTTTCCCCGTGTTTGTGTGGGTTCCCTCCAGGTACTCCAGTTTCCTCCTACATTCTAAAAACATGCAGTTAGGTTAATTGGCTTCCAACAAAAAAAACTGACCCTAGAATTTGGTCATGACATATGACTATGACATTAGATTCTGAGCTCCTCTGAGGGACAGCTGGTGATATGACTGGGGACTTTGTACAGCGCTGCATATTATGTTGGCGCTATATAAAAACAGGCTAATAATACCTTGAGCCCTAAGCCACAGCCCAGCCTTAACCCTAAAATGAATATCGGACTCTGTTGCAAACTTTTAGCTTTACCCCTAACTCACTCTACCCTAACCTAAAGCAAAACTAAACCTAATTATTACAAATTTGGACCAGACGGGTCCCTTATGGCAGAAGGAACAGTTGATTTCCCTTCTGCAATAAAATAAATGTGTATGGCAGTGCCGGGTGGACGTTCTTGGATCTGTTGTTTGCATAAATGACTGACATGATTGTATACAACTAGGTCTATAGGATGAAATATGTAACAACAACCATAGCAAATGTCTTCCAGCTTTTCTAAATTTAAATCTGTCTTTGTTTCCCAAACACTTATTATCATTGCTCTCTGCAATACTTTATTAAATTTATAATCCCAGGAAAGGTCTGACATAGTGGAAGACCTCTTAAGGAGGGAACTCTTGTAGGATTCCAGCAACTCTTCTCATTGAAATTTTTTCCCTATAGTTTCATTATTCCCATTGTTCCCTCTGTGGTGTCCTGGCTGTACTGCTGTCATCCTCTCCAGGTCACTGTAATATATTATTCTATGCTAGTATATTATAGTATGTCAGTATAATATAACAATGTAATATATTATTCTGTTAGCCCTGCACCAAACAGATCAGAGGATCACTTCTCCCCTTAATATGTCATGTTGGGTCATCTAGAGACCTGATCCATGGTATGTGCTGTGTAATGGAGTGGGGTGTTAGAAAGGTAGTCATTCATTTATTAATTCTTTCAACCCCCCCACCACCACCACCACCACCACCTTCCCTCTCTCTTCTATCTATCTCTCTTTTCTTTTTCCCTCTTATTTTTTTCTTTCTCTCACTTCTTTCTCTATTTTCCTCTCACTCTTTTTCCTTCTTTTCTCTTGCTTCTTTCTCTCTCTAATCTTGTTTTTTTTCTCTCTCCTCTCTCTCTACCTCTTTCCTCCAATGTTTTCTTACTCTCTTTGCCTTCTCTTCTTGTATTCCTCTACTTCTCTCATCTTTTTCTTCTCTTCTTCTCTCTTCTTTTCTTTCTCCTTTCTTCTTCTCTCTTCTCTTATTTATCTCCTTCTCTCCTTCTGTTTTTGTGCAAGAACAGAAGCATTCATGTATTGTGACACCAAGGCAGGATTGGAGGTGAAAGGGAGATATATTTGCCCAGGATTCCTCTTTTGTGTGAAGTATATTTGCCCAAGATTCCTCTCCTGTGTGAAGTAGCAGGTGGAAGACTCTTACCTGTGAGATAATTAATGAAGAAGCACTATGGGTGGGGATATAACAGAGAGCCAGGAGCTTAGTCAGGAGCCTAACTTGGAGAGACACAGACAGGGGTCTGTGCAGGTTCAGCTTAACTTGGAAAGACACAGACAGGGGTCTGTGCAGGCTCAGCTTGGCTTAGAGAGACACAGACAGGGGTTTGTGTCAGTGCCGCTCTGTTTGGAGAGACTGTGGACTGTGTGGGAGAGCTCTGTTTGGAGGTGCAGACAGACGGTCTGTGAGGAGCTCTCTGCCTGGGGACACAGAAAGTTGGTCTATGTGAATGAACTGAAATCTGAGTAAAAGGTTGCTGAAAGCTTTATTTGGAGCTGACAGGGAGAAGCCCTCCAGCTGATAGACAGGAACGTCGGATGTATAGTAAGTGCCGGACAGGCAAGGTTTTCTTTTGCTATTTTGTTATTTTATCTGCAACCTTCAAATAAACCTGACTAGAAGTCAGCTTAACACCTAAACCTCGGTGTGTGATCGGAGTTGGATGAACCAGACAAGTGTCCTTTGACCCCAGCAAAGGCGATCCTGAGCTTAACCCCTCACAGTATGTATCTCATCATATATCAATATATCAACCTTTTGTCCTTGGGATTAGAGATGGTCAAAAGGGATGAGAGAGAATGCCTCTGGTATTCTAGCCGAAATTCCCTCGAACTTCCGATGGGTCTGCAAAATTTCGGCAAACGGATTTCGTGAAACCATCCAAAGATCGAGGAAATCCTTACGATCCCCGGCACTAGAGGTTAAATAACCTCCAATGGAATCGCAGGGGATAGCTTTTCTTAGGCAATCAGAGAGCACTGGAGGTTTTGAATGGGGAGACTTGTCCCCAATTAACCTCTAGTGCCAGGGATCACACACTGAGCTGATCAATGAATGCAGCTGTGGCTACATTCCCGCAATATTTTTAATTTTTTTAATTTTTTTATTTTTTTAATTCGATCTGATGTGGTGAATTTACTCCGGCCGTTCTCGCTTACAATTTTGGTATGCGAGAACGTCCGAATTTGCAAGATCGAGTTTTAAAAACTTGCTCTCTCATCTCTAATCGTCAATGAGATACAGGGGTTTTGACTTTTTTGCAGATTGCATGCAAGTTGTTTGCAAAATGCACTGACATAAAGCTGAGCCCATAAAATTTGTTGCAGAGTTTGATTGGCTGTTTCAAGCTATTGCAATTTGCATAGCAATTTTTGTAACTATCTTATGTTTAGTAGCTTTGCAATTAATTTGAAAAGCTGGCAGGCACCTTAAAAAAACAACTTTGATTTAAGGAAAACTACACAATATTTAACATTTTTAGCATTTGTGACATGTTCTCACCAAGCCTGTCTCTGCTTTTTTGTAAGTCTTCTACAGCAATTTTAGTGACAATATTGTATTTAGAGGCTTTGCAATAACTTACAAAATTGATGCAAAAATTAGTTTTTGAAAATTGTCTGCCCTTCAACAATAGTTTTCACCTGTTCTTTACTGTCATGTCAGCATGTGGTGGTAGTTTCAGCAGGTTCATGGAGCTCTATACCTTCAAGCTCTGGGAAGGAAATGGGCTCACCTGCACATGTAGGTAATGCATTAGGTCTGTGTGCCTTTTGTGCTTTTTACCTTTCTTACATCAGTGATTGCAGATGCTGATGTCATACTTGGCAAGTCCCAGCTGTCATTTTGACAACCCAAATTTGCTGACAAAAGTATTAAATAAAAGAATGGGATTTAAAGAACAGAGAAAGTCTTGTGGTCTACAGTACTATCATGGGCTACCAGTTGGACATCACATCTCTAGATTAAAATGTATCTGATCTCTAAATTAAAAAGTATCTGAACAATGCTCTTTTCTTGTATCTTGTTTTTGGTGTACTCTACGCAATATTTAGTACTTTTGTTTGGAACCCTTTCCGGTAGTTTTTATTGCTTAACTATGTCTGTATTACCAATATTGTCAAGCCCCAGGAGGAATGATGATGATATACAAATGATTGCTATTATTATTAATAAACTTGGGTCTGGAGCACATCTTACATGCTTGTCACAGCTTCACTGCTCTGGAAAGCAATCTTGGCCCCAGTCCCAGCAAGTGGGGTAAACAGCGCCTGTTTTTGGACAAGAACTATTAAATGTGACTTACTTGACCTTGTGGGTGAGAGGAAAAGCTTGCCCGGATAAAGATTACTAAAAGATGGAAATAATCTTAGAAGGGAAAAAAGCCGTAGAAAAGATTTTATGCTTATATAACACATCGATGTGTTTCTCGCCTTTTCCTGACAATTCAGCTGTGTACTTGTCACCCACAGAGAGGACCCCCCCTGGATGGTTCACATGTATGAGATTCTGCACTACGCTGCATAGCAGCTCAATGGCATGTTTGTCAGAGTTCCAAGCCGAACTTAAAGTGCACTGAGCATCAGATATATTTTCTAAAGTTTAATAAAGCATAGTTAACTCTTCTATGCACCGGGTAGAGTAATCACCACTGGGGTCATTTTTTTTAATCTGAAAAATGAATGATTGCTATATCTTAAAAGATGTGTGGGGCCTCAGGGATGCCTGCCCTGACCTTAATCTGTCTTGGCCTTGTCTCTGGTCAGCAGCCTACCCAGTACCTGATCTTTGACTGTCCGTACACCAAAGCCTTCTGTCCTGCTTGCCCCTTGGTGGGGAGAGCCTGGGGGCCGTGACCTGGTAATCTACCTGCAGCAAAGTAATCTGGTGGCCACTAGCTTTACCAGCCCATTGCCATTTGCAGGGTGCTCTGTTGAGAACCATGAGACACTAAGGTTACGAACATGCGTTAGATGATTCTTGTAAGATAATCATCTCAGGGCTGGTATCAGATGAGAATCTGGCGCGTGTCCACTTCTCGTCCGATGTTGTTCATTGATCAATCCTGGCGGATTAATGAACGATGAACAATCAAAATACAAGTGGGGGGAATTAGGGCAGTGGGGTGCCTCTCCGTCATTCTCCCTCTCCGTAGAGCAGAATGCTCATGCAGCTTTCAGTGTTTTGTCGTTGGAAAGGATCATGAAAGATCTTATCCGACAAAAATTTAACGTGGGTACACAGCCTTAGACTCTGTGGTCCCTAGGTAATCCTGTGTTATCTAGCAGGGAGCGCATCCATAACACTGATGAATCATGTCATATCAGTTTGTATCGCAGTTGTATTCCTTCTGTAGCAAGATGAATGTTGTTTGCAGCCCTGATGAAAAAGAAAAAGCATGTGCCCGAAACGCGTGAACTCCTGAAACAAGAAAACACTTCAACAATTGCCATATATAAAACTTTATTCTGGGCACAATGATGAAATTGAGTGCTAACTTTCTTTTTTTGCCCTTTCAACAATAAAAATCATCACATTTTACTCACACTGCAGCATATTTCGGTGCTGATAAATATGGTGTTTCACAAGTATGGATACTTTGACCCCAAAACTAACTTAAACTTGTGAAACACCATATTTATCAGCGCCGAAATATGCTGCATCTCTGCCAAGATCTCACAACACTAAGATTTCGACAAACTCAGGTCAAGGAATCTATAATAATAAAGCTTTAATGGTTTATTTGATCGAGTCACAACTGCTTCCTCCTTTTCTCTCCAGGAGTTTGTCATTAATGTGCAAACACTGCTAGATTATCTGGGTGTGTTCATGAACATGAGCCAGGTGTCACCAACAGCCAGCTATTGAAATTAGGTGAATAGTGGGATATTTGTAGGCAGGATATTTGATTTTATAAATAGACAAATGGTCCATCAGCCAATCGCTGGCCTGATTTAATCATGTTGAGCTAGACAAGTAAGGGAGGTCAATCGCTGCCACCAAAGAAGAAGAACCCATATTGTCACCGGATGGGCTAAGGTGCTGCAGGATTTCAGGAATGTATAATATGATTTTTTCTTAAAATATGGAGGGGTTAAAGGGGAGTAGGGGAGGGGCCGGGACACTAAAGGTGGGGTTGCCCTTTAATATGTCATGATAATTACATTTTAGTATATTCAAGGTCATCAAGAGTTGCTGAGACAGATCAGAATAAGGAGAAATGTTTATCAGAGCAGCTGGTTCCTCTGATTCCATGAAAGGTTCTTCTCCGTCTTTTATTATTAATGGCTTTCTGCGAAAGGCAGATCTCATTTCAATGTGAAGACACAAATAGCCGGCAGACAGGGACAGGTTATGTAGCGCACAGTGAAACCTGTTTTACAGGACAATTTTTTATATGTTTGTAAAACTGCATACCCACACAACAATCTAAATGTACAATATCTGTGCAATCCGCTTTAGATTTACCAGCAGGCACTAGCTGGTACCTTCCCTGATCTTTTTTTTAACATGGGGGAACCCTTGAAATAACTTTTAGGTCTCAGAGAACCCCAACTACAATCACTATATCCACAAATCACAGTATATTAGTGTGGTGGTCAGTGGGAAGAATTCCTCTTACAATCCTGGCCATTGGGAAGAATGTCACCCTTACAGAAAAAGCATTGGTGTCACTTATATTGACCTGGGAGGCACAAATTGCTCATTGTTCAAGGAACCCCCAGCAACCCTGGATGAGAAACACTGCCCTATTCTTTTCCCCTTTACCCCCCTCTTCCCAAACAGTTACATAAATGTTCAGACAGGTGAGGTATGAAGGAGCTGGGCCAGCACAAACAGTTATTAAACTCCCATATGAAGAAACATCTGTGGTGCTATGGCATTGACTCTTGAAGTATTCATTCTGAATACAGAATTATTAGGAATGGAAACCCTAGTTCTGGAGGAATCCTAGTTGAGATCTAACTGAACAGAACATAGAATGTATATCCAATCAAGCAGACATTGGGCAATCTAAAGCTTTGCATGGACATTGCAACCCGCCCTGTATTATGTACTACAAGAGACTGCTTGAAAGTAAACATGTTTTCCATGTAAAGGACTACTGATAAGGAAAAACTAACTGTCATCAGTAGTGTTGGGTGAATGCACGGGTGTTGCATTCACTGCGAGATTGGCGAAGGATCTTTGAAGTCTGCCAAGCTTATTTGCTACGGACCTATTGCAATCCTGAAAATGAGCTCCATAGGAATGCATTGCTATGGCACATAGTAGGCAGCGTTCACATTAGTTGCTGGTTGTTTATGGCAGACAACCTGAGAGTTCTAATTTTAAGCCTTTTTTTCTGTTTGCTGTGTAATGCTCCGCATAACATTTTTAAAAGTGAAAGAAATATAATCAGTTTTTATTCTTGCATTCTGAAATTGATATAAGCGCCTCCTACAGAATATATTCTATTGTGTCATCTAGAGTTAGAATCAGTGGTGGAACAGCCAACAATGGGCCCCTGTGCAGAACTGACTTGGGCTATTCCTGCTGAACTGGCTTGATGCCATTTAAGGGGCCCTTGTTGGCTGAGGATAGTCTGGGGCCCTTGTACAATGGCACCATTTGCACTCCTTATGCCCGTCCATGGCTACCATCCACACTACAACCTGCTTGTGCAATCCATGTACAGACTCCCTCTTTTTCCAAATCTGCCTATGTAATATGATGGAATAACTTGACAAGGTACAAGTGTAGCAATAGATTGTACAATCAGTCTGAAAGGGTCTATCCAGCTTGTAAGTGATTATACAATCAGATTCTAACATATCAGTTTAAGGCATTGTTCTCGGGTATCTACAGAGTGAACTAATGGTCTGGAGCAGTGATTCTCAACCTTTTTAACATGGAGGAACCTTCTGGTAACCTTTACTATAATTAACAGTACATTAGTGTGGTGATCAGTAGGAAGAATGCCTCTTCTATTGCTTACCAGTGGGAAGAATGTCACCCTTACAGATAGCCAAAATAATCATTGGTGTCTTGTACTGATCACTTGGTCACTTGTACTGACCTGAGAGGTGCAAATTGCTCAAGGAACCCCCAGCACTGGAGGAAGGAAAGTACTGACCTAGGACTAGATATTGAAAGTGGAAAATAGACCTCTTAGTAAGTAGCAAAATAATCTATATTATGAATATGTTTTCATGAATACAATAATAAAGTATTGTGTTTTTATAGGAAGAGCTCCACCCTTTGTCATTGAAAATCTATCCTAAAACTCCAATTAGTGACTTTTCCTGGTCTGTCATCAGCTTGCTGCAGACAAGAGGAAAATATTACTCAGTCACCTCTCCCCAATAATTGGATTTTAAAAGGATTTGCATGATTGTGTCACCCCATGAAGTGGATGAGGATACTGGATGATGCCTGAACATAGATGACGCCTTCCTTCTGGAGGTAAGTACATATGAATGCATTGTCCAGGAGAATATTGTGATCTTTATGAGTGGTTTTAGATACCTACAAGTCATGCACCTACAGAGTCCTTATCCTGCGCGTACACAATGTGAATAAATATATCCAGTGACGGGTCAGCTTTAAGGTAACAATGAGAGCAGTGAGAAGATATTTTGCAGACAGACAGTATCATCACATGAAATGTAGCCAGTGGTGTAATGGAGTCTTATCTGTCTGGCTGACATTTAAACATGCGACAGAAATGTATCTGGAAATATTCTGAAGTGTAGACAAGATCTCATCTAAGGGGGATTCCAGGGGATTGCAATATATCTAACTCGAGAACAACCCAAATATTTGTTATGCTGTCCATGGAGGCAGATAGTTCCCAAAGAATGATAGATGGGGTGATTTGTGCCCACTGTGCCCCAACCCCCCCGGACATCCTTGCAAAGTAATGACTTCATCATTCTTGGGTAATTGTATCCCGACTAGGCCGAAGATAACAAGCATCATTCATTGCCATAGAAGCTTAAAAAATCCATTTGTATGTCACCTGTGCCAGCATAGGGGCAGGTGAATGGTCACCTGACCTCCACCTCTTTACCCCAGGATGGGATGCAATGCTTGGGTCAATGTGGTCAGCCAGCAGGTATTACCGCTGTCACATGACAGAGAAGACCCATTGGGTGCAGGTCAGTCTTGGGTAATTGTGACCCCAGCCATAGAGAAGGGGGCCCATTTAAAAGATATTTAAAAGATATCGAGCACCGTTCACTGTCTGAGGTGCTCCTCACCATCTCATAAAACCCATCTGTAGTTTATGACTTGATGACCTCCCAGGATCCAATCTTTGGGTCTCTGGGGTAAGCCACCAGGTATTACCACCATCGCATACCAAAGAGCGCCCATTTAATATGTCATGACCTTGTCCTGTACAGACTTAGTGATGGGTGGCTGAGCATGGAACCTCATTCTCTATTTCCAGGATGCAGAGCTTGGGCATGTGTGTTCAGCCACCAAGTCATACCGCCATCACATGACAAAGAGGACCCATTGGGTGTGTCAGAACTTTGTCCTGTACAGACTTAGGCGCTGATTTATTAAAGCTCTCCAACGCTGGAGAAGATACACTTTCATCAGTGTATGGATATGGATTCTGAGCTTTCATTGTTGTCAATCATAGCATATTGTATGGTTCTGAGTCATCAGTGGGCCTTTGCAATATTATATTTTTGTCCTTGCAGCCTGCAGTTGGCAGAGTTCATCTACAGACTTGAGAGCTAAACTAGTTAGAGCAGAGAGTGATCAGGCAGCACGTCACATCAGGAAGCACTTTAATTGGTTCTCCATTATCAATATGTTCCATTGAACTAAGTAGCACAGCTAAAAAATGTTCCGCGTTTTATGGGATATGTTAGGGTCTTATATTTTACATTATGCTCATAGAAATTTTCCACTCTTCCTCATATAGGCTGACAAATGCTCATAAATGTAAAAAAAGCATTTTTAAATCAATTTGCTTTTTTAAATATTGCAATTGTATATGACAGTTGTAATATTAAATAGATGGCACTGTAGATAAACACTGCAGCCTAAAGATGGCAGTGTCCATCTATAGTTTTAGTGCTTTCATTATTGTCAATCATGGCTGTCTTTAGAACTGATGTGGTGATCACATGATTAGGAAGCACTTTAATTGGTTTTGGCTCATTAGTGAGTACCCTGACACCCAAAAGTTGTGCTAATATCATAGGGAAAGAAATTATCTTTATGCCAGGGAAAACAATATGTATAGCAGGATGAAAGTGTTCTTGTGCTGTATATTGAGCTCCATATACAGTTCACGTGATAACGATGTGACAATCTGCATCTACCAATCATTTGCAAGATCTGAATATCCTGAAGGTCCCTGTAAGCTGGTAGGAAGCACCATGTGAAATATCCAGTGAATGTTACAGAAATGTTTGTTCCTATCACTGATAGATAACAGATATTCTCTGACAGTTCCTTAATCCTCTGCCTGTATCATGTCCCAGGGCAAATCCCTTGAGGAATCTGCAGCAAGAAAAGATGTGTGTGCTAACAAAGAATGAACTTAGATTCCCCCAGCCCTGTGAATGTTATATGCTGGATCATAAACTTCTCGGTGTGCATTTGTGTCTGCTGCCACATGGACATAGAGTCACTAATGGCAGAGTGGGTAGGTGCCCCAAGTGAAAGCCAACAAGATTTATTTCTCAAAAAGTGATCAGAACTGAAAGAACGAACTTACATTTTTTTTGGTATCCAAAATGATTTTTTGGATACCAATCAGTTTCCAATCAGACAATCAATCAGATCAGATGGACAAGTGCAATATTGGCAGCAGATCTGCCTGTGCATGTAGCCTTAGAGTGACACCTTGTGGAAGATAGGCGAATAGCTGAGAAATTTGAATGGCTTTCTAGATGGGACAGTTAAATTATAAGTTCTCAAAGCAAGATTCAAAAGGTATAAAATACATCATACCATTGCTCAGGTGTTGTGTGTTTTTCCACTTTTTTAACTTGGTGATTCTGGCAGTAATACACTTCATGCCCTAGGGGGCGATGTTCACTAAGGGCCATTTCAGAGCCACCCTAAGCTGCAGTAGTGTGCCATTGGTTCAACTGCCATCCCAACTTTTTGAATGAAAGCGTTTGGGACCCTTTTTTTTGCATAACACTGCGGCAATTCAAGGCTCAGTTTTCAAAAGAAACATACATTTTAAAGCAAAAGAGAAAAGAAATTCTACCCTTGTGGTGGGGCTGCCTCTACACCACAAGGATTAAATGCTAATTTTTGGGTAAGGTACTCTTCCAATAGGTGGCGCTCTCCTTTTCCCTTTGATGCTACAAGGTGTGGGAAGGCCTTCTAGCAAATGCAGGACTGCTCGTCCTTTATTTGTATGTGATAACATTGGAGGCTTGCAAACAACAAAGTGACTGGCATTGAATAGGAGTTTCTGGGGACAAGATGCCCCACAGGTGAAGGAGGCCTGAGGGGGAGAAACTAGCCATACTCATTACTCAATTTTGGATTTTTGGGGGGGATTTTTACCCAATGACTTTAGTTTGAAGTTAGTTAGAAGTTATCTGAAAGTGTGCCAAATACAAGAAAACTCTCATATACTTAAATGTTTTTGTCTAGTTGCAGAAGTTGCTATCACCCAATGGTGACCAGGGGAAAGAGGCTTTTTAGCAAAAATGAGCTGCCCAATAGCGCCACCTAGCCATGAAGTGTGTGCACAGCATGATGATCATCATTGACATAAATACGGAAAGAACTGTCTAAGATATCCTAGGGGAATTTTGCTACTTTATAGTGGACATCTAAATATGGTAATTGCACCTAGGAAAATCCATAAAAATGTACCTTCTTTTAAATACCTTCTGGAAAAAAAACAACACATTTCTTGGTATGCAAGGGTGCCTAGGCACTCTCTTTCTGTATATTTAATACAGAGATGGATTATGCCGCAATAGTACCCTACACAAAATTGGTTGTAGTTGTGTCCTATGGAACTCCACCACGCTGCTGCCTAAGGTTGGCTTCTAGATGATTTAGGTCTGCAACATGGTTATATAATTGTAAAACATACAGTGATATGTATAGAGTGTGGGATCATCTAAGACTCCAGATCAGGTGTGCCCAACAGGTAGATCGCAAAGGCAACACGAGTAGATCTCCTTCCAAAATAAACTCTACCGTGCACAGGAGTTATTAGGTCCAAGTTTTTTTTGTTGGTAGATCATTTTGACTTGGTTATTTTAAAAGTAGCTCGCAAGACAAAAAAGTGCGGGCCCCCTGCTTTAGATGAATGCAAGTGTGCCATATTCAGTAGCAAGATTACTAATGTGCTGGAGAATACCTAAAATGCAAGAATCCTCTAATTATTTCATTATGGGGATTTGAGCTTCGTCCACCTCCTAAATATACCCCCCAAATCCTCCATATATCAGGCCAGTAGTCATTAGGACAATAGACCTGAAATACAGAATAATGCACAGAACTGGGGTGTAAAAAAAATAGAGAATGTAGTATGGGATTGCAGAGCAATGCAGAGAATGGGGGTGCAGAGTAATACCGCTCATGGGTAGTAAAACTGTTGGGCAAAAGCTGATAGAACTACTTTTGCTCATTCTTGGTGACTACCAGTAACCCAAGCTGACATCTTAATTTTTTTTCTGTGCAACAACTGTTACAAGATATAGCTTAATATACTGTTTTCATAAGTCTATCTGTACCTCCAGTCCTGAAGTAGCAGTGATGGTGAAACTGCGAAACGCGTAGACTTTAATACTATACATAGTTGAGAAACATTTGCAAAGATCATGCTCATTAGATCTGGTTCTCTATGATATACTATGATATACATATATATATATTAGCAAAGCAGCATACCGTGTTTCCCCGATAATACGGCATCCCCATCAAATAAGCCACCCCCGATTTTTGCTAAAATAATTAAAATTGGGCACTCTCCCGCAAATAAGACCTCCTCCGATACCTGATACTGTGTATGTCTCCTAGATGGCTGCAGTGTGTGTCTCCTCCTGGCTGCAGTGCAGAGCCAAACTGAAAGTAACAAGCCCGCACACGTGCCCCCGCGACTCCGCACCAGGAAGGACAAGCAAGCTGCTGATCCCTGGCCTAACGGAGTCTGTTACTCGGCCGTACCGTAGAAGCAAAAAAAAGGTAAGTCAGTGAACAGAAGGGGACAATGAATGGCACATGAGTGATCAGAAGGGGAATATGAATGGCACAGAGTGATCAGAAGGGGACAATCAATGGCACAGAGTGATCAGAAGGGGACAATCAATGGCACATACGGTAGTGATCAGAAGGGGACAATCAATGGCACAGAGTGATCAGAAGGGGACAATCAATGGCACATGAGTGATCAGAAAGGGGACAATCAATGGCACATGAGTGATTTTCAACAATAAATATGTACTGTAGTCTTCTTCATGGAAAAATAAGACATCCCCCTGAAAATAAGACCTAGGGCATATTTTGGCATTTTATATTCAAAAATATAAGACAGTGCCTTATTATAGGGGAAACAGGGTAGATATATACACACTGAATTCTACAAAGAGAGAGAGAGAGAGGGAGAGAATATAAAATACAAATTATATTATTTATATTTAACTTCTGTGATGCATCATTATTGCTTGAAGCCAATTGAAAAAATTCATTGGTAAAGCTTTCAAGTGCTTCTTTTGTGTTACTATATACATTGATATCTCAGAATTCTTTTTAAATTCTCCCATTAAAATACTTTTTATGCTTCATTCACAAAGTGGCATCTTCCTAGCATAATGTCAGACAACAGGAGACTGAATTCTAAACTATCTTTGCAGTGAGGTTCCCCAGAGTTGAAGCTTTAAAACCTTGTTTCTGCTGCTCCTGCAATATACAATGTCATCATTGTATTTTGCAGGTGCAGCAGACCTGCATTATAGGTGAGGTTGCTGAAAACTCATAGCCAAGAAAGCAGAGAAAAAGTGAAAGTGAAAGACTTTTAATTGTTATACTAGACAACAGTATTTAAACCTTGCAGTGCCTTGGTGGGGAAGGGGGTGCCTTGGGTGGGGTTAATGCAAGGGTAGCATTTTGATTTCGAAGTTCTGCAATAACTGTTTGGCTTCACCATGAGCACAAATATTAAATCACCATTACATTCCACTTTCACCTAAGCAAGGAGGATTTTATTACTCATTGGGTGCAATCCTGGGAACACTGAGAATCCCAAAGGTTTTTACAAGATATACTTAACCTGTCATGGGGTGCCTTCTAGCAAGGTTTGGAACATTTGGGGTTCTATTTATAAATGACTCCCCTGTCAATTTGTCTGAAATCAGCTACACTTCTCATTTCAGTTTCTATTAAAACAATGACTGCTTCTGCCACCTAGTGGCCAATCTCAAAAGTGCACAGCTGTGACAATACAAAATGCTGTTTAAATGAAAATAATGAATCGAGAGCAAATTGATAGGGGAATGATTTTTCAAAGAAGCATGGTCCAAACTGGACCATGTTAACATTATCTATAGCGCAAGTTGAAGATAAGTATATTTTCTACACAGGTGAGTTTTTTCTACAGGCTCCTGAACTTTACATGCAACCAATTACTAATAATATAAAAATTAAAAGAACATACTACAGTGGTACCTCGGTATAAGTCTGCTTTAGAAAAAGTCCAACTTGGTATAAGTCCTGTTTGGACAGGAAAAATCTTGCTTGGTATACAACCTTTGTGCCAGAACTTTTTGGGTCAAAATGAGTCACAACATCGCGCGCTACTTTATTTTATTAAATTATTAAACAGGATTTATATAGCGCCAACATATTACGCAGCGCTGTACATTAAATAGGGATTGCAAATGACAGACAGATACAGACAGTGATACAGGAGGAGAGGACGCGCTACCCTTATTTACCTCTCTGGAGACAAAGCCATGACTGCCACGAGCGTCAGTACGCCAGTTGCTACCGTTCGGTGAACAACCCGCGCTATAACTCTCTGTGATATACGTAACATCTCCTCCTTTCTCAGCACCATCCTAGTGGGCACTCGAATCTTCTCAGCAAGGTAAAGTGAGGTTAAATTTTCATTGATTCCATCTAATTACTTTTGTATTTATGTATTTTAGTATTAAACAATGTTTAAATTATTCTATACAACTCCATCAATGTATAATATGCCAGTAACAATAGGATTTTTTTTCATGGGAATGGATTATTCATTTTCCTTTTATTTCTTATAGGAAAAATTTGTTTGGTATAAGTCCTGTTTGGTATAAGTTCAAGGATCTGGAACAGAATAAGGACTTATACCAAGATACCACTGTATATTGTAGGGACTGTGGTCCTATGTATGGTCTCGACTGGCCTAAAATAGACTACAATGTCATCAGCTCTGACATAAACCAAAGGAAGGAGTGGAGGAAGTTATGGTGTATTGTGAGCAGTGCAGGTTTGTTGATGACAACCTCATACACAAACATGTTATTTTTTCTGTTTGATGTTTTAATTTAGCTTTCGTTTCTTTCTTCTTCTTTTTAAACAAATCTTTTCAAAATGCAAACGCTTGACGTCAACTTCCCCTGTGGCTGTCACTTCTGCTGCTGATATAAAATGCTATTTACAAAACAATCTGTTTGGAGATGCTCGGAAGGAACTTGAATAACTTACAAATAATAATAACATTTACAACACTAAAATATTTCTAGTATTAAAAATGTAAAAAAGAAAATTCATGCATAAGGCAGCAATATGAACTAAGGCCAGCAGGGGGAGCCTGGAGATTTATAGTGGGACACATAGAACCCTGGGCAAGGGACACTATGTATTGTTATATCTATTGTATTGTATTGACACTATGTATTGTTATAGCTCAAGTTTTATATGTCTTGGTTATTTTATTTTATGTTTTTGTTTGTTTTTATTATTAGCCTAACAATTGGAAATTATCAGTACAGTGTTGGCATTTATGCTATTATTTATTAAATTGGAAAAGTAAAGAAGGGGTACCCTGTTCATCACCAGAGGATAGGTAACTAATAAAGGGAAATTAATCAAGTAGGAAGGGTAAGGATTTGGGAAGAAGGGTTCGGGAAGGTGTATTTAGACTTTAAATGCAATGCAAATTTTAAATGTGGAATCAGAATTCTTATACCAAGTGCACCCTTGCAAAGACTGTCACCTAATGGTTCTTTATTTTGGGTGACAATTTAGGATGATGGATGCACATGGGGGCTTGCGAGCTTGGGGTTGGGATGAGCATAATGTATAATATGTATAATATGAGCAGTTAGTAGAGGATGGTTATTAGTAATCCAACATGGCGGTTCACTATTTACTGTCTCAATGGCATTGGGGGATCCCTGGACACACAGATTTGCACACACTTTCACACAAAAGGAACTGTCTGTGTTCAAGAATGTTAAAAAATCAAGCAAAGCTGCATGGACAGATTACATTCCTGACCCTCTTTGTCTAGAACAGCCATTTTCAACCTTTTTGTATTCGAGGAACCTTTTAAATAATTATCAGATGCTGGGGAACCTTTTCTATAATCAATGAAAATCATGCTATTGCTAGTGGTTGCCAATTTCCTGGCCCCAATACCCCCCAGTTTCCTGAATGTCTCCCATACTTTAGGGGTTGGAATGCCAACTTTACATACAGTTAGAAAGGTCTTTGGTTACATGCAGCTGGCTCTGCCAAGTTATGTTGGTACTGGTGTCACAATCTTATAGGAGGTCAAGAAACCCATGGGAACTTCTGGAGGAGCCATAAAGTTCCAGGGAACCCTGGTTGAGAATGGCTGGTCTAGAGAATTAAACTTTATCTAAAATATTATATTCCAATTTCAAACTTTATTTGTGTGATTTGAAGTTCCCCCTTAGAACCTTGTGGTTCGGGTTCAGTAAATATGAAGACAGGTTTCACATCTCTACTGCATGCGGAGAAATGTTCCATTTAGTGCTGGGTTGTTCATGGATCTTCTCACAATATTGTCATAGGTTGGGTGGTTGTCCATATACCAAATAAGGGGGATCTGAGAATATTTATTTCTGGAGTTCCCTTATGATCTAGGCATAGGTTCTAAGTGATTACCAGTCTCTTTATATCAACATTCTCAACTAGGGTTCCTCTAGAAGTTGCTAGGGGTTCCTCAAACTGCTGATTGACCTCCTACTTTATGATACCTGTATACTTCTGGGACCAACACCAGTTGCTAAAATCATCTGCATGGAGTTTTTAGTTGTCTATAAATGGTGGTATTCTGGGTCACCATTGTAAGGGACATTTATGGCATTGGCCACCAGTTTAAAAGCCTTTTTCCCCACTGACCCCAAATAAATTGTTGATTCCCCAACACCTAAATATTATTTAGAAGGTTCCTTATGGGTGAAAAGGATGAGAAAGACTGCTTAACACTGGTTCTTGCAGGTGTTACATGATTTTCTGATCTGTATGATGGTTGTCAGTGGATTGCACTCTTGATTTAAGCCAATAAACCCCTAAGGAAACTTTTAAAATATTTTCAGGACTTAGAAACTTCTGCTGAAACCAATTCATGGGGGATCAGCAGGGATAAAAGTCTCAGTTATTCCTGTCTGTGGTGTCTAAACAGATCCCATGGTATCTTACGTCCTGACTGTACATAAATTATTTTTTTATATATTGCATATATTTTTTTTATATGTCGTGGTTTCACACTGTTGAGTTGAGTTATGTGGGGTATTCGCTGGCTTTTCTGTAGATTTTTGCAGATCAGTTCCTTTAATATGTATTGTATTGTTCAGGATGTTTATGTGAATAATTAATTTCAGGTTGTGTTGTGGGGTGAAAGTTGTTGTAGTCTCTGTAAAACTGGAAAGATATCTTCCTCACTTGCAATCCAGATGATTAAAATGTCATCCACAAATCAAACGTAGGGGACATGTAGGTAGGTATTATACGTAAAATAAGTAGGTACTACTTCTTTATTTTATCCATAATAAGATTTATATATTTGGGGGGCAAACTATGATCCCATTAGAACTCCCTTCTGATGTAAGTCAACATTCTGGCCAAAGGAAAAATCATTGTTGGTCAGGATTAGCCATATAATTGTTTCAACTGGGTGGTCCAATGTCTGCAGATACTGAATACAGGTTACGGTACAAGTGATGTCCGTGATATGAATGCCCTCCATACAGCACACAGACCTTACAATAGAGGAAGGTTACTTGAAATATCAACCACAGCCAGCAATGTGTATAACTCATGAATCACTCCAAAGCACAGGATTCTTGCTTTAATATAAAAGCATTGTAACAATATGTTGAAAAGCAAATGTTTCCCAGCTGTGCAGCCTTCCTCAGGGCAACCGAGTGATATGATGGTACAAGATTATACCTCTGTTCTAAGTGTGTGAATGAAGTTTACTTACACAAAATATAAATATCTGATTGACTTTGCAGATCAGGAAGACATTTTTTCTAGCAGACCGTTCTATAAAATGTTTTTTTTTGTCGTCCTATGGATCAGTTGCAGATTCTAAGCTCACAATGAGCTTTGTTTGTCCTAACCCAGTGCTCCTGTGACTTTTGTGGACATAACTATATGAAAATAATGCAAGCTTGTAAAGCTCCATATGGATGTCAGATTTCCATAAATGGAGATGATTGTAAGTGATCGTATTGTGTCGTTTAGCCAGGAAACAGGCGATTGGTAAGCAGCAGGGCAGCGTCCGCTAGTCCTTCACACAAAAAAACAAAAAGCGCTGCTTTGCAGTGCTCCAGGAGTCTGTATAAAAATCACATGCAAAACTGTCACCCAAAACCAATCACCAACAATCATTTTGTAAGTCAAAATATTTGAGTGTCTGCACACAACTATTATCCACTGGGATGTTTAAATGTCAGTACCCTCCAAAAAAATCGTGCAAAGTGCACAGGAATTGTGGTACAGTGTGATATCATTAGAGTGTGAGGTGATGTCTTTAAAGTGTGTTGTGATGTCAAAAATATTTGATGTGATGTCACTACAGTGTGGTGTGATGTCATTTGAGTGTGTTGTGATGTCATAGGTTTTTGATGTGATGTCATTAGAGTGCAGTGTGATGTCAGAGTGCGGTGTGATGTCATAGGTATTTGATGTGATGTCATTAGAGTGTGATGTGAACCAGGGTAGTTGGTCCTAAGTACTATATGTTATATAACAAAAATGTTTTTATCATACATCATTTGCTGGTTTTAAAACAGAAAAAGATGTTCTTACAAACATGTTCTAGATCTAGATGTTCTAGATGACCTACAAAATAGTTAAATTATCGCCTCCCCCCTACCAGGAGTGTTTGGACTGGATTACTAAGAGAGAGTACTAGCTCTGCATCCCAATTCTCCTCTCCCAGCTTTGCTGTATAAGAATGACAAGAAGCTGATCCAAGGTTATACATTTCTTCCTATCCATGTACTGCAATGCACCTGACTGGCTCATTATGCTGCATCCCCATTTTCCTCTAAGAGCTCTGCTGTACAGGGATGCCGTAGACTATTCGGGGTCATACATTGCTTCCTACCTATTTACTGCAACACACCTGATTGGGTTTTTGCACTGCTTCTTCCTCCTCCTCTCTAAATTCTGCTGTATAGGTATTGCAAGAGGCCAATACCAAATCATATATTGCTTCCTATCATTGTACATGATAGCTCCTTGTGCTGCAACACACCTGAGTTTTTGCACTGCTTCTCCATGCTCTTTCCTGAGTTATGCTGTACAAGGATTGCAAGAGGCCAATACCTGAGCCCAGGTTGGAATCTTGGTAAGGACATTATCTGCATGGAGTTTGCAGGTTCTCCTTGTGTTTGCGTGGTTAATTGGCTTCCCCCCAAAATTGTAGTTCACTGCTTGCATTTATTGATATATTAATGAATCCAGAGCTGCATTATTTTGTCTCCTCTATATCAGCCCGGATTTCACCTTTAGGAGATAAGTTGTCACGCACAGATTTATAAAGATATAAAGACTTCTTGTAATATTTTATATTTAGCATTTTACACCCCGGCCCATATCAGGTGCAGCTCATAAAGGTAATAAAATAAAATGACTTTCACCCGAATGTTTTATTTCTGTACTCCGGGCAGAAGCCAATTTGGATAAATCCTTTAACTAAGAATGGAAAAAAGAAGCTACGCAGTGGAAACTAATTTGAATCAGCTTGGCCACCTCGCATGCCGCATGTAAATCTACACTTCTGGATTTTGAATATGACATGCAGAGCCACCGCGCTGCCAATCTGCGTGCTTCCTGTGTTAAAAAAACACTGGCCATCTATCTGTCCTGATATGGAAATGTATTAGAATCACACAAAATCTTCTCCAGGTGATTCCAAAGCCAATAAAAGGGATTTTGATAGCAGCCAATCAAATTCTAGTTCTGATGGAAAGCTGACTTCTGATTGGTGGATATTATTTACAGTTTTTTTAAAGAATAATATTATGTACTAAATTCATGATTTCATTTTTTGTATAATATTTTATATAATATTAATAATAATATTATTATAATAAACAGGATTTATTTAGCGCCAACATATTATGCAGCGCTGTACAAATAAATAGGGGTTGCAAATGACAGACAGATACAGACAGTGACACACGAGGACGAGAGGACCCTGCCCCAAAGAGCTTACAATCTGAATATAGTGAATATAGTTTACCCAATTTAATGAGGTTTCAATCACAATGATAATTGAAGAAACTCAGGCAACTGATATTGGCAACTGATATTTAGCTATGTATGGCAGGGATGGAGGAATGTTACATTTATTGTTTTTTATTGAAAGTTGGGGGGTAAAATTACCAAAATATTTAGACCATGAGGTTGCAGTGCATTTACAACTTCTTCATACTAGAAAACCGCTGGTAAGACCTTAGATGTAGTTTCTTCTTATGACAGCCCCAATAAGAATGAATGGGGGCAGCAGTGACAGAAGGGAATACAACACTAAGGACCAGATTTATTAAAGTTGTAGAAGACTGGGGAATCTAGACTATCATGGGATACCTGGGTGATCCAGCAAACCTGAAATGGATCTGGTCCAGGATTGAAAACGTTTGCCAACTAATAGCAAACAATTTTTGAGAAATCCATTCCAGGTTTCCTGGATGATCCAGGTTCTCCCTTGATAGTCTTTCTTCTCCAATCTTTAATAAATCAGGCTCTAAATATGTTAAGTGATGTGTGTAATTGTTTACATTTTTCTTTCTGATTTTTGTGATGTTTTTTGGGTGTGATAGATTCAGTCTCCATCGCAGTTCAGGAAGTTTAATCGATGTATCATTTACTTCATTTGCATACTCTGACAAATCAAAGGTGCATCCCCGGTCATGCAAAGTATATAAAACCCTAACAATAAAGTTGTGTTATTTGCTCCCTTTTTTGTCCTTTAAATGCAACATACAATTAGAGAAAAAAGGTCCAGGGGTTGGCAGAAATGTAATATTTAACCTAAGGAGGAATCCCAACCCTACTTAGCCTCTGTCATCTTTAACATTTAGTTTTACTTTTACCCCAGAGATATAAATTGACATTGTATAACATGTAGTTCTTCTATCTGGCCAACAGGTGGAGATGAAGGTTTTTTTTACATTGTTTTATTTTACAAACTTGAATTGGAAGATTTTGGAGGTGCAATAGGGACTCAATGACCCCTGAAGATTATAGAAGTTTTGTTCTTCTACGTTGATCCTGTTCTTTTGACAAAAATTACAAATATTAGCTCATTATTCAAATTTTGTATTTTACAGGAAATAAAAGACAGTTGCCAAAATGTAAATAGAAAATTTCAGAGCTACTGTACACAAATAAGAATCACATACACAGGAACAAAAAGAAAAAAAATACTAGTTAGGAACACTAATTAAAGCGGACGAATCATTACATGTTTAACATAAAAGGGTGGCTAATCCTTTTACAAAATTGTTTTTTTTTATTTTTTTATATTTGAGGAGGGGACTTCCCCTTCCATCTTTACCTCGATGATGTACTATATGTATTTTTTTCCCTTGACATACACTGTTGGGGAAATTGACAAACTCAAAGAATTTGGTGGTAAAATCAATTTCACAGCAATGTCTCCCCCTAGTGGTAGGACAGATCCTAATAAAAACCTGGCAGGGCTCATCACCTGTCTACACTTCCTATTAGATTCCAAAATGTATAAAAATGTGAAAGCTTTGCTTGAATACCCTTTAATGAAAGGTCAGGGGTAATAGCTGACCACTGGAGTACCCCGAAAGGGAAATCCCTATAGACACCACATAGGAAGTTCCTACAGAGAGGTCAGAATTCAGCGTCCTTTTCTCCCTGTAGTCACTCAATGACTGATAAATATTTATGTGTACAGACGCGGTCAGTCGAGACGTTTCACGCCCTGAACAGGTTAATTCTTCTCCCCTGGCGCTGAATCCCAGCCGCAGTCTCCTTATGTAATTGTGTTTCAAGTAATTAAACCCACCGAAAATATTATAGCTTTGCTTAGCAACGGTGATCTAATTCCAGACTGTATTTAGGGCTTGTTACTTTATCTCGTTAAATGTATTAATCATAAAAAAAATCATTAAACCATAGCAACCGGCTTATGAAAAGATGCCGGCACGGTAATCCGGGGATAGAGCTGTGATTCCCAAAATACATTTCTGCCCTTTTGTCGCGCGGCCATGAATTTATATGTTTTATGTTTACTGGTATAAAAGTTTCACAAAGTGCCGAATAAAATGGGTCATGTGGATAATATATTATACTCCTAGATTGTAAGCTCTTCGGGACCGGGTCCTCTCTTCCTCTTGTGTCACTGTCTGTATCTGTCGGTCATTTGTAACCCCTATTTAAAAGCGCTATGTAATATGTTGGCGCTATATAAATCCTGTTTATTATTATTAATAATAATAATAATAATAATAATATGTTGTAGGGGAGCACAGGCTCTCCATATTCCAGAACTGATGATGTCATATCTATGATGTCATAGCAGAGAAAGCAATTGCAAAGCATTGCTCATCTGATTCTTTTTGTTGGTCACGTATCCCTTCTGTCCCCTGCGTAGGCTAAACTAGAATGCTCATGCATCCTCAGAATTGCTGCTTATGTCCAGGTAATGCATGAAGAGGTTGCATTGTGCCCTCATGCCAAAGCCTAGAATAAAATGTGCCTGCCATTCAAATTCACACAAACAAGTCAAAATGGAAATTGAAAGAATATGATTTTTTATTAAATCAAATAACTTTCTAACAATGAAAACATTTTACTTTAAACACTATTTATGTATCCATTTTTATTTTCTTTTTTGCTATAGGCTTCCTGTACGTATTTGGCATTAATTGCCTATTCTGCTTTTGGCAGATATTCATTTGGCTGGATGAAATGCAGTAAATACTTACAATCACAATGTAACTGAATAAATTCTTCATGTTGAAGAACACATGGGTAACCCCATAGAATGTAAATCTAATGTATAACTTATTTGTACTGAGATACCCATAAAATAACTATTTGATGAAATGAAATTTAAGCAGGGCTCCAATTATTCATTGGCTAAGGTAACTTCCTCAAGGGAGATGAAGATTAAATGATCTAGAAATGTGAATATTGTTCAATGATTTGGGATTAAAATATAACAATGAACAACATAATTGTTTTTTAATACCAATAACTTTACTAGGTTGCATTGTGATAATAATGATTGATATCGTCATTGCATTGTATGTACTCAAACTTTGATGATCATTGTCTTGGTTTGTGATTAAACAATCAATAGACTCAATGGATGGATTTATTAAAGCTCTCCAAGGCTGGAGAGGAAACACTTTCATCGGTGAAGCTGGGTGATTCACCAAACCTGGAGATTGTCCAGGATTGAAAACATTTTTTAACAAATAGCAAATGGTTTTTAGAAAATCCATTCCAGGTTTTCTGGTCACCCAGCTTCACTAATACAGTTGTATCCTCTTCAGCCTTCCAGAGCCCAATATGGTTGTGTAGATTTTTTCATTAATTATAATAAGTTGTGTTAGTGATATTAAAAAAAAAAGTTTTCTCATTGATATGCATTTGTAGGGCAAATTAAAACCCTAGGTTTGGTTCGTTAAAGCTTTTTATGTTTATGGTTGTATATGTAGATTTATATATTACCCTTTTATACTGTTTTTCCTATTTGCAGTTTGGAAATGATTGATCTCTAATATCTGTCTGTATCTGTGCAGGAGTTCTAGATGTACAGCTGGCCCCATGGGTATAAAGGAAAGATTCCATTTGCATGGTTCTGCTCAATATCCTAAAATGATGAACAAAGCCCTTAATATTTGGTGTCCCGGATCAAAAATAAATATAGGATCAGCAAGTAGTCAACACAGTTTGAGGGCTTCAACATTATCCCTTCATCAGGGACTTATAACGATACAAAGAGGAAGTTTCAAGCGCCTTAAAACGCTTGGCTCAGTGGTTAGCACTCGGGCCTTTGCAGCGCTGGGTCTAAAGTTTGCATCTTGGCCAGGACACTATCTGCATGGAGTTTGCAGTTCTCCCCGTGTTTGCATAGGTTTTCTCCAATATAGCAAAAACATGCAGTTAGGTAATTGGCTTCCCCCCCAATTTGACCTTGGACTGTATTAAAGACATAAGACTGAGGTAGGGACAATAGATTGTGAGCCCCTCACAGCTAGTGACAAGACAATGGATCTTGTACAGCGCTTTATAAATACAAGGGGAAAATAATAAAAGTCTAAGTCAAAAGAACACTTACTGAGGAACAATGGTTCTCTTTTTCTATAACTTGCTATGGTTCAGATCTTACCTCTATAGGCCTTAATGAAATGCAATAAGCAAAGACCACAAAACACGATGCTTTGTTGCCAATAATTTAGATTTTCACCTACACCTGTGACACTCTCTTCTTATTATTGGACATTTTGCTGAAGTCCCTTTCAAATCCATCAGTCTCCAAAAATGCATTTTTTAATTGAAGACATCCATACAGAATACATTGCTCCACCAGCATTTGGTTTTAGGAAGCCTCTGCTGTACTTCTCACATTTCTCATTTCTATGGTTCCTTTAAGCCCAACGTGTCCTGTTAAAGTTTCCCTGTTTTTAAATCCTGACTACATCTTTGTTTAAGACCCTGGCTTGTCCTCCGGTTCCTGATTTCCTTTTTTTTTTATCCATCTGCACATTGCCTAATGAATCCATTACATTGCTTTTGCCTGCAATGTAATAGATTCCGCTTGAACCCCACCTGTCCTAACCTATTTCTATTTTCATTCTCACCTGTTAATTTGGCATTTTGCTTTATGCACCTATGAGCTGTTCTAAATGTCCACCCTAATACTAACCGTGGTTCAGCTCACCACAATCCACTCCAAACTTAAATATACTGACCCTTTACAATACGGCAAAATCTTTCCTATTTGCAATGAAGTTTACCCATTCAGTGAATGATTTTCCTTTGCATCTGAAAATGGTAAAGCAAGTGACTGTTACCAGCGTCCCATTGTTTTCTATTCAGCTGGCGGTTCCCTCTATAGCCATTGATTAGCCATGCGGCGTACCTGCAGGAGTTTGTCTTCAAAGCGCAGCTGGCCGTTGCCGTTGTCACTTTTGTCTCTGTCCTATTAAATATGAAATAGTTCCATCAGCCTGCCAGTGAATGGAGGAGACAAAGGTAAGCAGAGGATAGATTCACATACAGAGGCAATTAGTATATGTGAGATGTATCTGGCAAAGAGGCCGGCAGCCTGGAAAGAAAGTGGGCCAGCTGGAATTAGCCTGCAAAATCTCATCTGACATTTAACGGATTCACGCATCGGCCTGACCTCAGGTGAAATGCATAAAACTTTATACAATGATGAGAACTTTAACTAGATCTCAGAAAAAGGAACATTTACCGCTCTTACATAGATGGATTCGGGGACAGAAGTGAAAAGCTGCAAGGGGTTCTTTTAGCATCTCACACAAAAACTCTTCAAAGTCCTATTCAGCTTTTTAACTACCAAAGCATGTGCACCTCATAGAGATCAAAGCAATTGTTAGATCTCCAGTACGGGCCTATGGATGATTTTGCCACAGTACAGTGATATTGTTTTAAAAGACTAACAAGGATTTCCTTTCAAATTTATTAGTGTTCTGGCCTCACATAGTAAAGGGTTACTGCAACGCATGGCAAAAATGAGATCAATGCTGAGTGGTGGTGCCAATCAATTCTGGCCTCACCCAAATCCTCTCCTGTCTGTATTAGTTTGTCATTTGCAACCCCTATTTAATGTACAGTGCTGCGTAATATGTTGGCGCTATATAAATCCTGTTTATTATTATTATTATTAATAATAATAATAATATTAATGATAAAAATGCACTTAGTGCCCAGGGACCATTGCATAAAAACATACAAATTGGCTTTGCTGTGATACCTTGGCATTCAATTCATAATTAATCTATGGCAATTGGAAGTTCCCTGGGAGTTTGTGTTACAGGGTGGGTAAGTCTTAGGGCCATTTCAGACCCTTGGTTCACCACAATGTTTTGCAAGCTCATTCAAACGGAATGGTTAAGACCCAATTTGTGCACATTGCTGCAGCAGATCATCATCATTATTCCAGGAGCTAAAAAGTTTTTTTTTGCTATGTGGTTGCTTTTCCTCCTCCAAAGGAAGAACTGCACTGTAGTCGCAAATATTAAAATGCCTTCACCTATGGTGAGCTTTGGCACCCCCGGGTGCACAGCAGCAGTTTGCTTTGCGCCCAGGAGCAGCCAATGGCACAGTTTTCCACTGCAAGTATGAAAGGGGTCTTACTGAAAAAGGTAATTTTAGGATTGATTGGAGGGTTAGTCTTGGGTTGCTGGAAATATTGGCTTCAAGAATTACAGGGACCGACATTTTTAGATTTACAGGAAAGCTTATTGTTAGGGTCAGTGTGCAGGTTACAAAGAGTGTTAAGATTACAGCAAGAGTTAGGGTTAAAGTTATTCCTGATATCCACAAAGGAATTCACTTTGCAGGGAACAAATGTCTATGCAAACTCAGTTATTACCTTATAAATGTAGCAGTGACCTCAACACTATGCTGTGCAAAGAGCAGATCTGTAGGAGGGGCCCCATAGGCCCACCCAGTTCAAGTATCCTGCAGAAAACCACAGGAGTGGGCGGATACAAGACCGGTCACTCTGCACAGAAAGAGAGAACAGAAGTGGCCAGGCTTCTGCACAAAGACAATCTGTTTTTTGGATTTCTGCACAGATCTGGATGAAATCCACCAAAACTGAGATAAGAATAGACACATGCCTCTTATATTTAGGGAACATTTGCTTATTTCTAGAGTTTAGGTTTAGAGTACAGGGAAGGTCAATGTAAAGATTTGTGTTTCTGGTGTGTAGGGTTAGGGTTGGTATTGAAAGGCTGGCTCATTTAATGGGGCTCATAGGGTAGGGCATAGCGCTTTTTGCATTAAAAAGTAACAGTGGGGATCCACTGGCATCTCCGGGTACATTAACAAAAATACTGAACAGACAGATGCCCTTCTGATGGGGAGTCTGGGGGATGGTGGGGTCAATGTAAAGATTTTCCATTTATTCACCCAAAATAGAAAAATTTATATTTTGTTGTACAGCATTGCATATATCTGTAATAATAATAAAGCTCAACCATCATGCAACACATTTTTGTATACTTGCAGCTTATACAGACGTCATGGAATTATTATTATTAAACAGGATTTATATAGCGCCAACATATTACGTAGCATTGTACATTACATTGGGGTTGCAAATGACAGAGACAGGCAGTGACACAGGAGGAGGAGAGGACCCTGCCCCAAAGAGCTTACAATCTAGGAGGTGAAGGAGGTATCACACAATAGAATACAAATAATCGGCAGCGCTCCTATATTTATTCTTCTCTACCGTGATACCTCCGCAGCCCTTCCACATCACAGAGGTTCTTAGCATAGACCAAATAGCATGCAATTAAAATAATGGAACCCAAAATGGCCATTTCAAGCCATTCAATCCATCGCTGAGCAGCTGCCCAGAGCCATGGGTGACGAATGGAATTGTTGCCTCTTGCGGATCGTGGAATGCCATGAACTCTGCACATGAACAGCTGTACATGGATGTGGAAACAGGAAATTCTCTTGTTCTTTGTGACTTCATGCCGAGCCTCGGCTCACGTAGGACCGCGTGTTCTATTTCTGGAGGTTTGTATTAAAATGGTTTTTCAAACTGTGCTTGTGGAAGGAAGAAAAATAACTCAAGCAGAGATGTTTAATTGGTTGTGGTCAGGAGTGCCATTTCTGTTTAACCCCAAGATGTTCTTGACTTTTTTTATTGTTTTTAATCAACCTGGAAGAGAACTCCTACATTCAATTAGAAAAATGTATAAATTATTATTATAAAGTATTTATATAAACATATTATGGCCCTGTCCCTGAAAGGGGCTCACAATCTAATGTCCCCACCATAGTTGTATTTCATTAATAAAGTACAAGGTCAATTTTTTGGGGGGAAGCCAATTACCCTAACTGCATGTTTTTTGAATGTGGGAGGAAAACGGAGTACCCAGAGGAAACCTACACAAACACGGGAGAACCTGCAAACTCCATGAATACAATGTGAACCACACATACAGTGCAAGCAACATGCTGATAGAAGTAAAAATAGTGAGATATAAGCCCATCAGTGTACTGCTTCTCCTTTTACCGACCAGTCATTGGGTGGGGTGGAGAGGAGACTTGCATGCAAAAGTGAATGATGATAAAAAGATCAGGTCTTGTGCTGTGAATCAGGGCTGTGTTGATCTCACAACTGGACAGACACAAATGTTTATTCTTTTGGCAGGAGGAATATTATTCTTCTTATTATTAATAATAATAAACAGGATTTATATAGCGCCAACATATTACGCAGCGCTGTACATTTAAATATTTAATACATTAAAAAAAATATGCTCCCTTTATGTTATTCTGGAAAAATCTAAATATCGCAGCAAGCTTTCCTCCTATTGGTTATTGCAATGCAGCACAGACAGTTCCTAATTCAGGAATGCCTTGTTGGCAATGTAATGGTGTCACTGATATTCAGACCCGGGCAGATTGGTAGCGTGTGACACACAGCAGGCTGGTACGGGGATACTAAAGCTGATTTATGAATGATGAGAGACCAATTCATGTGGATTAAAATGGATTTGTGAAATGGAGACTTAATGTACAATAGGGGAGGGGTGTGCGCTATAAACATAGCTCATCTATACTTACCAGCAAATAAACCTCTACTAATCTAAATGCCAGCTTCCTAGAATTCTATGCACAAGATAAAGAATAGAGGACTTGGTGGAGAATGAACAAAGGGGAGGCTTGGAAGTCTTTTAAGATCCACTAAGAACTAAGTATACCATCCAGGCGCTGATTGCAACAACTAAGCCTTGTATACAGTATGGCATGGAGTATGCCTGGTGCCGGTATATTGCTTGGCAGCTTTCAAACAAGCAAATATTGCTGAGCATGCTGGCAATTGTCTGTAGGGTGATAATAAGTGTTCAGCTGTATAGTAACCAAGCAAGGTGTGTCCAGTATATGGAAAAATCATTAAAAGAGTCAGAGGGCCACTGCCACTGGCTGAATCTATTGCCAATCATCTGGGTGTTAAAGTGGAACTAAACTGAAATAAAAAATATTCATATTTACCTTTATTACCGGAGATACCTTGATGGTGCTGGACCTTTCCTCAATCTGGTCCTGTGCCGTCCTGGAATTCTTCTTCATCCCGGCACAGAGGAAGTGCAATGCGCCTCCAACTTTAAGTTTCTTCTTCTAACTACGTCACCTGATCTTGTACTGCGCAGGTGTCAGATCAGGTGACGTAGTTGGCTGTAACGGAGAAAAAAAAGAGCCAATCTCACTGTGCATGTATGAGATATGCCTGGGATCGGAGATGTGCAGAAGGATGCATGATGTAGGTATCCTGGGTGGCTCTGTGCTCCCATTCAGTCTTGATTGCTGCAAAGGTGCTTCATCATTTTTTTTCAAAGTTTTGAGTTTTAGGTCCGCTTTAAGTGTTATGTATGAGCAGAATTGAGAGTTTTAGTTGTACCAGATTTGGGATTTCGGTGAAATGAGTTAACACGGAAGAGCAAATTACAATTGTTAGGCACTATGGACAGCAGGACAGGTGAGTATAAAATGTTTGCTTTGCAGGGAACTGTTAGTTTCAGGTTTTAAATTTGCTTTTTCCATAGGAGCTTACCCAAGTTAATGTGTTGCATTGGTGTGTGTTATGTCATGTGTTATTTTGTGTTACATGGAAGGCAACCAATTCACACACAAAATCAGATCTGCTGTATGTTCAGGACAGGAGAGCAATAAAAACACATGGTAGTGTATTGCAGAACATTGTGCTGCGTTACAACCGCAGTGCAGCAAGAAGCTGCATTGGGGTTTCATTTAGAATGAATATCAATATTGTGAATGGGCACTGAAGATCTTTTTAGTACACACTGGTGGATTTCCAGATGTGTGTAAATGTACAGAGACCGAAAGAGTTGGGGGAATAGGTGAATCTTACCCTCTTTTCCATGCAGCAAAACTACTATATTATATGAAGGGTATACGTAGCTTCGCTGTGATAAAGTAGAACTAAACCTAAAAAAAATGTGAGCAGGCGAGTCTTTATTGCAGATGGCACAGGTGGCACAGGTATCACATCTTCCCCCCTATCGCTCATAATTCCCACAAATTCTACCTCCCCACCCTTCCCAGATCCATTGGAAGGGTTCCTTAGTTTGGGTCCCACGTCGTCCTGGTATCTGTCCTGGGCTCAGCGCAGAGGAAGCGCAGGGTGCTGACATCTTCTTCCTCTCTTCGTCCACGTTATTCTTCCTACATTACCAGATCTTGCACTGCACAGGTGCAAGATCGGCTGACGTAGATAGGGAAAAAGATCGCGCATGCGTGAGATCAGCAATTTTTTTCTCCCACTAAAGAAAGTGCTCCTTCTGTGCATGTTCTTCAGAGCAACCAAGAGCCTCCCTGAATGCATGACGTAGGTAGGCTTTGCGCTCCATTCTGTCCTGATTAAGAAATGCCGCACCCTTTTAAAAAAAATACAATTTTTACTTTTAAATAAAAGTTGTTTTTTTTACTTTAATTAAAAGGGTTTAAATAAAAGTTTATCTAAAGTAAAAACTATGAGTTTAGGTCCGCTTTAAGTTTTTGTTTTGAAATGCTATACTATAATATTTATATGCTGTACTATACAGTATATTTATATAAAAGGCTATTTTACTATGTTTCTTATTTGTATATTATTAAAATGTAAACTCAATAAAAATGATTGAAACAAGGATAGCCACAAATCCTGAACCCAGGGGAAAACTTGGTGAAGATGTCAGCACCTACAACTAAGCAAACATAAGTTTAGATTAAAAAATTCCAAACAGGTAGGTACGTTTTTTTATTGCAGAAGGGACATCACCTGTGCCATCTGCTATAAAGACCTGCCTGCTGACATTTTTTATACAGTAGTTTAATTCTGCTTTAAACTGTCCCTATGAAACAAACATAAAATAGAGAGCTGTAATTCTCAGGTCACTAGGAGAAGTTGCAGCATATACATTACCTGTCCGTATATAGAGGTGGATTTGAAATGGGTCCAAGTAGAGATAGATCGCTGTAAGAGTGATTTGGAGATCAGTTCCTCCATTTCTGCAATTGCATTACTCTTGTATATATTTCTATTATTTATTTTTATTATATATAAGTTATTATTTGTATATGTTTCTTATAAACTGTCTTACATTTTACCTATAAAAGACTTATAGTTCGTTAAAAAATGATTTTTCACCCAAAGCCGAAATCATGGCAGACTTTAGAAATTCTATAGAATGTTTGCAGAAATGGAGAATCAGAGTATAAATGATACATTGTTCAGACATTTAGGATGAGCTCTGAGAGCTGCCATTATTGTATATATAAAAATCCTGACACTTGGGAATGTTTACAGTTTAGGAATGGATTCATTTTTTAACAAGTCCACTTTGGTGTGTTTAACTTTCTATAAACATCTCTCACACATACCGTACTTCACAGAGGTGGCATTAAATGTCCAGGAGACAGTGAGCAATCACTCTCCAGGAGGACCTTGCAATATAATATCCTGGTAAAGTGCATGTATAAAGGATATTTTGGCACATTGAGGGACACAGGGAAATGATGCGTTATGTTGCCAGCTGCAGGAGAAGTAGACATTGGCAAAAGTAAAGCTACGTATACACTTCCAATTATTATCGTCGGAAAACGAACGACGAATGTTCCTGCACGATATATATGAACGATCGTATAGCACCGATCCTGCACATAGAGGTAAGGACACGATCGTTCGTAGATATTGTACACACAATAGATACGATCGTTTAAGCGATAGAGGAACTATGTGCACTACAGGAAAGTGAACGGACGTTCGTTCATCACGCATGCTCAGACCATGGACGATCAACGAACGACCGTACACACGAACGATGTTCAACGATCGTCGTCCAATCCGATCCGCCGGTCCGGTCGTTCGTTTCCAACGAGTTTCCTCGTTCATCGGCGTCGTTGGTTACTTTTTTACGAACGATTTTTTGCCCAATCGATCGTTCGTCGTTCGATTGGAACGATAAAAATTGGAAGTGTGTACGCACCTTAAGCTTGCAGATCAGCCTGGGGTAACCTCTTCTATTACCAGAATGGACATCTTTCTTGCTGTTCTGCTGTTTGCAAGAATTTCTATTTTGGTGACCTTTTCTTTTATCTTTAATCTAGTTTCCTATCATTTTACAGATTATATTTTGGACCCTGCTGAATCTGTTCTGCCAGGAACAGCCTAGAAGTACGCTCCTTGTATAAGCATTTCAGGACCCCATTCTGCTCCTGACCCCAGCTGCTGCTTTTGCTTTGCAAGACCCTCCAGGCAGGCACTGTATCTTCCCTGGGGTTCCAAACCTTCCTGTCCTAGGGTGACAACAGCTTCTCTTTACACACGACATACAAATGTTGTCACATAAGGAAAATAAATTACTTTCCTATTGGCAAGATCACCAGGTTAGATTAAAATGTATTCCACAAAACTAAAGCAGCAAATCTAAAGCGGGGTTTCTCAAACTTTTAAACACTGGGGGACCCTTGAAATAACTTTCAGGTCTTGGGGAACTCGTGTTATAAATCCACAGATGACAGTACATTAGTGTGGTGGTCAGTAGGAAGAATTCCTCTTACATTGCTGGCCATTGGGAAGAATGTCACCTTTACAGATAGCCAAAAAGATCATTGGTGTCACTTATACTGACCCGAGAGGTGCAAACTGCTCATTGCTCAAGGAACCCCCAGCAACCTCTGGAGGAACCCTGGCTAAGAATCACTGATTTCATGATTGGTAAGCTGCAATATATAACATTTTTGTTCTTGGGTTTTGATATACTTTAAAAGGTATCTTCACTAAAATAATAAAATTAATGCTCTGTACATTGTTACTTTTCCAGGAAAGTCGGTGTGACCTGGGGCATAATAAAGGGCAGATGCGGATTCGTTTAATTAACTTGCAGACCTCAGGCATGATCCAAACTTCTTTTCTCTTTTAAAGGTAAAACTTTGTGACTTTTCACCTCGATTGCCACAAGCAACAAATCCTAAACCTTTCACACATCCGCTGTCATTTTATTTCTCATGTAACATGTCACTGCAAATCTTCCTCATGTCCCCAAATCCAAGAATGAAATCTTCCCAGCAATCTCAGCCATAGGGCACCGTCATCCGCCTCTTGTACTCTGCACATGAATTCCTAATTTGGTTCGGCTAGATTTTAGTTTCTCCTAATTTAGTTTTCAGCCCAGCTATGCTCATTAGGCCAACGTAACCCAAGGCCCGTGTGAAAGATTCACTAATTGAATTTATGTGATTTAATTACAGTCGAAGTCTGCAATGGAAGTTATTACACCAACTATGAAGAGCCTGTATGGCGAGGGATGGGTCAGTGGATTATGGTTTTGTTACAAATATAAAGTAATATAATCTAATGAAGGTTTCCATGTATGCTGTCTCGTATTGAAGTCAACAGGTTTGAAGTATGGACAAAGCACAAAATTTATGAAAAAGGCCATAAGTGTTGCCAGAAAAAGTGCGGCATACTGTGCTGACGCTGGTCTTGTTCTCATTAGGGGTCAAATGTGGCTTTTTTGGGGTGGGTAAACCACCAGTCAACCACCAACGTCTACATTATCAATTCACTGTAGCTTACCCTAGCTTGTGTGACATGACTGGTGCCTGGGCATTGATTGCGTCTCTGTGAACATGCCTAAAGTGTGTCTGTACTGTACTGATTGTGTCCCTGCGGATATGATTTAAATGTCTCTGTACAGTACTGATTGCGTCTCTGTGGACATGTTTAAAGTGTGTGTGTCTGTACTGTACTGATTGTGTCTCTGCGGACATGATTTAAATGTGTGACTGTACTGTATTAATAGTGTTTCGACAAACATGCTTAAAATGCATCTGTAATGTGCTGATTGTGTTTCTGCGAACATGATTTAAGTGTGTCTGTACCAAACTCATTGTGTCCCTGCAGATATGATTTAAATGTATCTGTACTGTACATATTGTGTCTCTGCAAACATGATTTATGTGTGTCTGTATTAAACTTGTTTTGTCTCTGCAGATATGATTAAAATGTGCCTGTACTGTACTGTCTGTGTCTCTGCGGACATAATTTAAATGTGCGGTTGTACTGTAATAATTGTGTTTCTGCAAACATGCTTAAAGTGTGTCTGTACTGTACTGATTGTGTCCCTGCAGATATAATTTAAATGTCTCTGTACAGTACTGATTGCGTCTCTGTGGACGTGTTTAAAGTGTGTCTGTACAGTACTGATTGTGTCTCTGCGGATATGATTTAAATGTGTAACTGTACTGTATTAATTGTGTTTCTGCAAACATACTTAAAATGCATCTGTAATGTGCTGATTGTGTTTCTGCGAACATGATTTAAGTGTGTCTGTACTGGACTCATAGTGTCCCTGCAGATATGATTTAAATGTATCTGTACTGTACATATTGTGTCTCTGCAAACATGATTTATGTGTGTCTGTTTTAAACTCGTTTTGTCTCTGCAGATATGATTAAAATGTGCCTGTACTGTACTGATTGTGTCTCTGCGGACATAATTTAAATGGGTGATTGTACTGTAATAATTGTGTTTCTGCAAATATGCTTAAAGTGTGTCTGTACTGATTGCATCTCTAGGGACATGCTTAATGTCTGTACTGTGCTGATTGTGTCTCTGGTGTGTCAGTAACATACAGATTGTGTATCTGCACAGGGTGGCACTACAGTACTTATGTTGTCCGTGTACACATGTACACATTAATTTTATTCAACTTTTCTAATAATGAGCATGATTTTAGTAAATGAGTATTGGTAGGAGGGGAGGGAGGAAGGTATCTGATAGGGGATCAGCATCAAAAAGATGGTTTGAGTCAGCAAAAAAAAATTGTAAACCCAGAATCCAGTGGTAACACTTGCAGCATTGTTGTGATTCTGACATCAGTGTTTTGTGTGTTTATGAAAAATGTATCTTCAGATGTTTCAGAAGGATATCTGCAGTCTGTTCTAGCCCTGGTAAACCAGAATTCACATTTGACAATCTTCAGTGACAAAACAGAAAATTAATATTTACTATCCGATAACACTTCATGACATTTCGATTTGCAAAATCATCGAAGATAAGAATCAGTGACTGCTTTCCTGAATTGTCACAATGCTCTCAGGTTTCTCATTTCTCTTCAATGTGCACAGGCGGGTTCAGGGTTTTAGCTTCTGGGGAAAAGATTGCAAAAACATTTTGTGTAATATCATTTTAAAGATAATTTCCCATGATACTCCTCAGGGGCAGCTTTATATTATAGAGATATATAGACAGATAGATAGATAGATAGATAGATAGATAGATAGATAGGAATATAAATATATAAATAATTCATATAGAGAACTCTCTTCCCAATTATTCACAGGTCATTACAAAGCACAAGGGGGCGCTCTTTGCGTCAGGAGGAAAAGAAGTTTAAGCTCCGGATAAGGAAGGGATTCTTCACTGTAAGGTCTGTGAAAATGTGGAATCGGCTCCCTCAGG
>NC_092861.1:147893257-147913954 GCF_032062135.1 Pyxicephalus adspersus | reverse complement strand
ACCTAATCTAATATGAACTAATTGTAGTCAATCTTTCTTTTGAGATGAACTTTAGTTCCCTGCATATTGTATTTTAATTGCCATAAAAAACTCCAATTTCTCAATCCTATCATTTTTGATAATTTGAAACACTGGGGGTGCCAAACTTAAAATCAAAGGGGTGAAATTACCTTTAGGGCTACCACATTAATGGATATATAATGGATATTATGTATTTAGCTACACACACACACTTATAGACATCTATATATATATGTGTGTACATCCTATGTGTGTACATGCTATGTGTGTGTGTACATCCTATGTGTGTGTATCCTATGTGTGTAAATTCCTATGTATGTTTATACTATGTGTGTGTATCCTGTGTGTTTTTGTGCATTCTTTGTGTATGTACATCCTATGTTTGTATCCTGTGTGTGTGTGTGTGTCCTATGTGTGTGTATATCATATGTGTGTGTGTATCCTATGTATGTACATCCTATGTGTGTGTATATATCCTATGTGTGTACATCATATGTGTGTGTATATCCTATGTGGGTGAATCCTATATATTTGTGTGTGTATCCTATGTGTGTGCATATCTTATGTGTGTGTACATACTATGTGTGTGTGTGTGTGTGTGTATGTGTATATCCTATGTGTATGCATATCCTATGTGTGTATCCTTTGTGCGTATACTATGTGTGTACATCCTATGTGTGTGTGTGTACATCCTATGTGTGTGTGTGTGTGTGTGTGTGTGTGTGTATATCCTATGTGTGTATCCTGTGTGTGTATGCTATGTGTGTGTGTGCGTATGTGTACATCCTATGTGTGTGTTTGTATGTGTATATCCTATGTGTGTATCCTGTATGTGTATACTATGTGTGTACATTCTATGTGTGTGTGTGTGTGTATGTGTATATCCTGTGTGTGTGTGTGTGTGTGTGTGTGTGTGTATGTGTACATCCTATGTGTGTGTTTGTATGTGTATATCCTATGTGTGTATCCTGTGTGTGTATACTATGTGTGTACATCCTATGTGTGAGTGTGTATGTGTACATCCTATGTGTGTGTGTGTGTATGTGTATATTCTATGTATGTATATCCTATGTGTGTATCCTGTATGTGTATATCCTGTGTGCATATACTATGTGTGTACATCCTATGTGTATGTGTGTGTGTGTGTGTACATCCTGTGTGTGTTTTGTGTTTGTGTTTCTCCCCCTTTTGTTTACTTGTTATTTTTCCATCCCCGGCAGGGTGCACCAAGACTTTCCATGACAGTTATTTCTAACCAAACAAAACACAAGAAGTTGTGCACACAACAAGCTGTGTGTGTTTTTCCAGGCCGTGTTGTTCTCTGGTGCGGCATCCTCCATGCATGCACAGCGCACACTCCCTGGTGCAGCCTCGCAGTGTATAGCTGAGCGACGCCGCTGTATAAACACTTCGCTTTATGAGACAAAAGCCGGCCATGTGGAGAGCGGGCCGCTTGTTTTACAAGGAAACAATAAAGAGGATAAAATGTGTACATATCACAGCGCCGCTTCCTACACAACAATAAACTGGGGATTTCATTGTATAGAGACTTACAGAGGACATTGTTTGCTATGTGCACACCTCAGTGCTCAAACACTTTTCTCCTAAAGCTAAACTCTACACCCATTTATAGGATTTAGAATCCCTTTAATTATTTAGAAAGACAAGAAATAGACTGGACAGTGAAAGGAGAAGCAGCGGGATGATGATCTCTGTGTCACTCTGCTTTCTCCTAATAGCATGATTGGCTCCTTGTGCTGCTTCTCTTACTACACTCCACTATATAGAGAAAACAATATGCTAATACCAGGCCAATCCAGGTACTTACCTAAAAATTACATTTAAAGATAGGCAAAGGACAAGTCACATAGCCTAGTTAATGAAGTGACGCTCCCCTGACTTCTGCCATCCAATCACATGCAAGCAAAAATCCTGTTTTTTTTAGATTTCCCTGCATGTTATTGGGCAATGTGAAAATCTACTGCATTCAGTAAGCTAAGTGAAACATCCCATGCATGGGGATAATTCACTTTCCTAAGTGAACGGGCTGTATTTGTTTTAGTAAATCAATCAGATTGTCTCAGATTGGTATGATTTACTAAAGGAATTCAAGCTCAAAAAGATGAATTATTAACTACTGAAAGATAATTCACTCAGTCACTCACTCATGTGATGCAAGGAATACCCAATCACATGCAAGGAAATCTAAAAAAAAAACAAAAAACGTTTTACTTTTATTTTTAATAAGCAGTATAGCGCCAACATATTATGGAGTGCTGTACAATAAATAGAGTATTTATATTAAATATTCTTTGATAATATTGAAATATTTCCCTTTGCTATGTGAACAAGTTATATTGTCTTAGTTATTATTTATTTATTTTTGTTCTTCCCTTGTTTGCAGAGCTGTATTGATCATATTATTTGTATTATCTTCTCTGGAGTTCAGCATTCATTGCACATATCACGGGTGAATATATGATAAAAACTTTTTTTCCCAGGAAAAATCCTATATATCTCAAATTTTCAGACCGCCAAAAAGCAACTTTACATGCGACATATCCAGCAATGCGACCTCGCATAATAATCAGCGTTATTGCCATAGGAAATGGGGAATATTTGGAATTCCAGCCGAGCCATGTGTGTAACCCTATACAGTGAGTGTGATTTTATTACAGTTCTCCAAGACTGTCATGGGAGATGTTGGGTGATCCAGCAAACCTGGAATGGATCTGGTCTTGGATTGGAAACATTTTCCAACTAAAAGCAAATTATTTTTAAGAAATCCATTCCAGGTTTGTTGGATCACCCAGGTTCTCCCATGCTAGGATCGTCTATCTTCTCCAGTCTTGGACAGTTTTAATAAATCAGGATCATTGTGTCTGATTATTTGGTCCTGGCCAGCAATGTAAGAGGAATTCTTCCCACTGATCACCACATTAATGTACTGTGATCTGTGGATATAGGAATTATAGAAGGGGTTCCCTGAACACCTGAAAGTTCTTTTAAGGGTTCCCCCTATGTTAAAAAATTCTGGTTTAGAGGAACAACACTGCTTGTCTTCTAGGTTGTAAAGACTTTCTGCATCATCAGTGACATCATCACTAAACCACTTCCTGTAAGCCCAGGGTGTCATAGACACGCCCCCTGTAAGCCCAGGATGTCATGGACACGCCCCCTTGGTCATTCTCATAGAAGGATCACAGCTGTCAAAAGAAAATGAAGAACCATAACATGCAATACCTCGACCAAAGACCTTCCAAGAACCCCAAATGGGGTGAGACTGATACAGAATCTAGGGCAAGATGCTCAGCTTAGAGTTAGGCTTTAACGTCACCATTTATTAAGGGCTTCAGACTTGTTTTTTCTTCTCTACGTCTCAGCAAAATGTAACATATTTAGAAAGTTCTGATTTGTATTTTTCTTCCAAAACTTTCATGAAAACTTTTATTTTTGTCTTCCGTCTATATTAATTATTTTCTTTCACAGGCTGTTGAGTAGCAAAAACGATGAATAAGCAGAATGTGAAGAGTAATTATCGGTATATAAAAGCTGTGATTACCTAGGAGGCTCACACAGGTGCAGGCGACGGATTTATCTGGATGATTATAAGCCCACGGTGACACATTGCAGACAGTTCATTCGTCTTGGTGGTGCCGGGGACACTGGGCTTTGTTTGGAAATGGTTTCTCTTGTTCCTTTGAATTATAAAATCGTCTTTGTATAAGAAGACATTATGGCAAAGCTAATATATTACAGCAAACTTTACTGTCAATTAAATTTTTTTTAAATTTATTTTAAAAGAAAGTTATCATTTTGGAACAGTTTTTTCTTACTTTTTGCATTCATTAATAAAATGCCCAGGAAAAAGGTAAATATAAAAGCAGCTTTTGCTGAAATACTATCCTTCCTTCAGCAGCTGTCACCTGCAGTACTCCTGTTTCACCACAAGATGTCCTCAGGATTCTAAGTTAAATGACAGTCAGGTTTATTTAAACTAAATCATGGAAGCCATGGCTGCCATGTACTAGAAATTAACAACCAGGGTCCTTCTATTGGTTGTTAGGGGTTCCTTGAGCTTTGGAGGATTGACTTCCCATCTGTTCTGAGTTGAACGCAGTAGCCAATGGTGGAGAAGAAGAGGAAGCCATCACTGGAGAAGAAGAAGAAGGGCCCAGGACACTACCAATAAGCCAAAATAACCCTGGTAAAAGAGTGCCAATGGATGTACTAGGTAAGGGGAGGGTGGGGGATAGAGAACCCGGAGTTCCACTTTAAATCTACACATTTTTAATATCTATTTTTTTCAATATTGCTTCCAAAGGTGTTTTGGATCTAACAAAAGATAAAGAACTTTCTTGGTTATTAATGTAAGAAGGACCCTATCCCCCCGACCACTAATGTTAGAGACCAATGTAAGGGGTCCCCATTATCTACCAGTATAGGAAGCTGTTTGCTCACTGATATCCAATGTAAAGGGGAACTTCTTCCACTGAACACCAATGTAAGGGGCCCTTTGACAAAGAACAGCAACGTTAGGGAACTCCTCCCACTAAGACCCCTAATTTCCTGACTACATATGTAAAAGATCCTACTCCTACAAACAACCAACATAACGGGTCCTGCTCCTGCTGACCACCAGTAGGAGGCGCCCTTTTCCCACTAACTACCAATGTAAGGGGTCCTTTGTCTACTGACTTCCAATGTAGGGAACCCTCTATTCACCAAAGAGACCCCTACTCCAACTGATAACCAATATAGGGTCCCTACTCCCACTGAACACCAGTAAAAGGGCCCTTTTGTTAGAAGCATTTCTCTCACATGATTACCAATGTAAAGGGGCCCTTCTTCCATTGACTGCCAATGTAAGGAATCCTTATCCACCTGACCACCGATACAAAAGACCCCACTCCAAATGACAACCAATGTCAGGGGCCTTGCTCCCACTGACCATCAATGTAAAAGGGTCTAATTTCCTTTTGAACACCAAAATAAGAAGGCCCTTCTAAAAAAAAAAAAAACAGTGTTAGGGGAAACTCCTTCCAATGTAAAGGGGCGATTTCTCCTATTGAACATCAACATATAAGGGCCCTTCTAACAAAAACACACCAATGTAAAGGGGCCCTTACTCCACTGAATACTAAGTTAAGAAGGTCCTTATCCTCTTGACCATTAATGACACTTTACTCCAACTGTCAACCAACCTAAGGGGCCCTTTGCCCACTAACCACCAATATAAAGGGGCAGTTTCTCTAACTGTCCACTAATGTAAAGGGGCAATTTCTCCTATTGAACACCAATGTATAGGGGTCCTTCTAACGCCCACCAATGTGAGGGGACACTCCTTTTACTAACTACCAATGTAATGGGGCCCTTCTTCCACTGACCACCAATGTAAAGGGGCCCTTCCACCATTAACCATTAATGTAAAGGGGCAGTTTTTCTAACTGTCCACTAATGAAAGGGGCAATTTCTCCTATTGAACACCTATTGTATAGGGGCCCTTCTAACTAAAGTACACCAATGTGAGGGGACACTCCTTCTACTGACCACCAATGTAAAGGGGCCCTTCTCCCACTGTATCACCAACATAAAGGGGCCCTTTTACCACCAACCATCAATGTAAAGGGGCAGTTTCTCTAACTGTCCACTAATGTAAAGCAGCCCTTCTCCCACTGTACCACCAACGTATAGGGGCCCTTCTACTATTAACCATCAATGTAAAGGGGCAGTTTCTCTAACTGTCCATTAATGTAATGGGGCCCTTCTCCCACTGTACCACCAACGTATAGGGGCCCTTCTAACAAAAACACACCTATGTTAGGGCACACTCCTTCAATTAATCACCAATGTAATAGGGCCCTTCGCCCATTGACCACCAACATAAAGGGGCCCTTCTCGTACTGTACTACCAACGTATAGGGGCCCTTCTCCCACTGTACAACAAAGTATAGGGGCGCTTCTAACAAAACCACACCAATGTTAGGACCTTTCCTCCCACATGACCTCCATTCTAAGGGGGTTTTTTACCCACTTCTTACCCATCTTCAGGCACTTCGCCCAGCAAAGCGTAAACATCTACACTACCCACGGCCCTCGCCAAAAGAGCTTGCAATCTATAAATAGACATTTGGATGCATCGGCGGATGTTTGCAGCTGTGTGCCAGTCTTGCTGGGTCTGCGTACATAAGCTCCCCAGGCATCCCCATGCAGGAGGATTAAACCTTTTCCAAATTGCACTCAGTCTGTGTCTGCCTCCTCCTGCTATTTAGTGATTGGACAGAAGGCACAGCTCCCCCTCTCTCTCTCAGGCAGTTGTGTGAGCTGCAAGCATTGGGTGCAGCTTGCTGCCTTGACAATGGAAACTTTCTGAGTTCCCTCCTAACACAAACCCCAGCACAAGGAAGCCTGTTCGGCTGAGTTCAGACTTCACAACTTCCTTCCTGCATTCTTTGACATTGCACATTGAACAAACACAGCACAGAGAGGAGCTGAGAGGCACCCGGAGAGCAGGGTGCTCAGAGCCACAGATCACAGGACCTGGGGGGTGAGCTGCCTGGGCACAGGCTTCATCAGGAGCAGCAGAGCCTATAGAAGAGAACTGACTGCTGGCAGGACTTATTACCAGCCCAGGTAAGTGGCACAGCCCTGGCATTCCCTGCTTTTCTTCAATTATTCTATCTCCAGCCTGTTTCCCTAGACATACATCCCAGATTCCCATGATGGCACCAGCCTGGCATTGAGATTTCCCATCACATCACCATGCTCAGGACTGCTTAGAATGTTATGTAACTTTACAGGCAGGGACTTGGAAGAATGGGGATTCTGCAGTAAATAACAATCCATCTCTGTTGCATTGCAATGAGGATTTAAAAATACCTTGGCAGTGCCAGCATAAAGGGGCATTTTAAACACAAGGCACGGGGCTGAAAGCTTTACACCAAAATATCTTTATTCTAACCATGTGACCATCATTTCCAACTCTCATTGGATCAGTTTTATAAAATCACTAAATAATTCTTTTCATCCTGGCGTGTTGAGAATTGAGCATGGCATGCAGATATAATGCCCCAAAATCACTTTTACCGAAATGCCCACTATGTGACGGGTCTGAGGTCTGTGCATAAGTGGGGAAACTTCTCGAAATGCACAAAAAGTTGGTAACCTGCAAAAACGTAGAATTCTGCATAGAGGAAGGGGGATGGCGGCACCAAACTAGATTCACAATAAAAATGTTTGTAGCATTTGCGACTTTTTGATCTTTTTTTTTTTTTTCTTATTGGCTGTTGAGCGTGGTTTTTATTTAGCAGATGCCATGCTGACTCAAGGTGACCACAGGTTGGCAGAGAGCCGGTGGCATGTTTTCATTTTGGAGTACAACCTTAATTGTCTTTATTAATCTATGGAAGGGGATCCAATTGTCGTTTGGTTATATTTGATGCATCACTTTCTTATATCAGCCTGTGCATGGCCACAATTAAGCTGATCCTACTTGTTACAATCTAATTCTACAATCTGCTTTATCTCAGCTGTGTATATGGAGTTTTTGCTTCCCTTTGCCATTTTAATACAGGGGTCCTACGGGCATATTGGATGCAAAGTGTTGCATAGGTCATGTACTATATGTACTATGAGATAGGCTCACCGAATCTCTGGCATAAGGAATTATTTCAAGATATAATCTGTATTGTTGCATGAATCTTGGCGCGTTTTGTGTATTTCTTCCAGATCGGTGCAGTAATTCAGCATTACAGTTTCCTATAAAAAAAAGACCAGACCCTACTGCTCTCTCTCCTTGTGCAGGTTGACTGGTCTTGTCGCCGCCCCTCCTGTCTCTTCCTGCAGTCTGCCTGTAGTGGGAGGGTCTATTAGGCCCCTCCCACAGCCCTGCTTTGTTCATATTATATGTATAGCACAATGCAGGTCTGCTGATCCTGCATTGTTTTGGATGGCATCAGTGTGACCGCTGCTGGAGGAATCTCCAGAATCCTGCAGGAGCGCAAGGACAAAGTAAGTAACTTTTCTCTTTACATTCCCTAGACATAAATTAGTGTATGTGGTTACAAAACTAGATAAAGAACTAAAGGGTTCCATTTATTATTGACATTTACTGGAACATTCACTATTAGAGAATCGTCCAAATCCATATGTTTCATTGACAATAATTGATTCTCCACCAGGGAATGTTTCAGTGAATATCAAATTCACTTTGTTATAAACAGACTCCAAAGTGTATGTAAACCTAATTGAAATAATATAATCTAAAGATGGAACAGAGGATGGGGGCTGGTTAAATATAAAACTGGAATTCCGTTTGAGTTGTCACAGGAACAGGAAGTTAAGGGGAAATCTTCCAATGATATTTATGGCTACCGCTGTCTCAGAGGGGATTTCCTGTCGCTATAGAGAGATCTGATTTTATTTCCTGCTGTGTCTCTGGGACAGGAAGTGATCTCCCCGATGGAACACACGCAGCAGCACCTGTTTTACCATTTCTATTCTCTTTCCAAAATTAAAATAAGAAATGTTAACATTTCCTTCGCTGACTTTCTTTTTCCTCACCTTTTACATTGCTGATACTTTCTGTTGGGGAGTTTTTTATGGCTTCCTGGTGACACCACGAGAACTGATCTATAGAATTCCAATGGGGATATTACCGGTACATTTTTGGGAAATAGAAATCATTTTGATACATGAAAGGTTTTCCTGAAGCAAATACAAAAAACTTTCTTGATGTTTTATAAAAGTTTTTTGTAAAATCCAAAACAGTTTTGGGAAGGCGTAAATATCCCCCTGTACTCCTTGAAAGTAACTCCCCACCTTCCCCATGGGGTCACCCATGACCGATGCCAAATGCTGGCATGCAATGCCCCCCAATAATTAATGAACCCCTCGCACCCCTCTTTCTCCATTCTCACCCATTTTGGCCAGGCCTGTCCAGTAGAGAATTGGTTAATCCCCGGTTGTGGACGCCTCTGTATTTGTTGACTCTTCTCCAGCTCAGGTGCCGTGGAATGAGTTATGTGTCACATAGTAGTGCACTCACCTGAATGAAAAGCAAAAGACTTTATTGTTCAGGAACGGCCGTAGTGACAGCAAAATTACTTGGACGCGTTGCTACGCTATAGTGATTACACAAGGGGCAGACAAGGAGGGGGAAGCTGGAAAAAATGACAGGGCCTCTTTAAATTTTGCATTCTCATTGGGCATGGATGAGATTATTGGACAAGGGTCCTCGATGATTTTAACATAAGGGAACCATTGAAATAACTTTCCATTCCTCAGGGAACCCCGGCTATAATTACTATATCCACAGCTCACAGTATATTAACATGGTGGTCAGTGGGATGAATTCCTCGAACATTGCTGGCCAGTGGGAAGAATGTCACCCTTACACATGCCATGCCAAAAAGATCATTAAACTGACCTGAGAGGCTCAAATTGCTCATTGCTCAAGGAACCTCCAACCCTGCTTGAGAATCACTCATCTAAAAGATGAAACTTCCTATGGGCCATCAGGTAAAGTGGTGCAAGCTTCCATTGCTGACCCGGTTGTATAATATTCATCTTTCCTGGTCGGTGTTCTGATCCAATCGCTGACCCAGAATGCTGAGCTCCGGTGGCGGCACAACTGGGTTATAAATTGATGGCTTTGTTGGAGGTTATTAAAAAGATGACAAAATTGGCGGCAATTATGATGAAAGTGAAAGTTATTTTTATTCAGATTCCCTGCTGTCCATCATTTGAATGATCAGGATTTGGATTCCCGCGGTGGTGCCGTTGGTGCATGGCGAGCTTTGGGGTTTATATTTGCTGATGATTTATTATTTATTAGATCATTGTAGGAAAACACTGTTATAGCTACGCCTGAGATGGATGATGATGGGGAATAAAATCAAAGAGGTGTAAATTGGATCCTGGATGTTGCGGAGGGATCAGTAAATGGCCGAGCGGGGATGACCGGTGTCATATCCCAGGAGGAGAATGTTTCCAGGGAAAGGGGGCGTCCCGCTCATCCTCCTCCCTTCCTTCATCATTGAACAGAATAATGCTGTGTGTACAACTCTCGTTCCTTCTCCTGTCACTGGAAACAATCACCGAAGATCATTTCCAGCAGCAGAAATTTGCTGTCTGTATGCAGCTTAACTCTAAATTACTTACAAGCAACGGGAAAAAAACATTAAATTGACATGAAATCATCGTCATTCTCACAATCATTTTCACAATCCTTGCTTGTCCTCTGCTCAGCCATTTTATCCCATTTAATGTACAGCACTGCTTTATATGTTGGCGCTATATAAATCCTGTTTAATAATATTTGTATGGCGGAAGAGGTGAGGTTGATGACAACTTTACAGCGCGAGTGGAACATTTGGAAGAAGCTCATTGGATGCTGGAGGAGCCCCCTGAAGGAGTTCACTTTGCAAGGTGAATGGAATTAAGTGATGATGAATTTGGAGAATAAACTTTTTGTTTGCATGCCATTGGTTGATGAAAGTAAACTAAAATTCACCTTGGAAAGAGAATATTTTTTCCTCTGTATTATATAAACTTCCACCATGTGCATTGCTAGATGATTCTCACCCAAGACCAGCCGTCGCGTTCAGCGATCAGGGAAAATCTATCATGTGTACAGCAGTTTCCCGATGTGGTGGATTGATGAACGACCAAGTAGGGACGACTGCTGTACTTTCCTTTATAGGAGAATCCAGCGGGGAGCTGCTTGTTCATTCTCCCCCTCCCCACTCCATAGAACAGAATGGTGCTCAGTGTACAGAGCTCGTTCATTTTCCTGTCACTGGAAATGATCACAAAATATAGTTTCATCTGACCTCTGTATGAGACTTTGGGGCCCCTTGTGTTCCTTTCTAATGCTGTGTTGCCCCAGGCACATTCATTGTATATGGGTTGTTGCCCCATAGCCAGGGGGGCACAAGGGGTAATTCTGTACCGGCCCTCGATCAATAGAGCTTGACTTTTGCAATGCTGGAAATACTGTATACAGCGAGAGTGGTGCATAGGGGGTTCACCTAGTATGGAGCCCAGACATTTCTGAGGGTGACATTGCATATTTTTTTAATGCACCACAATGCAGCGCCCATCACTTAGCTAAGTGATCCTCTGATTGTGGCAGTCATGTGCAGTTACCCCCAGTGCAATCCAGAGAGGAGCCTGCAGTGATCCTGATGGTCCTCAGTGATGCTGGCATCAGTCCTTACCAACATGTATTGTGTCCTGTACATATAGCAGAAGGTAAGGTTCCTTTAAATAGTACAACCTCCATGTGGCTGTCCACCTGGGGGTGTTGAGTGACGGTTCCCACCTTCTTGTTACATTCTCTCAAATATAAAATGCAAAGCAAAGGATGAGGATAGCAGACCTGGAATTTTTTCTTTGCAGTTGTTTGGCATTTCCAAGAACAAACTTTTCCAAGGACGAAGGTCCAACTTCAGGGCCGACTGGCATCCAAGGAGTGAGAACAGAACTGTAAATATTGTGCCATGGCACTTCCCGCTGTGACTCCGTGCTGTCCTTGGCTGCTTGGAAAAAAGGGGCAAAGTGTAGCACCTCCCCCTACCCCTTCTCACCCTGTGACTTGCTACAGAGTTACAATGCTGCAATATTTATTGTACTACATACCGGTATTATGTTGGCACTATATACATACTGTAAATAATAATAATAAATAATAATAATTTGATCACTTAGGTAGGGAAGGAGACACTTAAAGTTACATATATATATATATTTTGTTTTTGTTATATGTGGCCGCCCTTTTTTTTTTTGTGTGTGCAGAGCTATGGTATATGTCGGCGCTATACCAATTATGCTTATTATTATTATTATTATTAGTATACAGGATTTATATAGCACCAACATATTACTCAGTGCTGTACATTTAATAGGGGCTGCTAATGAGGAGGACCCTGTCCCGAAGAGCTTACAATCTAGAAGGTGGCGGAAGTAACATACAATAATTTTTTGTAGCTGTGTTTAGCTGGTGGTGGCCCCACAGGCCGTTTTCTGGTCGGACTTCTTATCTGACATTCCCAGTTGCATCCTTGGGGCCTGAGGGGTTTCCATTTTAAGTGGTCGGCCCAGCGCAGTCCCCCGGTGCAGTGCGAGTTTCGTGTTTATCAGTCCGGTGCCAGCAGCCGGGGATTTCCCCGTCCTGCCCAGCTGTGGTCGGCTCTCGGCAGCACAAACACAGATGCCAGGCGGAGAGGAATCACCTGTCAGGGAAAGCTGCGTCTGCCCATCGCCAGGGCTTGGCGCCGTACCAAGTGGAAGGTTGGTGCAGTGTAAACACGGCTTCAGATCTGACTTCATTAATGCTTGGATTATTCCGGGACACGGCCAGAGCCTAGAGCAATATTGGCCCAGGGCCCAGGGGGACCCTCGCATCTAAACCTTTCATGGTGTCCCCTTTAGGCTTAGTCTACACGTTTCCCCAACGTTTAACCTCAGGCTTTAGAAGGCCATGTTTGAAATTCCAGACAAAATCATATAGAATGAGAATGAATCTCTCCAGCCTGATCGTATCATGCCCCCTCCCCCAGCTCCATACAGCCTGGAGCTCAACTGTGTGACCCCAGACTGGGGATATTCGGGGCCCCTGCCTGCCCTTCCCCTTCTCATAGATCCCTATGTACAATTGATGCCGTGCCTTTTGTGAATTTTTTATCGTCTTCATGAAACGTCTTTGTACACAAATGATGTTGAACTTTTTCTTCCACTACCTCTGCTGTTGACTCTGCTGGAGAGGGGAAGTACAAAAGTTTGAGTTTCCTTTCTCACCCCATACAAAACAGGAAGTAGACCAGTGACAGAAGTGGCACTTAGAGGTTCATGGCACTGCACTGTACAATGGGGGGGGGTTTATGGAGGGTGAATGTGCATAAGCCATATACACAGAATAAATAAAAGAAGAACTCCGGGATCAGCAAATATCATTACAAGGGCTCTGTGTGCTGGCTTGGGGAATCTTGTAGTTTTACTCTGCGTTACAACTTCCTGTAACAAAGACCGGTCACTGCCGCTCTCTGTCTTTGCACTAGGTGACACGTCTAGTCTCCGCCCCCCTGTAGTTGTCTATAGACAATCTGTAGTGGGCGGGTTTAGCAGGCCCCTCCCACAGGTCTGTTCACTGCACATTCTATATACAGCACTGTAAAGGGGTGGGGTTACCAACCTGCACCAATGTGAGGGATCATGGCAATTCATGCAGTGGTGACTAGGTAAGAATATATAAACCCGATTGCAGGGTGACAACTGCTTTCTAAATGTCCCAACAGTGTTGTCACCTCTGGAGACCTGGCTATGTTATGCAGGCTTGGTGCATTGTTCTCCTCCACCCCTTATGCGGCCAGAAAAGTGGCACAGCAGGTATACAAACTATACAAATGCTTTCAGTTCTGGATGAGTGTGAAGGTAACTACAAGGAAAAGGGAAGCTCGCATTAGTGACATGCTTCTGCAAGCCTGATCCCGTCCACCTGCCATTGCATGTTGTTTACAGTGCAGGTATTCAGGGCAGGTCCATGCAAATGACAGGACTCCCATCTGTGTGGATGACATCACACAAGCTCGTCCCTGACGATTCCTAATGACCCTTCTCTCTCTCTCTCTGTCTCTCTTAGTACTCAGTCATTTACATGTGTCTCTCCCCCTCCCCCTCTTTTCATTTACAGCTCATTTGTTTATGGAGGTTTGGGCAGGAGCCCAGCTCACTTCTCCTTGGCTCGCCTCCCCAAGCTATGTCCCGGAGAAGTCATCGCAGGTGGTGAGCTCCCGGTGCTCCGTGCCACGCTCGTCTCCAGCTCGTCTCAGCACAGGACTATGGCTATGTATTGCTATGCCTTGAATAGCTTGGTGATAATGAATAACAGCAATGTGAAGACGGGCAATGTGACCAAGACGAGCCCAAGTTGCCAGAGACCCGTGTTGCCCGTGCCAGACAGACGGAGCGCCTATTGTCCACTGTTGGTCAGTCCACCACTGCCGCTCTACAGCCCCGGACCTTCAACTCCGGGGAGTTCACCGAGAAACAATGGCTCCTCTTCTTTCATCTTCCCGGAACCGGGAGAACGGACTACGTCAAGGAGCCGAAGCCCGAGCTGGAACGGCAGAGACGGACAATCACCAAGGTTGCCGAGAGTCGGCCGGTGTCCATCACCGCTTCGACTTCAGGGGAGCTACGTTGGAGAAGCCGTTTCGGTGATCGATTCACGTTTGGGGTCGTTGTTGGGGTCCGGACAGGGTAACGGTTTGGGGACTGCTGAATCGGAGGAGAAAAGGCGACTAGCTCGGATACAACGAGAACTTCAGAACGTTCAGGTGAATCAGGTAGTTGGACTTTTTGAAGCTCACATTCAAGCCCAAAATAGTCCGAATTCTCCCGTACTTAGGAGCCCTCGTATGGTCAGCCGGTCCCCGTCCCCGCTACCGCACTCCAGGCGGGAAGAGACTGTGTTTACTTTTGGTCTGAATTTGGGAAGAAAACCTTCGTGGACCAAAAAAGAAGGTCCAGCTGTATCGGATGGGGCAACGTCGGTGGTGACCACTGCCGAAAAAGACATTTGTAGAACTAACAATGTAACAAATACAATGCAGCTTTTCAACACTTCAGTGGAGACCACCAGTAAGCTACCCAACTCTCCCCCTCCACCAGAGGGCACCGGCAAACCCAACTTACCCGTTTTAACGTCTCCCATCCCTGCCGTCATTATCACTGACCACGGGGAGGATGGTGATGGTAACATGGACCCTAACAGCCCCACCATTGACCCAACAACTCTTCCCCGAAAACTTTCCTCTTCCTCCGCTTCTTCTACTGGATTTTCTTCCTCTTGGGATGAATCGGAAGACGACATCTCCAGCGATCCTGAGAAATCCCCAGAACAAAGCACTCCGTTCCTTCAGACCATTGAGCAGAAGCCAAAAGTGGTAAGTGTGCACTGAGACTGTGCCATTCATTTGGCTTTATATCATATTTACTCCACCACGTTGTGGAAAAGTGACTTCATATATTCAAATCTGTTCTGTAATATCATTTCCCATTAATGAATGCCGTGCCTTTGTAATCGCGGAACGTTTAGATTGTTCGAGGTGCTGCTATAGTAAATTTGAATGATCATTAGGACAAAGTCAACGTTAGAAATTCCCACAGTTTTGGTTAAATAAAAGCAAAATGTAACCTGCTGGGCACCTGTGGACAACTTTACAAATTTGGTATTTCCAAGGGCAACTATAAATATTTTTGTCAGTGTCCTATCAGACCATTGTACCCCTCGGATAAGTGTTACCCTTGAAATGATGTCATCAGTAGCACAAAATCACACTACCTAACCCGATGTTACACCCCTCGTATCCCCTAAAGCGTGTGTTGTACGCATGGGAAGTTTTCAGGGTGTACACAGGACCCTTATGGCTATGTCAGCCCCCTATCCTTTGGGAGATTTAAGATATAGTGTCACAAGTTCAAAAACTTGAAATCAAAAGGAGACCTGGAGGTCTAGATAGAAGATAAGATGGAATTGTCCTAAGCAAATAGAGGAAGAGAGGGGTTTAGTTTTTTCACATAAATTAATATTATTACACTGTTTTTTTTAGTGCCAACATATTACGCAGCGCTGTACAAGTCCATAGTCATGTCACTAGCTGTCCCTCAAAGGAGCTCACAATCTAATGTCCCTACCATAGTCATATGTCATTAATACAGTCTAAGGTCAATTTTAGGGGGGAAGCCAAATTTTAACTGCATGTTTTTGGGATGTAGGAGGAAACCGGAGTACCCAGAGGAAACCCACGCAAACATGGGGAGAACCTACAAACTCCATGCAGATAGTGTCCTGGCGGAGATTCCAACCTGGGACCCAGCACTGCAAAGGCCACAGTGCTAACCTCTGAGCCACCATGCTCTTGGAAGGGCTATTTTGAGACCACGGGGTCCTAAATTTAGCAAGCAAGTTGGGGACTCACTGAACTCAAAATCCTAAGAAGAGATCTCTGTTTGTTTTCATGTTTTTCAACTTGCAACCCAGTATCTTGAATCTCTGATCCACTTTGCTCTGATAGATGCCAATGTATGCCAATGCAAAGTTGGGGAACTTTTGAAGCCCGTTGCCCAGTTTGCCCCTAAAACTGGCCCTGGTGGGAGCGAAAAGTAAGAAAGTTTTTTTTTTGGTTCTATCCTCCCCTTGGCAAAATTAGGGTCAAACTGGGCAATGGGCCAGAGTCCCGTCCTTCTCCAAGCATCCAGTTGACAGAATGGCACAGGGGTGCTGAATGCTGAAATTTTTTACATTTGGGACCCCAGAGCTGCTTGTGAAGTCACACTGGGCCGACTTCTGATGTCATCCCGTAAGTGTAAGTCTGTGAGCTTTGTGCTTTATATGGTGATGCTGAGGACTTGTTAACAAACCGAGCATTGCATTGGGCAATGAAGAAGAGTGCCATCAGCTACAGGAGCATCCTTGACAAAAAGAACAGCTAGCCCTTTCAGTGGGTCCCCCTTTGCCCTCAATTCCACAATAATATTCGGTGGTGTGGTGCATTGAAACAAACACGCATGTTACACGCATTGCCATAAACTATTGAGGCCAAAATTGGACAAATATCTGAATGCACAAGGCTTGTATATTCTTGGTTTCCTTGGAGTCTTTCTTCCAGATCTGTGCTGTAATAAAGAATGAAACAATTCCAGTACTTCTTCTAGATACAGACCAGTCACTCCTGCTTTTTCTCCTTGTGCAGGATGACTGGTCTTGTATCCGCCCCCTTTTTCTGTCCCACCCACAGCTCTGCTCTCTGCACCTTTCTAGGTTTGCAAAGGAATTTAGTGCACACTGAGTAGATTTATATCCTTTGTCGTTATTGGTGAATATATTAATTGTTTGTTTTGTGCCTGATGAAGTGGTGTGTCCCTGACAAAGGTGTGTTATGGAGTCACCACCTGCTATGCTGCAAACTAAACACAGCGAATCCATGTAAATAAGTTTTTATAGAAACCCTGGCTGCTGCAGCGATGTGACTTTGTAAATCATAATTATTCAAATTCACACTTTCGGGAGTTACAGAGAGAGAGCCTCCAGGGCTGCCCAAAGCAAAATGACAGCACAATGCTATGAATATATTAAAATGAATGTTTTATTCTTTGTTTTCCAGTCTTATAAAATATGAATGTTTTATTGTGCAAAAAAGCATTGATGCTGCCAAAATACAGATGTATGTGTTCTTGGCCTGACCGGCTGCTGACACTTCTGTGTATTTCATACCATTAAGGACGGCTTCTGTGACAGCAAACCTTCCCGAGCTGTCAGTCAACATCTCCGCCTTGTACAGACGATCGATGGGTGTCAGAGGATTGTCACTGGAAATGATCTCCAGTAACAGATGAATGGATGAGTGCTGCACACATAGCACCATTCTGTTCAATGGAGAGGGGATAGAGGAGGACCACTGAGCAGCACCCTGCTGTGCTCTCCTCCATAGTATTCATTCTCAGCCTTTCCTCAAACCACCATGGTTGATTGATGAACGATGTCGGAGGACCACAATCTTTTATTTCATTTATTATCAAAGCTTTGTGATTATTACAGGTATTTATTATGAACATAGCTTTACACATAGTGCATCAGTAGCCAGACTGGAAATCCGGTGCAGCATGCAAGTGGCAATCTGGAAGTGTTTTGGACTTTTTAAAGATTTATATACAGGGTTTATATTTAAGGATGACCAGATTTTGTATGACGGTGTTTTGATCAGTGTCATGCAATTATGTCAATGTGTTGACCTGCAGCTCCCTTGATTTGAATGGAGTAGTCAACCGCCAAATGCTATGTCCAGGAAAAGTAGCAGACGTGGCCCACAAAGATCTGCAATTGTGGCAAGAGTGCCATTGGGGATTTTTGAACCAAGCACCTCCATTGTGGCATCATGGCGTTTGCTACTTTTGCAGCGGAAAATGCTTTCTGGCTCCTTATAAAGTGCTGACCATGCAGATTGCTGGTTTATAAGCGCGCCGCCTCTCGTAAAAAGCAGCGTCTGTTTACTGGCAATTATTCGTAAAAGTGATGATCTTGTCCTCTGATCATCGTTTTTATATTTGGAGCAATCTGAAAAAAAAAAGCAATCAATGGGCGGTCTTCATAGCGAGCCTCCTCTACTCCACAGCTCTCTATACCTTCAGCATTTCTGCTTTTTGTCCGGATCATTATTATTATTGGAAAAACCCAATTATCAGGACTCCTTCAATTAAGTTTGCTCTCCCATACGCTACTACATGATCCGAACCTGTTAGTATCTCTAATGGATCTCTAATTAAACCTCTATCACACAGAACTTTTTCAATTCAGTCAAAGCCATACGGCGAAACGCGTCGGGTAAAAGGGACGACTTAATGTTTTGAATTGTATTCTGAGATCTAATTGTACCACACTCAATATGTGATCTATTCTTCAGTCATATTCATATGCTCTTTGTTAGCTCAGTACAGCTCTGTCTGGCTTAGGATGCTAAAACTGTACTAAATTTAAGTTGCCATAAAAAGCCATAAAAAGTTCTTATCCTTATTTCCCTCCCCCACTTAAAAAAAGGCCACTTTTCCGGTGATCTGCCCGGCCTGCCCCCATAAACCACCCCTAACTTTCTATTTCTGCAGTGATTCCCACACATTGCCATTTATTTCCAGCTGAGTCGTATTTTAACCCCGGACAGATATTTTAATCTGTTTAATTTCACAAAAAGTTTATAAAAGTCATTTCTCAGTCGAGGCGAAGCTTTCATTTTGGCAAGAAACGACATTCTATTTTAGCTTTTTTTTGGAGCTTACGCAACCATCATCCGGGGTAAAGCAAATGCCGAGGAAACAGAAAGTGTCCCAGGAATTCACAACGTCATACAATAACAAACTCACATCTGCAGCGTATTTACATATCCCGGCTTGGGATGGAAGGGACGGTGTTAGTGGTGGCAGGAGCGGCCCTGGGTCGTGTCACAGAGACAGCCAAGTAGTCATCTCCATCCATTCCGTGCAAAGAATCTCCATACTGTGAGCTGGAAGAATCCTGGACGGCTGGGGTGACAACTTCTGGAAAATATAGAGAATGATTGCAGATTGCAGACATTATGGGATTAATACAATTCACACACAGCAATGGTGGGGAAGTGCAATTTAAAGGGAAACGGATAGCGAGCATATGGTCTGCGTTAAAATGAAATTTTGGCCAGACATTTTTTTTTTTTCCATAAGATATGTCAGACGTAATATGTTCAGGTTTCTCATATGCAATCAGAAAGTTACCCAATGATTCTTCGTTTTGATTTCCTGTGCCGTGGACACTATGGAGCCGCTGTAGAGATTCTTATTCTTCCATAAGCATTGTTGGCACCTGGAAGCTTCCGATGCTTTCTGAGACACACATGCGCAATTATCTGATAGCATGCTCTAAAAATGCTCAGTGCTCCGAACCTCAAATCACTTTCTTGCTCTTTGGCTCCCAAGCCTGATCCACATGGTCAGCAGTCCTGATTTAGTTTTTTTGCTGCAGTTATATAACATTGTTATATATATATATTACATAGCTTTTGTCCTTTCTCCAGCCTGTAATTGGACAGTGAAAGAGAAGCAGCTGACCGACAAGTTCATATTTATTTCACACGTATGAGGAAGTGACATTTTAGAATATCAACAATGTAACTTCTGAAAGCCAAACTTTTTTTTAGTTTTGAAAAGTGAATACACATATCAGCTTTTTATTGGTCCTTTTTAGGGAGATTCATTTGTTTTGGTGACCACTAACCCAGTGGCTGAAAATCCAAAATTTCGAGTTGTCATTGGGTCATAACTTTGAATATATTGGTAACATTTGCTCCAGTGACAAAAGTCCAAGAAGGGGTTTGTTCACACTTTTATAGATCTCCTCTGACTTCCTGTTGTGTTTGTAGGACAGGAAGTACAGGAAAGTTTCCTCAATGGGCAAATAAAAAAAAAAATTACCAATGCATTAATTGCTAGATTAAAACTAAAAAAAAGGTTTTGCTTTGGATTCACTTTATTGCAGAGCAAATATCACCTTTGCTTGGTCTTCTTATGGGAGCAGCCATCTTGATTGGCCAAACCTGTAAAAGAGCCTAAAGACTGAAAACAGTCAGGTGTTGTTTAATTGCAGCAGGGACAAAGCTTCTTATTGCAGCAGAGACAAGGCCTCTTACTGCAGCAGAGACAAGACCTCTTACTGCAGCAGAGACAAAGCCTCTTATTGCAGCAGAGACACGGCCCTTATTGCAGCAGAGACAAAGCCTGTTATTGCAGCAGAGTCACGGACTCTTATTGCAGCAGGGACAAAGCCTCTTATTGCAGCAGGGACAAAGCCTCTTATTGCAGCAGAGACAACGCCTCCTACTGCAGCAGAGACAAGACCTCTTACTGCAGCAGAGACAAAGCCTCCTTTTGCAGCAGAGACACGGCCCTTATTACAGCACAGACAAGACCTCTTATTGCAGCACAGACAAGACCTCTTATTGCAGCAGAGACATGGCCTCTTATTGGAGCAGAGACAAAGCCTCTTATTGCAGCAGAGTCAAGACCTCTTACTGCAGCAGAGACAAAGCCTCTTATTATAGCAGATACAAAGCCTCTTATTGCAGCAGAGACTCAAGACCTCTTACTGCAGCA
>NC_092861.1:147869160-147892793 GCF_032062135.1 Pyxicephalus adspersus | reverse complement strand
GCAGAGAACTGATGAACAACCAAGCAAGAAATGACCACTGTGCGTTCCGATGGAGGAGAACACATCAGGGTGCCACTGGCTCATCATCTGCCCTCCCCTCTCCATAGAACAAAGCGGTTCAGTGTGTTCAGCATGAACACACTGATTTGTTCATCTCTTACTGAAAGGATAATTTCCAGGGACAATCTTCTGACGTCTGTACAAAACCGTGCAATCCAAAATAAAATAAAGGAATCTGATATCTGATTACTTTCATAGAAATATTGATGTATGTGTGCCTTGTATAATTCCAGGAACTGAAAGAGACTTTTTCTCATCTTAGGAAAATCTGATATCTTTGAGAGAAGGAAAAAAAATCATTGACATACCTAGATTGTACTTTTTTGGACATTTGAATTTCCTTTCAAGGAGATGTATGCTGAGGTGCTTGGCATCCTGCATCCCTCCAGCCTGTTCCAGTCTCACAATCACACAAAACCCGTCCCTGCACAATGGAAAGTCTGGTGTCCCCGGATTCCCCTGGCCCCTCCAGGGCCGTTCATTGTGGTCACTTCTTAATAGGGAATGTGTTGTAATGTGCAAGAATGCATAACATATGTGCACAATGTCTTATGCTTACTTTGTGTAGTGCCCCCCCCACCCACCAGCGCTGCCCCCTCCAGGGCTAATTCCTGGTTCCATCTTCTTCCAGGATCCAGAGACTTTGGCCCTCTTGATTGACTGGTCTGGTGCTGGACACCCATTTTCCTAGTGCCATGCACTTATCAGTAATCAGTTTACAATTCTTCTAGCAGCCAGTGCCGGTCTCCTTTTGGGTTGAATGACATCCAGCATCAATCCACTTCCAGTGAGCCCAGGCTGTTATGGCTTCACCCCCCACCCTGAACTAACAAGAGAATGCTGCAGAGAAAGTGCTCCATGTGGCCTTGCTTTATGTAACATTTTTGATCTGTCCACTGCCAATGATAGAAATAGTTGAAGAGGACATTGGCCAAACACAAAAAACACCTGGCAAAAAAAGATGTACTATACTGTTTATACTATTATTAATATTATTATTATTAATAATAATAATAATGAGAACTCTATTTATATAGCGCCTACATATTTTGCAGCGCTGTACATTAAATAGGGGTTGACAATGACAGACAGATACAGACACAGGTGCAGGAAAGGACCCTGCCCAGAAGAGCTTACAATCTAAGATACAGTACATTTACATTTTTTTTTGCACCACCATAAAACTATACAGAGGTTTTACCTTTCTCTGTTCTATCCAATATAAAATCAAAAGTTGTGGCTAGACTTGGAAGGGTTAATGTGGTGCATTGCCACTGCTGTTGTGTGCTGCACTGCTATGTCGTACTGTATAGTGCAAGCTCTGGGGTTTGGTGGGCAGGGCGTGGGCGAGGCAGACCTACAGTGAGTGGAAACTTCACCTTGTGGTTACCAGCTCTGCAGAATGTCACCGTGCAATGTCTGCTGTGCGAATATTTGACTCCAGCAAGGCTGTGATAATAAAAAGGGTGTTTGATGGCACCGATCACAGCTCAGACATGGGAGACGACTTACCGAGCACAGCAACCGGTTCTGAACCCAATTCTGGTTGAATTGGGCTGGTGCTTTGGTACCCAGCCGGTGCTAGGTTCAACCCAGGGGGAGCTTCCAATTAATGATCAAATCATTTTGGTCTTCAGCCAAGCACACACAGCAAAGTAAGGCTATGTATACACGTGCAATAATTGTCGTTGGAAAGGATCCTTTATGAAATTCGACAAACGACGAACAATTCACTTTCATTACAATCGTTCCTTGTTCATGGATCCGCCACGATGGACGACAGAACGATGGACGATGAGCGCTGTACACATGCGTGATTCTCATCCGATATCAGCCCTGAGGCGATTATCAGACGAGAATCATCTGACGTGTGTATATAGCCTAACACTAAGCAGAATTGTGTTTTTTTCATATTTATTTATTTATTTATTTTATTAAAGAATAATATAAACAATACAAAATATTTAAAGAGAAAAAAAAACAAATAAAAATACAATTAGAACAATCACACAATTTCCAGTAAAGGATAAAGAGAAACAATGCTTAACTACTTTTAATGGGCACATCAGATGTACAGATCCAGGGATTCAGGGCAGAGATAGTGGGAGGAATTTATATTGGGTACAGCAGGTGTACAGACCCAGTGGCTCAATCCAGGGATGTTGGGGCCCTCATAATGGGCACAGCAGGTGTGCTGACCCAAGAACCCAGGGAGACATTTTTTTAATGGGCACAGCAAGTGTACAGACCCAGTAGCTCAATGTAGGGATGATGGGGCACTCATAATGGGCACAGCGGGTGTACAGATTCAGAAACACAGTGCAAGAATTGTGGGAGCCATATTCATGGGCACAGCGGGTGTACAGACCCGGGAGCTCAATGCAGGGATGATGGGGCACTCATAATGGGCACAGCGGGTGTACAGGTCCAGAAACACAGTGCAAGGATCGTGGGAGCCATATTCATGGGCACATCAGGTGTACTGATCGAGAAACCCATTTCTGAGATTGCATCAATATGGATTATATCTCAAGGATCCATCAAATACTGAAAGCTTAGTTTTCCTTGGGTTGCCCCTTTAAATAGTCTAATACATAGAACAAAATCTTATTCAGCAATATCTGCACTACAATCCAGTTCAGGAGACATAATAAAGAGATTAATGTATTTATATTTCCGCTGGTGAAGATTTTCCATTCTGCAGCCATCAAGGATTTAGTGGGAAGGGATCAGTTTTCTAGCGGTTGAAATACAGTAACATAGAATAGCTCAGACGATTCTCTGCCGGGCCCTGGAATCTGCAAATGTGGCCCTTTGTCTGCCTTCAGGTAAATGGGATTTTTAACCCCTTCAAGACCACAGATCTGCAAATGTATCTGGAATAAAAGCCTGTGCCAAACAACAGATTATGCTTTCCAAATGTTTAAGTGAACCTGTTAGCTACTTGAACATTCTGTAGGAATAAATTCCTGGAGGGTCACAATACACAGCAACATTATCATCTTTAAAGTGATCCTAAACACATGCTTAAGCTCCAATCAGTGCCTAGGCTGAGATAATACCATCAATTCTCCACAAAGGGAAGCATTTCTGCAGTCTCCCCAGTGATTAAATTGCAACATTGTAACAATTTTAACATTGAAACGTATTATTTCAGCCAAAAATATGTTTTTGGTAACATTCTGCAGCCTTGGGTTTACCAATCACCTCCAAGCACCTAATGAATGCATTTTATACCTGGGGATCCAGCAAGTAATAGCACATCTTTTTGCAGGGTGACAATGACATTGCATTGCAATCAGCAGCAGTGTTGATATTCACACACACAAATACTCACAAACGCACACTGTGACCTCACAGAATTTCCCACCCTGGTAAAAATAAAATGGAAAGTAAAATTTCAGCTGAAACAGTCCCAAAGCTTTAAAGGCGCCAGGATGGCGTACGTCTATGGAAACTTTGAACTAGTTGCTATGAGAAGATTAACTCCTTCATCCGGCAGAAGAAAGTTTTTAATTCTGATACAGCACCAAGTATGCAAAAAAGTTGGTGACACCTCCTTGGTGCACATTGTCGTTTTGGAGTGACAATCATTTTTACTGGCACACCCTATGCACCAAGGCAATGCAGCTGTGTTGTAGTTGCTTGGTGCATGTTATGGTGCATGGCTTTCTTATTCATTTACAATGGGCTCCTGTAATGCAACACAAATGCATAAATCTAACTGGCCTTTTGGATTTGAGTTAATATTATTATTATTATTATTATTAATAATAATAATAAACCGGATTTATATAGTGCCAACATAATATTATGCAGCACTGTACAATAAATAGGGATTGCAAATGACATACAGATTTAGACAGTGACACAGGAAGACGAAAAGGCCCTGCTCCAAAGAGCTTACAATCTAGGGGATGGGTTGATTAAATCTCAAATATTAGGTTTAGTTCTAAATGAACCAACCAACGCCAATTTTTACTCAACCTTCTGCTACTGAGACTAGAGGTTTTTATTTTGTGTTACTTTGTCTGAATCACAAAGGAAATATTCAGAACCTCCATTTAGAATGAATTCTCACAAGGGGCCCAATTATCGTACAACAAAAAGAAATACCAGCTGGTAAAGACTTGTAATTTTTACCTTTCTCATTCACTTCCGATGACAGCTGAGCAAAGTGCTGATTGCTGACTTTGCTATAACAGCAGACTGAACAGTCTGTAATTATTCTCGAGGATAATACTTTCAGCGCTAACCTTTCTGCATGCATAGAAAAGAATGATTGGGCAACAAAAGAACACCGGGCCTATTTTCTGTACTCTTCTTTGTCGGCCAGCTTTCAGCCGGAAGCTTTATTATATATGAATAGACGTCTGATAACAAGTAATGTGATGGATGGTATTATTTCTTGGAGATGTCTAACAAAATGTTGAATGATATGGTTTCATCTGGCAGCAAGCAAAATCAGTTGTTGTCCAGGAATTGTTGGAGCTGTGCTAAAGTCACAAAGGCGAGTGCAGGGATGGGACAACAACCTGGTCACATGACTCTCGTCCGAGGACATCGGAAATTGGAAAATTTTCGGTTTCCCAATCATTTATCTGTCAGACTTGTTGTAGTTTTCAATTGTCTAAGACTCTCCAGGACAATATCTGAACTTTTAAAGATTGTACCATGATACCCATATTCCAAAGATGTTCCTACAGGCAGGAAGGCAGCACATGATATTGGGACCATGACCATTTTTGTCTTGATGAAGGAAAATGCTATTCCAATTTTTGGTGGGAATGGGGCCAACTATGCATATGATATTGTACAATAGGTGTCAAATACCTGCATTCATAAATGGATTTAGGTTATGTTGAGCCTTCACAGGGTGCATAGGAAATATATATATACTATACTATAAATAAAATGTCATATTTGTAGTTGTAGGTAGTTGTAGTTGTGTCTTGTACTGTGTTAATAGTGTTGTACCAGAGTTTATTTTTGTTCTTGTAAGAGAATGTTCATAGTTTTAGTTGCTCATTTCCTTCAATGGGCAGGATAGCTTTTCTGGAAAGTTTCTGGTGGTCCTTCGGGGGTGTAACCAGAGAGCTGTGGGTGGAGTAACTGAGGAAGGAGGCGTTCTGCATAGCCGCGCCTGTGAGGAACTTGTATTGGCTCTTGTTTAGATTCTCTGTGGTTGGGCCATAGAACTGGACTGCAGGTAAATCAGGGGGGGACCGTGCCAATTGGGAAGTTGATTGTGATCCAGGTGGATGTTGGCCTATTGACCTTGATTTGGGGTTTCTTGGACCTTACTTTTGGGACCTTCTCATTGTTGAGTTGGAGATTAGAAGGCGTTTCGAGCTTTGAAGCCACTTTGAGTCCAATACAAACTTAAGTTATTAAAGATGCAAGCTTCTGGTAGTGCAAATACTTTTACTGGGGTATTGATGAATGGGGGTGCAGGAAGTAATCACTAATTGCTTGTGGTCACTCAACGTCCAAAATGTACCTTAGATATCCACTGTGGTGGTTGCCATTGACACAGGAAGCCTCCCACTGGTTAAGGAGGATCCTAAATCAAACTAATGACATTAAATAAGCTACAAAGCCTTATTTACGCCTCTTGGTTCTTGCAAACTACCTCCAGCACCCCAAAAGAAGGCCATTTTGTGCCCAACCCAGACATTTTTTTAAACTCAGTGGGAAGAAATTGTAGGCGGGTGGAACCCCCTGTATTGTGACCCATTTCATCAGTTACCACCCAGAAACAGCCAGGGGGTTGCTGAAAAGTGCTGGGTGGTGCCCCCGGTAAAAGGGGCTAGAGAGAACACTGCACTTGTTAATGCACATTTTCCATGTTTGCTTCTGTAGTCAACTTCCACTTGGTCAATCACTGTGAATGGCAAGCCTACCAAGCCAATAGGGCATGAAACATAACAACATAGTAATGACCTGTAATGACTCTTCACAGGGTTTGGTGCCCATAGTGGGTAGAAAAAAATAGTTTGTTTTAGAAAGAACCTAAATCAACCCTAACAGGTTCATCATGACTCATTGCAGGCACAAACACAAAATAATAAGTGTCTGGTTTTGCAGATCAGCTAACATGCATTTTCACAGCCTTCCCGGCTTCCGAAAAGCCAAGGCAAAATCGTTAGCGGGTTATATTTAGAGATCTGAAGAGCTCTGCCATTAGAATTTGTGGAGAAAAAAGTTTTTGTTTAGACTGGCTGTCTCTATAACTTACAAGAATGTTAGACCCAGATAATAAATTCAGCAAGTGAACAATTTCTACTCCAAGATCGCAACTCAACATAACCAGTCACTGTTACAAATGTGCACCTGCGTGTCTGTAAATTTTCTGCATATTGATTTGTGTGAGCATTGTGTGAGCAACTTATATCCATTTTTTATGTTAAATATTATACTATAGGTACATTGTGCTGTGTAGACAGAGAATTTATAAGTGATAGCTGTGTGATCGGCTCCTCTCAGCTCTTTCCTACATGTGTGAGCCGTATCTGTGTGAGGGGTATCTGCAGGCATATTCCAAAACTCCTGATGAAGCAGATTATTACCGTGAAACGCGTAGCGTTATCGGGGCTTTGTATGTAAAGAGTATTTTTTTTTATATGTGTGAATATTCTTATGTTTTTAAATGTTTTTAATAAACCGTTATGGTTTTAACATTGTGTAAATGATATACTCAACATACTATGTTACGATATTGATGCCCTGAATGTCCCTACAGATAGGTAATCTCTTGTTCCTTTGTTATACTACTTTATATTTGTGACCCTGGCATCTGTAATACCCCTATACTAATTTATCTCCTTGTTCAATATATATTAAATTATTTATTTAGAGTCTGGATGAAACTTTGCTACAACATAACACTTATAGTTGTATATCCACCCAAGAAAGGTGGGACAGGGGATCTAAAAGAGGGACTGGGCACTAATAGACAACAATTTGCTCATCGATTATTAAATATTTCATATAAGGGTTTATGTGTTCGGGTTAGTATAGCTTTTTAAGGGTTCAATTATGCATTTGAACTCATTCGTTGGTCAAAGTCTGTCTATTTTTCATCCTGGAATTCACCTGGCAAACCTCGAGCTGGATTTCATAGCTGAGCCAGGAAAAACGAAGGCCAAAGTGTTTGCTGGTTCCAGCGCCGTCCCCTTTCATAAGGCTTGGACTGACAATAATTGTTAGGTATTGTTTTGGGTGCCAGTTTTAGGAATGATGGATGTGTTGGCTGCTGGCATACTGCTGTTCTATGGTGGGCAAGGGGCAGATCCCCTGCTGTGGGGGGCCACAATGACCCCCATTAAGTTATTGATTCTGAGAAAAACAGTTACTCTGACTTGATGTGACAGACAGAAGGTGACAACAATCTGGCCCTGTTAACCATTTGCCCTGCTGCGTTGTCACCTTATCACATAAGCAGATGCAATGGGCCTGATTTATTATAAAACTCTCCAAGGCTGGAGAGTATACACTTTCATCAATTAAGCTGGGTGATCCAGCAAACCTGTAATGGATTTCTTCAAAGTCATTTGCTATTTGCTAGCAAATGTTTTGAATCCTGCACCAGATGCATTCCAGGTTTGCTGATGAAAGTGTATCCTCTTCAGCCTTGGAGATCTTTAATAAATCAGGCCCATTGGGTCCAATATACTATATAAAAGCTCTCCAAGACTGGAAAAGATAGACTATCATGGGAGAACCTGGGTGATCCAGCAAACTTGAATCTGGTCCGGGATTGTTCAACTAATAGCAAATGATTGTTAAGAAATCCATCCCAGGTTTGCTGAATTACCCAGGTTCTCCCATGACAGTCTATTTTTTCCACTCTTGGAGAGTTTTGATAAATCAGTCCCATTGCATGGACATACACAATGTTCGGGAATGAAAATGTTATAAAATCAGGCTTTACATCCACTCTACCTCCTGGAAAGTATCTAATATGAAATATTGTCCATTGTACCAAGAAGGTGTCTTAGCTGTATGGATCTACGTAATAAGCCGTCACGGTGATTTGTTCCCGTTCCTTGGTGCTCGTCTTTGTACAAGCACAGAGTGTTGGAGATGAGTCCATATAGATTTACAATAGAGTATTTGTTGTGAGCTGTCATGGTTAATAAATGAATTCGCTCCTTTCCTGTTGAATGTTTCCCTGACAGCTCGACACTAAGCAGCCCCTGCCTGGGACAATACCAATCCCTGCAACAAAGACAGCCAATGGTAATTATTATTATTACTGGCCGCATGGAGTGTATCAGCCGTCACATCTCACTCAGCGGGAAGGCGGTTAGCGCTCCAGTTTAGAACTAACTTGGCACAAAAAAAATTCCCAGATCAAATATTTACATCATGCGACCTGGTCGTCTTTGATTGAGTTACCATACGAGTTCTACAAGTACAGTCATTGAAAAAGTGAGGGACGGGGCGTATCTGTCTTTTTAAAGCCCAATTAGAAAAAGATTAAGCAGGCAATGAGGTTGCAGTGTATTTGTCGCTTGCTAACACCAACTGTACCAATGGATGAGGTGAGCTCACCCGGGGCCGCCTATAGGAAATGAATGGGGGTTTAGAAGTTGGGGCGACAGAGCTGCTAGCACTGGTCCAATGGAGGTGTCCAAAGGGAAATTGAAGACATGATAATCTAAGTCACCGCTAGACTGGTCAAGAAGCTTCTGACCCAATGGAAGCATCACAAAGGAAAATGGGGGAATGATAGTCAAGGTCACCCCTGGATTGGTCAAGAAGCAACTGGCCCAATGGAGATGTCCCAAGGGAAATTGGAGGCATGTTAGCCCAGGTCAGCAATGGACTGGTTAAAAAATGTCTGGCCCGATGGAGGCATCACAAGGAAAATTGTGGAAACAATATTTCAGGTCACCCCTGGACTGGTCAAGAAGCATCTGGTCCAATGATGGCGCCCCAAGGGAAATTGAGAGGACAATAGTCCAAGTCTTGATTGTACTGGTCTAAAAGTGTCTGCCCCAATGGAGTCCTCCCAAAAGAATTTGGAAGCGTGATAGTCCAGGTCACCGCTGGACTGGTTTAGGAAGCATCTGGCCCAATGTTAGTGTCACAAGGGAATATGGGGGCATGATAGGTCCTGGAGGTCTCCATAGCACTGACAAGAAGTATTGGGCCAATGAAGGCATCGCAAGGGAAATTGGAGGCATGATAGTCTAGGTCACTGCTGGACTGGTCAATAAGCGTCTGGTCTAATGGTAGCATCACATGGGAAATTGGGGGTATTGATGAATATCTAGTAAGCACCCATCAAATGCTCAGTGACTGATCAATAAAATCTACCACAATCCCCACCAGTCCTAACAAATCTAAAAAGATGGAGAATTTTACCAAATTTTTAGCAAGTAAAGACTCTTAATCCCCACCCTCAGAATGCATTTCAGGGTTTAGTGTTCCAAAGTAATGTTGTCTAATTTTTTTAGGATGATCAGCGAGATTATCTATTTTTATTTTGTATTTTGTCCATTTTGGACACGAGTTGCATTAAAACGAGCCAGCCGATGACATTGGGTCTGGAGAGGCCTCTGTAGTTTGGCAAAATATATTTGTATCCGGATATTGGTCCTCGTTCCATTGAATCCAGCTGACAAGGAAGCTGTTCTAGTTTGGGAACTGAAAACCGCATGACACAATGTCTGCAAGCTCGTAGAATCTGAGCTGCGGGAGAAGTTTACACATCGGCAGAAAAATTTACTTTTTTTTCATCCTTTTAGTATGTCCAGTAACTGCCAAAGGGGCTTTTAAGGGAAACTTTAATGCTTGTGGGTCAAGTTTTGCTTTTATATATATATATATATATATATATATATATATATAAAAAAATACTCAGATAAACATTTACTATGTGATAAAGGATTCCCAGAGCACTACAAGATAGCTAAAAAAAACATAGTACTATCTGACCACAGCTGTAGAGACCTGATCCTGCCAAAAACCTTGTGATAACTACTAGCACTCCAGTGTTCAACTCAGAATTTTTTTTAAGCCGGATGGGAACAAATTTTAGGCGAGTGGTAGCCCCTGTATTGTGAGCCAACAGGGAATGTTTTTGGGTGGTTACTGAGGAGTGCCTAGTGGTGCACCCAGCTAAAAGGGGTCACAGAGAACACTATGCTCTACTTGAGAATGCACTCCTATCGGTTACATTGTTCCCAGCAACATTTACCCTGCCTCCCCGGGTGTCATTCATACCATCTTGTTTCTGTTGCCTTGATACAGCAGTGTGGAGGAATGTTGTCACCCATGTTTTTGGGTAGGGTAGGTGATTTGTAGGCCTGTCCTAGGGTGACAACCCAGCTTTTCTATACAGTACAGTAAATGAGTGTTGTCACCTTAGGACAGGAAGTGTGTTACGGGCAATGTCACTGGTTAAAAAAAGAAAGAATTATAAATATATTTAGTATAGCTTTAACTTTGTATCATTGCTGTGTTTTTGTATTGTGTCATTGGGTCGTTTTTCATGCTCTGCTACACTTACTATAACCTTTTCCGGTGTGTGATGTACAAAGTCGGCGTACAATGTCTATTCTAGCTGCGCTGGATTGTGTGCATGCCGCTACAATGGAAAATTAAGGGTTCCATTTTCCTGTGTCAAGCTAGCGTTTCCCCTTGGGGTCAGAAACCACTTCCCCTCCCTCCTCCCTCCTCCGAGCATCAAGCTGTATAACAAACAGAAATACTCAGTGAGTGTTCCCCTCTGTAACTTCACACCGTGCACTATTGCTGCGGTTACACTGCCGGTGGAAAAAAAAAAAAAACATATTGTTGTGCAAATTAGGTTAACATACAAATTGTGCTTACAAATATTATTCACTAATTGTACAAAATGTGAAGGTGCAAGCAAGTGAAAGCCACACTGATCAGATAAATGTGTTCCAACTTAAGCTTCAATGTCTTAAAATGTTCATTTTGTTCTAAGGAAGCCAAAGTCTGAGTAGAAAGGTCTGTCACTGTTAGCATGCTGCAGAGAAGAACCATTCAATTCTGCAGGGGCAGCAGTCTCTCTGCAGAGGTCTTACCCTCATCCCTATGTGCCAAAGGTAAAGCTCTCCATCCTGCAAAGCTCATGCTCTCTACTGATTAGAGACTTTGCAATGGGTGTAATTTGCTGGCTTCATTCTTGGTCAAATTCACCAAAAATACCTAATGCCCCAGGCTAGCAATGGATCACAAGTCATGGGAGGTGTTCATATGTCCCCACGTGTCTGGATGCACCAGAAGACATTTTGCATAGGGGGCCATGGAAGAAGCAATGGGCCTGATTCATTTAAGTTCCCCAAGGATGGAGAAGACACACTTTCATCGGTGAAGCTGGGTGATTCAGCGAAGCAGGAATGAATCCGGTCCAGGATTGAAAACATTTGCTAACAAAAAACAAATGACTTTTAAGGAATCCATTCCAAGTTTGCATGATCGCCCAGCTTTACTGATGAAAGTGTATCCTCTCCAAGTTTCTTAGATCAGGCCCAATGTGAGAGAATGAAAACGAAGGAGAGAAAAACCCTGCAAGTTGCCATTTAAATGTAAGATTGATTCATCTTCTGTTGTACCTGTAATTATTTAAAGTTAGTCACAGGTTCTCCCTAATATCCTAAAAGACAGGAAGAAAACACCATTAAACATTCACAGCTGACCTTTTACAGGCATCACGATTATATTTCTGCTTTTTTAATGAATATGTTAACGTAACCTTTCCCTGCGTGTAATATGTAATTCCCATTAAGCACTTAAAAGGCTTCATTTACAAAAAATTGGCCCAGAAGCTGAGTTTTTAAATGTAAACACCATCTGGGCCACTTAATTTCCCATTGGTTCATGTATAATAGGTTTAAATAACATTCACGTGTGAATATGTAAAGGTTTCTGGAAAATATCGGGTTTAAGGACACTATGACAAAACAAGCAGTGGGCGGGCATCTTTGTGTCATTGGTAGTGTATGGAAAGCTTTTGGAAACCAAAGAGAAAATCTCCCCAGCAAATTCTTTTTTACCTTGAGAATTGTTTTTTATATACCTACATCCACCATCCATATCCTTTGAAAGCCCAATTTCTAAGTGAGGTGAATCTATGGGGGACCAACTTGATTGGTGAAGAATCTATTCCCTCCCAACTTCATACTGGAGCCCATTGTTGAAGTTGTTCCTTGAGGTGGTGCTTGTCAGGGGCCTTTCACTAATTTCAAGCCAATGTTTATTTTGACAAACACTTTGCGATTCGGCAATAGGCACATTGGCTAGGAGCCAATTGTTGCCTTGCAACCCCATTGAAGTTCACCTATTCTAATTTCATCAAGGAGATTGCAATGGTGGAAACTGATGTCAGTTCCACCATGGGATCAAACCCAAACCTCATCCTATTACCCAAACAGCTGGTTGGTCCATGGGAATAAGCAACAAATCCATAATTGTATCTCTTGGTATGAAGTGTTCCGTTTGCTCGGGTGAATTAGGCCATTTTCCGATGGTAAAAGCTGACCTTTCAATATTTTCCTGGAACGTGTGTACCCGTTACATGTGGAAGACCATTAATGCTATTTGCAGCCACATTCCCGTGACTTTGTCAATAGTGCAGTGTTCCACTTCATCTAGACATGGGCCAAAGTGTGTGCAGAAACACGAGTGCAGGATGGATGGTTGTCATGTTTGCACATGCTTAAAGGACACCCTGTGGCCTCACAAAAATGTTTTATGAAAGAATATAATTTGAGGGAAGATACTGACTACTTCTTCTTTAACCTGTGCTCCCAAAAGTGGCTCCTTTGCAGAGAACCTGCCCAATGAAGTCTATTTAGAAACCCTCTACGGAATGAAGATCATCTGAGTCTCCCACAGACTCCCACAGTCCTCGTCAGTTTCCTATGCCCCTTAAAACACTTCTAGGAATTTGGACCATCCAGGTCCCTCTTAGCCCTATCAGTTCCTTGTGTTTCCTTCGTAGACAACATGCTCCTCAAAGTCTTCTTGAAAATTCTTCTGGGAATGTAAACTGTGCTGTAGCCCTCATTGGGTCCTTGACCAAAAATATACCCCTCAAATTCCACCAAAAACACTCCTGGGATTGTGGATCATCTTGGTCTTCTTTAACTTGTGCCACCAGACATGGCTCCTTTGCAGAGAACTTTGCCCCATGAAGTAAATCCAGAAAAGACTCATTAGAATGTGGATCATCTGGGTCCCCCACAATCCTCATCAGTTCCTTGTGTTTACTTTGTGGAAAGCATGTTCCTTAAAGTCTTCTTGAAAATTCTTCTAGGATTATGGACAATCCAGGTCCCCCATAGTCCTCATCAGTTCCATGTGTTTCTTTCATAGAGAACGCCCTCCTCAAAGTCTTCCTGAAAACTCTTCTGGGAATGTGGACCATCCAGGTTCTCCATAGCCCTCCTTGGTTCCTTTTGTTTTCTTCACAAAGAACATAACCCTCAAACTCTACTTGGAAACACTACTGGGATTGTGGATCATCTTGGCCTTCTTCCTTTGTGCCACCAAACGTGGCTTCTTTTGTAGCAAAAAAGTCCCATGAAGTCTATTTAAAAACACTCATGAGAATGTGGATGATCTAGGTCCTCCACAGTCCTCATCAGTTCCCGTTGTTTTATTTGCCCCCTAAGGTCTTCCTAAAAACAATGGGAATGTGGACCATCCAGGTTCCCCATAGTCTTTATCAGTTCCTTGTGTTTCCTTCATGAAGAGCGTGCCCCTCAAAGTCTTCCTAAAAACACTTCTTGGACCTTCCAGGGTCCATAGCCCTCCTTGGTTCCAGTGTTTAGCTGCTGTCTTTTCCTTCTGCCCCCTAAGGGGAAATTAAGTTTCTGAATAGTCCCATGACCTTTGTCTTCACTTTCTCAATCTAAAATTGTACAGTTCCCAGATTAAGAGTAAACCTTGGTTCCAAGGAATTCATCTTTAAAGAGATTTCACCTTGTTGCGAAATTTACCTTATGAGGCACTTACAAAAAACATACAAGGGTTTTAATTTTTTCATTTTGTTGGACAAAGATCATCTCAAGACACTGTATAGGCCAAGGGCTTCTTCATACCGGTGTACTTTTATGTATTCTGCAATACAGTCGTTGCATGTACCTGAGAAGACCTTTTCACTGGGGTATCCTTCCACCAATGGGAATGTGACCCCTTTTAGGCAGGGGACACTCACATCTCTCTAGAGTCTGTATTTAGAGGCAGTCGGAGCCTGGAAATAGTTGGAGGAAGTGAACGTTATGATTTCATTTTACTTGTACTCGCTCCAGTAGACTGTTGACATAAAATCTGGACAGAGATTAAAATAAAGGAAATGTTGGCTTTATACATTGTGCCGAGCAGAAGTTATTCTTTATGGAAGAAAACTCTTTTTTTATATTTTATAGGTTTAACCTTAAGTATACTCAAGCTTTAAAACTGAACTCCAGGCAGTTACAAACAACAAAATTGACTGCAGCTCTCTAATTATTAATACATAAAGAGCTATATTTATAATATAGGGACTCAGACATTCCCCAAAGTAGAAGTTGAAGATAAATCTAAGAGGGGTTAAGCCCAAGGTTTCTTTTTCATTCGACGCATTTCGCAGAACCAGTGTGCTTCTTCAGGAGACTTGATTAGGAAATCCTGGCTAATTTGTGCTACATCTAGAGCAAGGTTTGACCATTTATTATCTTCCATATTGGCATTATAAGTTACCTTTATACCTTTGTAAGTTAGTTTAGAGAAATATTATGAATTTTTGGAATATTTAAGTTTTTTGCATTACAATTTTCATACGTAGCCTTTTTTCCAGACCTCTTATTCAATATTCCTGAAGAAGCAGCCACAGTTCAGCGAAATGCGTCAAATGACAAGAATCTATCTCCCCATAACTTCTGCTTTGGGGACTATCTCTACAATTAAGGAGACCTTCTGGTATAATTTACTAATAGTATGGTCAATTGATTGCTTGGTGCATAGTTATGAAACAATTTATTTATGTATTTATGATTTTTAATTATGCCTGATAAAATTTTTATTCTTAATATATCTGCATGTACCTTGATGCCTTTAAAGTGCCATTTGTAAATCTTTCTATCCTCATTTTTAATCGGCAGCCAATGAAAAGCAATTATGAAAAAACTTTTTTTTACTGGTGTGCTGAATGAGTGTAGTCATGTTTTGGGACCCCATTGCAAAAAAACAGTCTCTAATCAGTCAATATTATTTTACAGAAAGAAAGAAAGAATAGTGCAATACAGTAATTATAATTAGAAATAAGTTTTATTGCTTTGTGAATATTTATGGAGCAATTTGTTAATTTGTTTTAGCATAATCATAAATACATTTGTATTATTACAATATCTGTGTGCACATTGATGCCTTTTCAAGTCCTATTTGTAAATTAGTATTATAATTAGTAGTTGCAGTATTATTTATCCAGATACAGACAGGTCACTTTTGCTTTCTTTCATTGTGCAGGATGACTGGTCTTGTATCCGCCTCCTTTTTCTGTCCCACCCACAGCTCTACTTTCTGCACTACTCTAGGTTTGCAAAGGCATTTAGTGCACACTGAGTAGATTTATATTCTTATATTATATATTATATTATTTGTCCTGATTATTATTAAAATTATTAAACAGGATTTATATAGCCTCAACATATTATGCAGCACTGTACATTAAAAAGGGGTTGCAAATGACAGACAGATACAGACAGTGACACAGGAGGAGGAGAGGACCCTGCCCCGAAGAGCTTACAATCTAGGAGGGGAGATAATTCTTTTATTTATATATATTGGGATGGCATCTCATTGCAGGATTGTTATAACTCCGGATATCTCTGAAAATAAATAAATGCAACAAATGTTAATGCCTATAGAAAGTGCTGCGCATTGACATTTTACATTCTTTTTAATGTTCTGTTTTTTACATTTGCAACAGAATAAGTGTCCTGTAGCAGTTATAGGAAGGTTCCATGCACTTTCTTTGCATCGTTTCCATTTCATCACCTCTAGAGAATCAGCAGACCGATGCAATATGTAAGATAAGCATCATTATTGTTTTTTTATAGCCGATTTATTTTCAGTGCTCCGTCACTCTATCACATCATTATCAAGCCTGTTCGAAGTTTGTGGAAAGTCAGCGATAAGATAAATATTAGCAGTTACTTTCATGTAAGTGGAAATTCCATTGCTGCGGTTAGTAAACTTGTCACTTTAGGGTTTGAGAAAAAAAAGTTGTGAAAATATGCAGGATGAAAAGAAAACAGGTCGAGATCAAACATAGAGGATTCTCTCTTTCCTCGCCAGTTCAATCAACATTGACGTGCAGTAAAATATGTCAGTTTGAGTGAAAATCAACATTTTCTTTGCTTGTTTTAGTAGACTAATGGAGGTGCGGATTAGGACAGGCACCAAAAAAAGTCACAAAATGATTGTTTGTTTAATAAATGTTAACATGATTTAAATAAATTTCAAAAGAACACACCTTATGGAAAGCCAAGTTTTTTTTTTTTTTTGAATCTTGGACTTTACCGTCATTTTCAGCTTTGGAGGCCAACAGAGAGGGTTTGTGGTTCCCCTATTTTGTGTGTATTGCACAGAATTCTAGCTCCTTGCACTTCTGGTCTTTCTGTGTATAGGGGATCTGCAGAAAATGGGCAATCCCCCAATTTGCCGGACCCTAAAGGTGGACCTGGAGGTGTCAAGTTTATTTATTTGCCTTTTATTATATAAGGGAAATAAAAATATTGAAACTGAAGAGGGGCACAAGAACAGGTCCAGTACAGGAACTTCCGTAACCCTAAATCTGATTGCACACCTATGGGCCCATTTGGACCAGAAGCATAGCAATGCAATAGCACGTGAACACACGTAGCAATGCTTTTCAATTGGCCTAGTTCACCCCAGCACATGAATGGTGCATGATGTTATTTCTTACAGCATAGGAAGGTTGCAACATATCAGCATATTGCAATGCTCTGCAAAACACATAAAAAAGCATACCTGGAAGTTTCGCTTATACCAGTGTTCTCTAATGCCCTAGACATACTTACCAGGCTCCCAGGACAGCATGATGACATATTTGCTGCAACCAGAACCCAAAATAATGTTTGTCAACAGGGTAAATATCAGATAGCATTCAGATTGGTCAGTTTTACCCCTTACAATAACCATTCAATCCAAAAACTTTCCAATATTGACCCTAGCAGAAATAAAGCAGGATTGTGCGACCTGCACCTTCACCTGGTAATGATATATGAGTGTTCATTTTTTTCCTTTGGGGCAGGGATGGGTACTGGCAGGGAAATGGATCTTCTATATGAAAAGGTCTGTATTTTTTTTGGCAAAGTTAAAGCGCTGCAGTGTGCTATACCAATGCATGGCAGCACCTGTGCAACACATACCAATGTGCTGCATTTAGTGCATCATGTTGTGTAAAGTACCCCACCTGTACGGAAGATAAGTAAGTGGCACTCCCTATGGGGGATGTTGAACCCCAGCTCCTATTACTGTCTATTGCAGAAGTAGACCATATGCCACCCAATAGTGTACCACTTATAGCCAGTAGGGGTACATTTATCCAATTGAAGGGGGTCAACATTGTAAAAAATAAGGTTTGATAAATTACAAAATCTAATGGAAATCTAATTAAGAGCTAGGACCGTTTCAATTGATATGTGATTGAAATATGGAACAAATATTGAATGGAAATGCCCATTATTTTATCAGTCGAGCATCGAGGGTATAGAGTGAGGCATAATCTAAAAGAATGATTTCATTTTTTTGTTGGTATACAGTGCTTCTGGAACAGGGCTTTGCTGGTTGTTAAAGTACACAGCAGTGAGTGCTTCTATTGGCTGGTTGTTGTCCGGGTCCTGGCCCCTGCCAGCCACCAGCCAATTAAAAGCCCTCCCTGCTGTACCCTTTAACAACTGTCGGGCTTTTTTAGGTATACAGTGAAAGGATCATATACCAGAGTAAGAATAAATGTTTGTAACCGATGCACGGTCATTTCTACAGTGAAATATTGTGTTGTGTTCTAACACAATTATGCTTTAAATTAAATCAATGCAAAAATTCAGCTTTTCTCAAAACAAAGTCAGCTCTGCCTTCTTTATCAAGGATTGAATAGCTTTTCCCCTGCCAGCATCCTATTTTCTAAGCAAATTTGCTGGAGCTATACCCCCAGCGGACTGGAGAGCCTGGTGAAATACGACGTGTTGACAGATGCAGCATGGGATGGAAAAGTAAACGAAGGCTGAGTTGAACAAGTGTGCTTTGTAGCAGGCTGGCAAACATCGCAGCTATTTATAAAATCAGGACTTTCACACAGAGCCAGCGCTGTTGGTGTACTTTCCCTGACCAATGGGAGTCCCGAAAAACAATGCCGATTCTTCTCGCCAAGTGCGATGACATAACTCTTCGACAATAGCGCTCGGCGGAGGGTAACGACCTCCGTCATCGTGGAAAAAAGGTTTTGCATCTAATATGCGTAGATCGTTATTCACTGCATTGGAAGTGCTAATAATTCCATTTCACAAATTTGTGATCTGTAAGTCACACTTACATGCTGTAACATTCTGTGTATTTTAATTTTTAGGGCAATGTATACTCCAAAATCTGATTAGGGACAATTCCTTCTATAGGATGGCTATGCTGCCTTGGGTGCTCTCCCTGGAGCAGTGTAGCCACCAATATACTTGTGCTCCAAGATGGCTTTGCAGCTGCACAACAAAGCCCAGCCCAGCCAGCCAGGCCTATCAATTGACAGCTGGTTGCCTAAACTACATCCAAAAGGTTGTAGTAATAGAAAAAGTATCATGGAGCTTGGAGTTCTGAGGCCATGGGGTTAGACCAGCCATTTTCAACCAGAGCTCTGTTGAAATTCAGGGTTCCTCCAGATGTTGCTAGGGGTTCCTTGAACTGTGCTTGGTTCAATGGTTGCCAACCTTTTGGGCGTAACGAACGACTAATTTCATGGACCCTGGACCTTGCATGCACAGGGAGCCATGTGTCACTCAAAGGGAAAGAAACTTCCCATTTAGTGATGTCATGATACAAGAACCCGCCCAGGCACAGACCTGCGATGGGAGAGTGGGTGGGTTATTTCCCGAGACACAACCCACCCACTGCTCTGAGCCTGTGATCCATACCGGAGACATAGGCCGCAGACCAACAAAGTTTTCTCGCAGACTACCAGTCGCCTGCGGCCCACCGGTTGGTGACCGCTGACCTGGTTGACCTCCCATTTGATGATGCCTACATAGTTCGGGGCCAACCCTACTTGGTAGAGTTGATCTTTTCGGATGTCTATTAAGGTGGTATTCTAGCCACCACCATAGGGGGCATTCTTTACACTGGCGCCACCAATTTAGGCGGCTTTTATTCCCTTCGACCTCCAAACGTTTGGTTTAGTTGAGCTTAAAATTATTTCAAAGGTTTCTCAGGGGTAAAAAGGTTGAGAAAAGCTTGGTTCGATGATCCAAACCAGAGCTCCATGGAACCCCAAGGTTCCTCCAGATATTGCTAGACAATCCTTGAATTGTGCCTGATTGATCTTCCATTTGATGATCCATGGTTCTGGGGTCAACACAATTTAGTGCCTAACTGCATGATTCCAATTATCTTTTTAGGTGTCTATAAAGTTGACATTCAGGCCACCACCATAGGGGGGCATTATTTACTTTGGCCACCAATTTAAGAGACTTTTTTCCCATTGATCCCAAACGATTATTTCAAGGGTTCCTTGTAGTTGAAAAGTTGAGAAGGGCTCGGATGGATAATCCCCTTTGTGTGCAAGTTTTTCTTGTTTATAATATGTAAGATGAGAAACCAGGGAAGGGAAAATATAAGCAGATTTCAGCTTTGAAAAATGTAGTCATTGCTGGAGTATATATGAGGGAGCTGCATTAGATCAGCAGCAAAATAAAAAAAGAAAGGAATATTTTATTATGAAAACTAATTTTTTTATGAGCCTCAATGCTCAGGGTTTACCTATGTGACCATGGTCTATATCAATACCTCCCAGTGGGGTGAATACATCGCAGCCCCCGTTTGAGTCCCAGGAAGGGGCCTGTGAACTGCCTGTGCAGGTTTGCATCGAAATTACAATAATTCACAATGTCAGCTTGTGTGCCTTTCGAACAACAGGCAAAGAAAACCAAAACAAAGCATCTCTTATCGTTTTCTATTCTTCAAGTGCGGAGAACAGCGAGTACAGTCTCTCAGGGAAACCCTTTCAGAGATTAGCAGGCTCCCAGCCATGGAAAATTCAATAGTGATTTGCTGTACTATTTAAAGTCCAGGGTAAATAGACAGAGGCAAATAGACTGTGGCTTCAGGGCTGCTCTCGGTTACATTGGGTAAAGCCTTCATTACTGTACCCCATAGAAAGCCAAGTGTGACGGCAGAGCTGGAATTACCGTATGTCTTTTCCAGGCTGAGCTCTGTGCTTTTTCAGGGCTTGTTAAACAACAAAAAAAATAAAATGTCTTGTATGAGAAAAGGAATTATTAAGCAATCAGTTACACAGAATAGATGTGACCGGCAAAATGACGACTTGGAGTTCTGCAAGGAACAAACAGCTGCAGCTGTCATATATGGAAATGTCTCTGGTTGTAGAGAACCGAAGTCAAAAATGGAAATTTAAAGGCAGTAATTTGACTACATATATGGGAACTGGTTTACAAATCGAGGATTTGTTATTCTGTTAAGCGAATCTATGCATGCAAGCAGCATAGCCAGGCTGTGAACTTTTATGCAGGTTATGCGGCATTTTAGCAATGTAGAATGGTCTAAGACCCACTCAAAGTGTGTGTTGAATCCCCCAACTCCTAGATTGTAAGCTCTTCGGGGCAGGGTCCTCTCCTCCTCCTGTGTCACTGTCTGTATTCGTCTGTCATTTGCAACCCCTATTTAATGTACAGCACTGTTTAAAAATAATAATATTAATAATAACTGGTCAACAAAGAGGCGGACTCTTGATGCTAAGATAATTCTTGTGCTGTCTCCTTCCCATGTTCAGTTGGGGTGACAACACTGAGCAAAGAAACAAAGTATGATTGGCTCCAAGCTCCGCTCCTCTCTTTTTCAGTATATGGTGCAGGTCATGGTGGGGCTCCCTGACTATTGGGACAAAATTGTATTAAACAATTGTACAATTGTATACCTTGCTCCTCCTGTGGTCCTAGACCAGCCATTCCTAACCAGGGTACCCTAGGCTGTGGCTGAATGACCTCCTATCTTATGGTACCTTCATAATTCCAGGTTCAACAACACATGGTAGTGCCAGCAGCATGACACCAGTGATCTTTTTAGCCATCTTGCATTCTATCCAAGTGGCATTCCAACACCCCAATTAAGTGGTTTACAGTTTCTCCGAGACCTAAATATTATTTAAATGGTTCCTTTCGCTTAATTAAGCTAAACAGAGCTGCCCTAGTTACTGCAGGATTACTTATGAATATTACAAATATCTGCGACCAGTCAATTTGGATTCTTGGTTGCAAAATTACACAATTTTAAACTTGCCCAATCAACCAAATCCTGTTTTTGGTTGAATTAGGAACATCACTATCTGTCTCCGAGACACAACAGAAAGTGAAAAAGAGATTTCTTAAATGGTGAAATCCCCTCTTAGTTGCCATTGGAACAGGTGTCTCCATTGGAAAAACATTTCCGATGCTCTGAATAAACCTGAATAAATTGTTGCCATCAATTTCTGTCCATTGATATAGATCTTCAGGACAAATGAAAAGGAAACTTGATAGGAAAACTACAAAACTTTGTGTGCGAACAGATGCTGGACTTGTGTGGAGCAAAGATTTTAGAGAGGGTTCTTTGTGATTGCTCTTTGAAGGCCATTTGAATCCAACAATGAGGAATTATGATTGATGGTATTGGTAACAACCAACATGTTTTAGGGTTCACAAGGGCCGACATCAGGGGGGGACAAGGGGTTCTTCTGTAACGGGCTCGGATTGGAAGAGCTTGACTTTTGCAATTCTGGAACTTTTAGATATGGAGAAGGGGAGCCAGGAAATTTAAATTATGGGGCTCAGAATCAGATGGTGGCTTGGGGTTCATAATTTGGTATCTGTTTCAAGTCTTAGATATTATTAAGCTGTTGCTCATTTTTTTAGGTTGCATGTTTGTTGAAGGAAATGTTTGAGAAGCTTGAAAATATCATATAAAGAGGAACTAAACTCATTGGTGGGTGGTGAACTTATGCCAAAATCAGCACATGGGTAACATAGCATGGGTAAATGGCACATATTACCTGTATAGGGGTAATGTGGCACATACTTACCCATGTGCAGCCCCCCTGTACGTACAGAACCTGTCTTCACTGCATTTAAGAAAGGCGCCATCTTTGCCACCAGCTCCACAGCAGACTCATGAAAATGGGTGATCCTCTCTGGCCATTGGAAGGCCACTGATAATGCATTTTACCAATGTCAATGTTTTGTCAATTAGTACTACCTCCTGCTGACTTTTTGTTTTCTGTATTTAGTTCCACTCCAGTGTTCTCCGTAGCAGCACCTGGCAAATTTTCCAATACAGGGGCTGCCACCCGCATACAATTTCTGCCCAACTGGCTGAAAAAAAATTCTGGGTTGAACACTGCACTCTAAGGGCACACCTCATCCACCAGTCCAGCAAGAAAATCATGCTGAGGTTCTCATTTTATCTCAAATGATGTAAAACTTCAGTTTAGACATTCTCTGAAGCCACCAAAATCTCTTCTAGCACTTCAAACATTGTTGTGTTTCTTCCAATATGTTAAACTATTTTTATACTTGGAACATATGGGACTTAGTTCTATAATCCCAGAGTCTGTTCCAGGGATTGATACAGAGCCAGTATAATGCAAAGGATGACTGTATTATTATTCAAGAACGAAAGAATGCCTCATTTTCCCCTATCCCAAGTCCTACAAATCTTTAAAAATAAAACTTTTTGGCATTTCTTTGGCGACCGTCCTTTTGTATCTAGTTTATGGCAAGCTGCTGTTCCTAGAAGGGAGATTAGTGTTAATGAATAGCAAATTTTTATTCCAGAGCTAGTCTTGTGGAATGGTGACATAATGTGAGTGGGCACCGTGTTTCCATATCCAGACCTTTTAATTAAACATTTTGGCTTAAATGACACCATGATATATTTTGAATTTAAAACCTAACACCAAAAGAATTAAACATTCACCCTCCCAATGGATTAAAAATCTAGAGTACATTCTGTGCCTATTGGATAGCACACAATTCCCAAAAATTCCAATTGTGGGGCCTCCTTTTATTAATATTATTATTACACAAAATTTATTAAGTACCAACATATTACGCAGCGCTGTACATTAAATAGGGTTTGACAGACAGATTCAGACAGTGACACAGGAGGAGGAGAAGAGGACCCTGCCCCGAAGAGCTTATGAACGACTGGACCGGCGGATCGGATTGGACGACGATGGTTGACCATCTATCGTGTGTACGGTCGTTCAGTGATCGTGCATGTTCTGAGCATGCGCGATGAACGAACATTTGATCGATACAGGCTGTATTGTGTATGTG